>NC_051182.1:46645774-46977962 GCF_013339695.2 Rhipicephalus sanguineus
GTCGATTGGGTAGCAGATTACTTACGGTCACGCTCACAATTTGTTGCGTTTGACCACGCGAAGTCCTCTAAGGTAGAGATTGCATCAGCGGTGCCTCAAGGCTCGGTGCTGGGACCGCTGTTGTTTATTATTTATATACATTACATAGCAAAAATTATCGGTGACACTCGATGTAAACTTGGAATTTGTGCAGACGACTGCGTCTTCTATAACACCATCTCCAATGCTCAAGACCAGGATGCACAGAATAATGTTTTTTTTCATTGTGTTCTATCTTGAGGGAAACCTGGAAAATGTCTATTACCCTAATTAAGACTGTTGCCATGAGTTTTTCAAACGCGAAACAGCTCTTTATTTCCCATATACTAACGCCACTGTCAGTCTAACACGTGTTACGGAATTCAAATGCATTTGTGTACCTCTGACAACGAATTCAAAATGGCACACGCACATGGAAATATTCTAAAACATACCGAAGCTTTCGAATAGCTATCTCCTAAGCACGTTAAGCAATTCTAGAAAAGAATGCAAACTGACAGCCTACAAGACTTACGTCACGCCCATACTCGAATATGCATTGGCTGTTTGGTCACCTTGACAAACGCAACATAGCTATGTTTGAATCTGGTATAAAGAAATAAGGTTAATTTTTTTGTTGCTATCACCGGCATTTCTCGCCGACTTCCCATGCGCATGTTTTATCGCTGCAGTGTCTCGAACATTAGTGCACTTGCGATCGTTTCGTCGTTTTGCATATGATAGTTCACACCGGCTCGAGTGCTCTAGCACTCATTTCCTTTGTTTCAGGTTCTGTACGCCGTACCCGACGATTTGATCCCCAAAATATTATCCCCTTCAAATTTATTCCTGTCTTTTTAAAGATTTCCCTTTTTCCGCGGACCGTCGATTTATAGAATGAACTTGATGGGTCTCTGCGCAGACTCGGTGCTGAGCAATTCGAAAAAGAAATGCGTAATCATGTACCTCGATGAATTGTATTTGTTCATTGTATTGAGCATATCTACTCATTCCTGCTATGTCGCAGAAACTGGGACATCAGTGTTTGTAAATAAATAATAAAATTTTACCCCTCTTCATGCCTCTATTTACCCCTCAACATCGGTCTTGTTACTGTTTTGTAGATTTTGCATTTTGTTCAGAAATTGCATTGCAGTGGCGCCTAACATGAGTTACAACACAGTAGCCATGGTTGAAGGGACGCCAAAGCTACACTGTAACACCACCAAATGTGAAAATGGTTTTGAAAATACGATTAGTTGAAACTGTGTTCAGGTTACTGATTGTTTTCTATGTCTGTGCAACCGTGCAGTGTTCGCGCAACTTTGACCACAGGCAGCACGCTGCAACCCACATTGGGCCCGACTTCACATGTTTTACAGATATCAGCTATGAAAAACTCTTCGTTAATTTTGCATCATATGAAGTCCGGCGACTGTCGCAAAAAGAAAGCACTTCACATTTTATAATTTGTGGAACTACATTCATTAACTGGCAAACACACTGAAGAAGATATAAAAACGCTCTTATTCGTTTGTCAATTGAGAGGATTTTCTGGCAACCACGCCAATGAAACACATGTGTATGAGCTCTGCAAGCCACTTGTCAAACGGAACCGTTCACAAGTAAAAAAAAACCTTCCTAACTTTGTCCCAAATGACCTTTTTTATTCATCAACACTAATAAGCTGTCTTTTATCTGACAACTTGGCAAACTCCCCAGCCATACGAACAGTTCACTCACACGCTGCCTATTGGCGTGTAGTCTTATCTCGGTCGACGTGTACGCGATGTCGGAGCGTTTGTCTGAAATAAGAGCACATAATTATGTGCGTTTCTGAGAATGAGAGGAAAAATAATCTTGCCATGCAGCTGTATGAATTTCATGAAGTTGCTTACCACTTCTCCACTGCTCTCTCGAGAAAAGATACTCCATAAAAGGGATTGCACCAAGGGAAGCCGGTTTCAATGTGGCCTTATCATGGGTGCATACACGTTCACGTTCGCACTGTCTGTTCTCTGCATCGGAAACACTACCCTGGCTAAACTTGGAGCCCCGGGAGGACCACTGAAGCTGCACTACGACGTGCCAGACGTATTAGAGGTACCGTACTTCAAATGCAATGTAATTTGGAACAAAATCTACAGTAATGCGGAACAGCCCCGCCACGGTGCTCTAGTGGTTATGGCGCTCGACTGCTGACCCGAAGGTCGCGGGATAAAATCCCGGCCGCGGCGGCTGCATTTTCGATGGAGGCGAAAATGTTTGAGGCCCCGTGTACTTAGATTTAGGTGCACGTTAAAGAACCCCAGGTGGTCGAAATTTCCGGAGCCCTTCACTACGGCGTCTCTCATAATCAAATCGTGGTTTTGGGACGTTAAACCCCAGATATTATTATTATTAATGCGGAACAATGTTGGCAGAGAACTGATGTATCCGTGACGTCACGCCAGCCGAAGCCGCCGTTATCACCACTGCTTCTTCTCCTTCCCTTCCCCTTAACCCCTCTTGCACAACGCTACATTAAACCGCGCTATCGCAATAAAGTTTTGTCTTGGCCCAGCCACGGCCCCGGCGTGTTCTTTTCAATGGCGACGAGGGTGGGACAAAGCGGGGCGTCAACTCCTTCCGTCATGGCCGCCGCACCCACGGGAGGATACGCCAGCCCGCCGCAGTACGACGAGACGAGCGACAAGTAGCCCGCGTACCAGGTTCGGCTGGAAGCCTTCTTTGAGGGTAATGGCATCACGGAAGACAACAAGAAGCGGGCCCTGCTGGTGACTGCACTGTCCACCCACACCGTCGACGTACTGGGTGGACGTTGTGCTCCGGATAAGGTGAATGAACTGTCGTGCCCACAAGTGATAGCCTTGCTTAAGCAGCACTTCTCGCCGCAACCGAACGAGATAGCACAGTCTTATAAGTTCTTCACCCGCAATCAGCGGCCCGGCGAACCGGTCAAGGATTTTATCGTGGCGATTCGACAGATAGCGGACACCTGCAATTTTGGTGCTTCGTTGGGCAGAATGCTAAGAGATCGCATCGTGTGTGGTCTGCACAACGTCGGAGTGCGTCGGCAGCTACTCGCGAAACCACAGCTGACGAGGAGCGAAGCGGAAGAAATTGCGATATCTACCGAAATGGCTGAGGCCAACGCGCAAGAGATAGTAAGCCCCACCGCTGAGGCAAGTGTGCATGCTCTGGAAAGCCAGTCCTATCGCCCACGAAGCCGGCCACAGATTGTTGCGTGCTACTGCTGCGGAGAAAAAGGGCACGGACACGAGGATTGCCGCTTCCGCTCGGCGTCATGCTTCAAGTGTAAACAACGAGGTCATATCGCTCGAGCCTGTTGCCGCCGTGAGAGTGGGTTCGGGGTGGTACCACCAGAACGCCAAGTACACGCCTTGTCACGGGAGGAAGACACTGGCACGGACGGCATGTTCGCGCTGGAGGCAGCGGACAGTCACATCGGCCACGTCGGCATTACGCAACCCATTGTGCGCACCTTGGATTGTGGTGGGGTTCCAGTGAACATGCAGGTCGACACAGGCTCGCCGGATTCGGTCATCACGTGGCCCACATATGAGCGGAACAAAACAGTGTGGCCGAAGCTGCGTGGTTCGCCATTGAAACTCACCTGCTTCCTGGGACGGCTTCCAGTGCGGGGACAACTTCAGCTCAAGGTTTCGTGCGGAAACAGGTCGACGGCTGGATCTTTGCAAGTCCTGGTTGCTCCGGCCCAAACCTCTGCGGACGCGACCTGATTCAAGCGTTCCACATGCTCGAGGCACCGGTCATGAACGTGAACACGTCAGGTGAGCAACTGCCATTACTCGGTGCTGATGACGTTAACGTGGACCGGTTGCTAGCAGAATTCGCTGATGTGTTCGCGCCAGGTTTAGGGCTCATAAAAGGGCCACCGGTACACTTCGAGATGCGAGAAAACCTGGTGCCGAAATTTTGGAAAGCACGCGAAGTTCCGTATGCTTTTCGGCCAAAGGTCGACGTGGAACAGGACCGCCTTTCGGGCTCGGGTATTATTGTACCGGTGCCTCATGCGGAGTTGTTATTATTGTACCGGTACCTCATGCCTTTGCGGCGATTTTAAGCTAACGGTCAACAAAGCCTGTCGCACTGAGCAATATCCGTTGCCACGGGTGGAGGATATCCTGGCTACATTAAATGGCGGTGAAGTTTTTACCACGGTAGACTTGCGGGAGGCATACAACCAGCTTCCGTTGGATGAGGCAGCCATGCAACTCACGACCATAAACACGCATAAAGGACTGTTCAGCTTTACTCCCCCATTGAAAATCCCAGCATTGCCCATCATAAAATTTATGATGGAAATTGTGGAAATTCTGGTGGGTATGATGGACAACGTGGTGTACATGCTGGGAGTAATGGTGGACATCGTGGGACCATTGGTGGGCGTGCTGGGAAAGTTGGTGGTTTGGTGGACACTCGGTGGGCATAATGGGTGGGTGGTGGAGACACAAAGTTGGTGGGTGGTGGAACAATTGGTGGGTGTGCTGGGTGGATGCAGGGATGCTTCGTGTTTGGTGGGAGACCCGGTGGGCAAAGTGGGTGGGTGGTGGCATACGTGGAGATGTGCCGGGTGGATGCTGGGTGCAATAGATGTGATAATAGAAACATGAGGAGCCTGTGTCGATGGACACGTACGTTGCTGATTATGGATGCTTCGTGATCAGCTGCATGCATTTATGATGCATAGAAGTACTCATCCGAGAAAACTGCCGAATTGTTGTGATACAACTTTGAACTCTAGGGCATTGTGCATCAACTGTCAACGCGCATCTATAGGTGTTTCCTTGCAGGGGCATAGCCAAGAGGAGGGGGGGGGTAGGGGGTTCAACCCCTCCCCCCCCGAAAATTGCGTATATATACACGCACGTGTATATATGCATGTGTATATATACACGCACGAACATACATAAAGTATGGTTGAACCCCCCCCCCCCCAAAAAAAAAAAAAAATTCTGGCTACGCTCCTGTTTCCTTGCATTGAAAATGGAAGTGAGAAGAGTGCACGTCTGAACCAACGAGCGAGATGCAAGCGCTGCACATGACAATTAACTGACAAAAGCCCTAACTAATTGGAGAAAGCATAAGCGACAAAGTGCAACACTTCTAAAATTACATTTTGCGTCGCCTACATGCTTGGCCTAATTTCGCATAGACACGATGTCCGTTGTCAAAGATTGTTGTACGCGACGGTTACAAGCAACTCGATCGACCGCTAGCGTATTGGTTCGTACTGTTAGCTCCGCGGTGCATTTGCACGAGTACATCTTTATTACTTGCTCGGCTCCTTACCGTGTTTCAAGAACACACTTTATCCTCAGCAGCCCCCTTTAGACAACTTTAAGAAAAGGAAGCTTCCGTAAGGTAGCTTTCGAAGTCCCTAGGGCTTATGCTATCCAGCATGGCGATGTGTGTATTTGCGTACAAAGCACGACACCCGCAACAATAAAAAGAAAAAAAAAAAGCTTCGAAGCAATGTGCGAGCAATCACATGTGTCGTATTTAATCGAGGATACATATCACGCGTGGAAAGGCGATGAAGCTGGCACGATTGAGCCACAATTTGAACAAACATCAGGAGCCTCAGTATCGGCAAAATGCTGTTGTCTTCGCTCCTCGAATGTAGCAAGATGCGAAAACGGAGCTCACCTGTCGTAAACGCTTCTTCCGTGTGGTCAGCCTTTCGATTTCTTTGGAATAATCCCAACTAGTCCGCTGGTAGTCCTCGGTTCGTAAATCTAACGGCAAAAGTGCTAACACCAACCGAAGTAAATAAACACAAGTAAGGAAATGAGAAAACCTTAGCCATTTATTAGAATAAAGCTGAATTAAAACACATTCTGAAGGAGGTAATATTCACCACACAGGCACATCGTTCACGCGCATTCACTTCGGTTCGCACAGGTCGTCCGTTTCTCTACCGCTGTCACTGACGACCGCGAGAACGGCCAGAACACGGCCACACAACACGTCTCTTCCTCCACATAACCACAAACAACAACAACACGGGGACATTACGGGAAATCAGTCTTGAGACGTCCCCCTTTACCTGGAGGACGCAAGCCGAATGGAGGGAAACAGGCGGGAGCCCGGGCTCAACGAGGGGACCGCACACAACGCCCTTCACTTTGTTATAGCTTAGGAATGCAAGCGTGCCGTGCAACCACCAGCTCAAACACGTGCATTGAACGTACACAAATGAGACGACGGGAAATTTAGCAAACACGTTATTGTGACGGCTAGCGTTTAGCCGAAAATAAAGTTTAGCCAACAAGAGTCAGCAACCATAGCAACGCTAGCAACGCGCAAAATGCCCGTCTGACACTAGCGGTATTTGCTTTCAGAAGCCTAAATGCACACTTGATTTACCCTTTTGTTGTAGGATTAAGTTATACGCGCATGAATTGATGATTTCAAGCGTAAAAACGTGCATAGCTTCGCTCCCATAACAGTCACTCAAACGGATAAGGCCGTCTTTCGTTAGGTGCCCTTAAAATGTCGTAAGGTGGGTCTTTGAAAGGTCGCTTTACCTTTTCTTTCACTTTACCTGAAGTTCTCCTTACGAAAGGCCGCCTTTACGCGTAAGGAAGGAAGCGTTTGTGATTACGAGTGGGAGCTGCAAGTATAACCACTATCAGCTCGCGATTGATGTCTATGAAGTCTAAGCAAACAGTTCAAAATAAGGCAACAATTTCGCGTAGTGCGTTCACATTATTCTAATATTAGGATTTCCCACGGCTCCGATGTCATCAAAAAGTTATGTTGGAGTAACGTGTGCCCTTCGCGCGACGGGCACGTGATGGCACTGGTGAAACAGTGACAGCGCCCAAGGCACAACGCGAAGCGGCAGACATATGCTGTTTTACCCATGCAATTACAGCGGACACAATTCTTCATAACTTACTTCTGGCAGCTGTGTCACAATTTCCTAATGCATGTTGCACGAACGGTGTGATTTCGTGCATTAAGAAACGGAACAAAAATACATCGCACAGCACATACATTTGCACTGCGTACTACGTGCACCCGTGGGCATTGAGATGAAAATGCTTCCGTGTATTTTGAACCACGTATACAACACGCGAAAAACGCAATCACAGTTAGTTATCTTTTGTATTGTGTTTCCGCGTGATGGGTATTTCTTTATCCGACAGGGATAAAGATGGGTGGCTTATGCACTTATCTTCCAACCGTGCTACGAAAAACGCTTCGGCTACCTCTCTAGCTGTTTGATCGCCGTTCTGAAATAATATGGTTGTGTCATCAAAACACGGGGTACATTTGCACTCTGCGCAGTGAAGGGACAGGTGACTACTTAAGGAAGAATGGTGTTCACGAAGTCGAACGTTTGCGCAACGTCCAGATTGTCCGACATACGTGCGACCACATGACATTGGTAATCGATAACCAATGTCATGTGGCCGCACGTATGTCGACTCGCTTTTGTATGAATAAATGAAGTTAAGGCTGAAGGTAAACATTCATTAAGCTGCGGATGTGATAACATGACAAAATGTTCGTGAATGCATGATGTGCATTTTCACATCGCAGTCAAAGGCCGACCTCACCTGAACAACTTCACTAACTATTCCACTACATCTGCATAAGTTGCTGTAAATTTCAATGACAGATTGATGAGACAAATATATAAGACAGCGCATTTCCTTCTTGCAGCGTTAGCACTCGTGTTTGAGCTATTTGTAGCAACGTACACACGATCTTTCTGTTCATATGTCGATACCGAAACTGAAACTGAGGTGGTGGTGGCGCTAGTGTCGCCAACATCGCCCTGTCGCTTTTTTTTTCTTCCCAGACATGGCGGCGTCCTGCATTTCGTGTGTGCGTCGTAGTGTCGAGTTTCGTTCATGCGGTCCACCTTTACTGCGTTACCTCGCATTGTGTGTTGTGTGTTGCGGTTACTGACGTAAGCGCAAGTTCTTCACTGAGTATGATCCACGGCACCGTGCAAATAGTCACCAGATGCCGGCCGTGCGACTCCGTTCTCTGCGACTCCTTTGTTCGGTGTGATCAAGGGATGTGATTCATAGCTTTGGAGACCCTCTTTACACCGTGCCCTCTTCAAACGTTTCCACACATCAGTGAGCAGCAGCACCGCAATCTTTACTCGACGGCACGCTCTGTGGGCCTAGAAAATGCCTTGACGTTCGAGCACTTCGGGAGCTATACCGGCGGACAGCCGGATGCGAGTAGCTTGGCCGTTCCTTGCTCTGCGCATCGCTTGAAAACCGGCGGTCATCCTGCAGTGTACGCTGCCAGCGTGCTTTCTTGCCAGAGGTAAGTGATTTTGAATGTTACGCTTCGTACGTTGTCAGTCGTTCTTATTGTAATTTGCGTTGTCGCTGAAGGAAATTGCATAATTGTTGGTACCACATATCGTTGTTGTGTGCATGGTGCTCGCGCACGACGTTTGTCCAAGAGCGTAATCAGTAGTTATATAAAGTTTTGGTAATTAGCTCGTGCGCAGGCACTGCGCTATGTTAAAATTCGCTGAAAGGAGACATTTTTCTCAGACACACCATCGTCATGTGTTTTATGCGTGCAGTTTACACTTGTGAACTTACTTGGGGTAAAGCAATGAAATCGAAGCTTGATTTATTTTTTTCTTTTGAACGAGCTCTAAAGGAATGATCTCCAGCCACCGTGTTGAGCCATGAGCCGTGAATCAGTACAGTGGGAGAAATAAAGTGTATGTAGGGATATTTTCTTTAGGCGTGCATTTTGTGCGTCCTTAAGTAGCGTGACCGTCAAAAGCGTTTAGGTTAGCACTCTTGGACATTGTTTGTCGTTTTTTAAGCAATAGCTAAGGTAGATTTGCTAAAAATGCAATTTTTTCAGCATGACACTGTATTTAGTTTAGTCACTTTGACCCATTTTTATGCGTGTTGACCTAATTTGGCAAGGCGTACTCTCATCTGAATTTGTTATTGCTTTCGGCACTGTATGTGCGTTCGTGCATTGCAGTTACCTGTGACAATGGTATCACGTGCAAAATTCGTGAATACGGGGTGTTGCTGGCACCCCGTGTTCACGAATTTTTCATCTCTTCAATCTTACCCTCAACTTCTGCCTTTATTGTGTTGGTATTACTCGTTTCCTAACTTCTGCAGCTGCATAGCTTGTGGTAAGCACTCATCACTGTGTTTATGTGCTAGTGCGTTTATGTAAAACCATTCATACGCTATTCGCGCTCTCTACTGGTGTAGCGATAGGTGGACTGCAGTTTTCCATGACACTGGCAAGTATCATTACGCACCACTTAAACAGCGCTGTAATCGTACCCACGAACTAGAGCTCAGGCTCTGTTACGGCACCATAAATTTTATTTGCTAAAGTATGCTATAAATGTGGTTGCACATTGTGTATGTTGCTAAGGGCACAAACAAGCCACCCTGCATCTAAGGTAGATAATATGGCACTCGCATGGCTTGTTTCGTTGAACGTGCAACGTGGCATAGACCAGGAATGAAGCGCCGTGTCATCCAATTCTTCCCTCACCTATGCCGCGCTACACGTTCAGCTGAATATGATAACGTACCAACTCGCCCAACTTCCCGTGTTAATCCACTGACATGGCACAGTGAAACACTGGCATGCGGAGCTTTGTTGGATGTAAAAAGACATGTAGACCACAGAAATTGTGTGCAACACTGGCATGCGGAGCTTTGTTGGATGTAAAAAGACATGTAGACCACAGAAATTCTGCAAAAACTCGGCAGTTTTCGTCAAGCACAAAGTGTATTTCTCATAAATTATGTTGAAGGCAGCAAAGCACATGCTGTCGACATTCATTCAGTAGAATCCATGGGAAAGTGTATTGAGCAATAATCATATGTACGATGAGGCTTTGAAATTTTCAGATAACATTTATTCACAATTTCTTAGATGGGTAATTGTCGAATGCCCATTATAGCATGTGGCTGACAAGGATGTGTGTTATTAGTGAAATGTATTGACCTCCCTCATGTTATTTTCTGTCTAACACATAAGCTAATCAGTGCATAATGTGTTAGTTCCATGATGAACGAAGTTAAAAATATCCCTGTATTTGTCAGTCCCATTTATTATTCAGTGTATGGTTTGCGTGAGACCATGCCTGCTTGGCATAACCTCTGAGTTGACTGGTAACAGCCTTATTACACAACTTTCTCTCAAAGCCTGTCCTACCAGATTTCTTTGGCAACAAACCAGACCAAATTCTCGGCAACGCTTTAACAAAGAAATTGTTGCAGCCGCCTCCCCTGCTGGTGATGACCATATGCAGCCAATGCTGATGTGAACCCGAGTGATGAACAAATGCAGGTAGGCCACAGCTCTGTTGTAAACAATTTTGACATTATCGTTGTCACAGATCAAACTTGCGATTCATGTGTGACTACTCACATGTGGTGAGGTTCAATAAGTTTCATCTGCTACGCGCGAACATAGGAACATGTAGGAGTGCCAATGTGGAGTAGGAATCTTCTATAATACATAGGACATATGTGCCACACATCAACATCAAATTTAAAATGCATTTAGATCTGAAGCTGCTCAATACTAAAGTGTGTCGTTTCATTTCTACGTCTAGTTTAATCTATAACAACAACAACCTATATCAGGTACCAAAACAGCCGAATTTGTCAAGTCTAGAAACCGGTAACAGTGTTGTGTTGCTGTTCCGTGTATCCCTGTGTATCAAGGATTATTCCTGTTTCCATTTGCATGTTTAGTAATAGCACCGCCCACAATTCCTGCATTGATTCAAGGAAATAGGGCCACATTCAGGAAGTTTGGCTTTCATGTATACACCCTTGTACAGCAAAGAGATTTGTGTGTTATTGCTACAGTGTCATTATGAAGATAGCACAGAATGCCACACACATACACACCATGCAGGGGCCTAGCCAGAAAATTTGTTAATGGTAGCGGTCTTGTTATACTTCATGTTTTTTGTGCATGTGTTCGTATGTGTGCGTGCGTTTATATAAACATGCAGCATTTCAAAATTTTGAGGGAGCTTGAAATTCCTCCTCCAGTTATGACAATCACGCCATGACTTGTGATGTTTTGTGCAATATTTCATTCTTTTTTGCTGTTTTCATTTCAACATGCGTGAACGTTCCTGGAGCACCATTTTGAAGCTTTCCTACATATTCAAAGTTAGATGGTGTTCTCACGGCGCTGTCTTTTTTACAATGCTACAGCACTTTTGGGCAATACAAGAACCACAATTACACACACTATTGACCCTTGTAGCATTTTCCTTCTCATTGTGAACCAAGTAGGCTTGCTGTCAATCCTTGCTTTTCTTGTTGCATTGAACGTTACACATGGCTCTGAACATTCTCTCCTAGAGTTGAATTTTCGTGGTACTTTAACGACACCTCATGCCAGCGCAGAGATACCCGTGGCATAAATGCATTTGTTGCAGATAGGCACACAAAAGCAATGCTTCCTGAGGCGTACAGTGCCTATCCATATTTTCTACACACATCTTCAAAGCCATATGATTTTGGTCACGAATGCCAAGTGGAACATGACAAAGAGATTCCTCCTATTGCAGTCTGCCTGGTACCAGTGAGTGGCACCATGATGAATCTCTACCATACTATGAACTTCTTTAGCGCCGAAATTCGATCAACGATGGAGATACCCTGCTAGAATCTTTACCAGCCAGGCTAAACTTTTTTTAATGCATTGAGTGACACGTGCCAAGGGATGCGGATTTGTTGAGTTTGACATCCCAGAAATTAACAGTAGCACATTTGTGTTTATAAAATAGTATTTTCGGTGGCCTCGAACCAAGCATTTGTGAGAAAACATTCCACAAATACACAGCAGCAATGCACAGCAGGGGGATTCCACGAGAGATCAAACATGCCTGTCCGGTCGATATTTTTGTATTGCCTGGGTTTTTGATGTGTAATGTGGGCACACTCAAAGTGCAGTGAACCGAAAATTTTATTTCCAAGAAACGCTCCCGGCACGGCAAAAAAATATTTGAAGGTGGTGGTGCGGGCCTCCTGTTTTTGCTCACTGCAATGTTTTCGGATTTCACTGCAGAATTTAACGCGAATTATAAATGACGTGTCGAAAATATTTTTTCTTGGTTTTAAAACGCAATACTGTGAATTACATCCATGCACTTTTTATGCCGTTCTCAAAAGGAAGAAAATGTGAAAAAATGGCAAACACGGTCGAAATGAAAAAAGTCTGCTAAGTTGAGGCACCTTGGCGCCTTTCCTATTTCAAACAGAAACTTCAAAACAGTGTAAATATAGGAAAGAACCTTTGCAACATTTATACGGAAAATCATTTGCCTACGGGCAACGCAAAAAAAGAAAAAAAATAGTTCAAGAAGCGAGTTTTTTCAAAAAAGTTCATTTTCAAAAAATTAAAAAATCCCGTCGCAATTTTGACGACAATTTTTTATTGAAGAGCGCTTCTGTCAGTGAACACACGGTTTTAATATCATATGTCCTCATTTGCTTTGTTCACGAGATATAACGGGCCAAAATGACCCTTGCTGTATGTGGTCAGTTTAGTGCGAGTGATGGTTATCAGCTTGCATTGTGCGTAAATCTCAGTTTTAATTATTCTGATGCAGCAAAACCATGCTCTGGTGGCTGTTCGTCAAGAAAAATATGTTCTCAGATTTCATTGGTGCCTAGCGTATGCGAAAGTGGGCTGCTGCCGCCCTCTAGAAGGTGAATAGGACTCTTTGTGGAGCAATTTGGAGTCAATAACTATCAATTTTTAAGTAGTGTCAAAACAATGCAACAATTTCACCTTTATGAGAATGCACATTCAGGCACTGCAGGAATGACCATTGTTTTAAGATATGGTGTCATTTTTTATAGGCTAAGCGATGACTCACTCACACACATTGCCTTGTGCCATATGGTGCATCACTACAATTTTTCCTTCTTTGGTTCTTGTATTTTTTATAAATCTGCTAAAAGGAGAGGGCAAGCAAACTTGTTACGATGAACAGCAGCTGTAACTTTCTTTTACACTCTTTTTATGAAACTCGCTCTGTTATTGAAATGTTGCATTAATTGAATAGCCACTCAGCCAGACACGATGAATGCACATTAGCTTGTGTGCTTATTAGTGTCCGGTTTCTTCAAAATCTAAAGACAAAAAACAAAGATGTATATTCTACAGAAAAGGCCGTCAATAGGTGCGTCACATATACTTCATTTTGCCCATCAAAACTACATATCTTTCGCGACTCACTTCTGCGGAATCTGTGTTGAGGAAGCGTAATAATGAAAGACAGTTTTCTCGTTCAAAAAAAGTTATCTTTGTCTAGATAATTGTGCCTTGCATTTTATTTTGCTCATATTTGTTAACCACATTTGCATGCTTGCAATGGACAACTCGATCGGTAGTGTGCTTGATTGGGACTGCACTGGTTGGTGCAATATAAAAGGCAATAAAACAGCATTAGACAAGAAGATGGGAAGATGACACACACGCCACTAGGAAACAAGGCAGTCAGAGCCAATGTGAACACTTTTCTAAGTCTTGGGCCTAAAATGAAGTATATGCAATAGCAACCTCCTATCTACTAATACATATAAGCCAACGCAAAGAAAACTGGTGGTGTGGCCGACGTATCATTTTATTTTGCGCTTCTCTGTTGACTATGTCATTACAATGTCGTAAGCAGCTATCTTGGCAATGGGGCTTCATAAAACTGTTCACCATGCTCATCAACTTTGTCTCGGGTATTTAGCTGGGAGAGAGCGATAGCTTGAGCCATTTCCACAGCTGATTGGGGAAGTCATGTATGTACTGTTGATCAACATTCAAAGCCGCATAACCTTTCTATGTCATCGACGTTCGTAAATATTAACCGTCTCACAGTTCCAGTTGAAGTGCATTTATAAAGTTTTTTGCCCAGGTATTGTTATAAAAGCTGCACGCAGATAACCAAGTAGGTAACAGCCAAAATGCATTCTCACACACTGACGATGCATCTTGTCAAATTTACTTATGTTTGTAGCTTGTGGATGCTTCGAGAATTATTTCTTGGAAACTTTTTAAAATATGTGACTAGCAGCGAGCTCGTGCTTTTTAACCTATATGCATTTTTTCAGTAAAAACATTATTTTTATTCATTCTAAAAAGAGACAGGGCGTGCAAACACGGACACAAGAAAGAGATCAGGACACCACAAACGCCGACTAACAACTGAAGAGACGCACAACGGCTGAAAAGAACGGCGTTTGTGGTGTCCTGATCTCTCTCTTGTGTCCGTGTTTGCACGCCCTGTCTCTTTTTAGAATGAATAAGTACCAACTAGCTCAGCTCTCTGTTATTCTAAGCTTTATTTTTATTGTTTTGTTGAATATTTTGTATTGCGTTTTTGCTCTAGATCTGCAAAGGAGCTGTCCTGGGGCACCATGCTTACTCAAGTCATGCAGCGAGAGTCAGGTAAGTGTTATGTTTCACCTTCCTGCAGCTGTGTGTCACCTTCACCTTCCTGCATATTTTCATGAATTGGCAATGTGGGGACATTTTCTTCAAGACTGCGGTTGAGCAGAAAACGGTCGTGCCACTCTTCACCATCCTAAATGAAGGTAGGCATGCAAACACGGGCACAAGAGAGAAATCGGGACAACTGAATTGCTGACTAACAGCTGAAGAAATGCAGCGCGGCTGAAAAGAAGGTAGACAAAAAACACTTACCTGCACACTGGTATGGGGTGACACTTATTAATTTGGCACATGTGGGGCTTTACCTGAGAGAAATGTGTAGGCATTTGATTCATTCTTTATACAAATTATTCGACTGCTGCCTCAAGCATGCGCTTCCACTGCTATTAATATGCCAGGCATATCGATACTAGGTAATAGTACCTTGCATTCATCGAATTTTGGTGTGCATATACACCCTCGACAATGCAAAGATAAACTAGTGTGTTAGCCACTGGTTTACGACCTCTTACGTTCCGTTAATCTCTGAATAACACAGCAGCCCATCTGTCATATGTAGAAACAGCCACAGCTACAAAGAACTTTATAAACCAGAGCTACACAGCAATCAGTAAACTAGTGGGTGTCTTGCAAAAAAATATTTGAGTCTGCCTTTTGTCTATTCCCTGCTCATTATTTCTCAGTACATTGGCGCAAATCTTACCTGGCCCATTGGCAGCCATAAGGGCAACATTATTGCCTTATCTACTTCCCACTTACTTTAGCCTATCAGATAATCACTGAATTTAAGGAACACATAAGGCACGCTTGTTACTATTGCTTTCTGCAACCACGTTCAGACGTAACAAAATGTGCTTTAAACATTGAGCTACCGAGGCTATTACAACGCAAGAATGACCTACATCTAATAGATGCTAACCAGTTCATAAAGCTGGTGCTCGTTGTGTTCACGCAGCACTTGGTGAGAAAATACTTATGGCATGACACAGCAATGTCAGTACTATTCCTTAGAAACCTAGAATGCTTGGATGAGAAGTTGAACAGTATTTTTGAAGATCTAGGAGCATACTGCCATCACACGTGGTTCCACAGAAACACTAAGGTAATGTCCTGAAATTGTACTATTCTGTCATTCTGAGCCAGTTATTTAGTAAGGTTCAGCCCCCGTTCAATTACATCAAATTGTCTATTCAGTGAGGTAACCGCGATTTCAAGTTTATCACCGCTACAAAAAAAATCAATCATCTAATTGTCCACGTAATGAAAAACCTCAATAATATCTTTGCCTAAGGCCTCCTCTAAGCGTTTGTCAACTGTGCTAAGGTATAAATCACTGAGAATTGGGGCATCTTTTAACCAATGCAAGTTCTATTCTGCGCATGTTACGCTTACTTGATATTTTGTTGTGGTTACCAATTTGAATCCATGGTTACCTCAATGATTGAACAATTTGAGTTAAATGGAGGATGGCCGAAGTTTACTGAAGCATTGCTTCAGAATGATAGTATACAAACTTTAGGCATTTCCTTAACATTTCAGAAAAACCAAGTTTGCTAGCAGTATTCTTCTGGATCTTCAATACTGTTGCCAAACTTCAACTACAAGCATTCTAAGCTTAGAAAAAACGCTATTTTCATGTCATGCTTAAACTCATCTCTCACCAGTCTGTACACAAAATGAAGGCCAGCTTTAACGCACAGGTTATGCGTCCATTATATGCTGGTTATCCTCGTATTGCAGTAGCCACTGACACTGAACGTTTCAAGAAGCCGGCTGTGTCACGTGCAAACATGGATGCAAAAATTAACAGTAACAAGCGTGCCGTAGGTATTCTTTACACTCATTGCTTATCTCACAGGCTAAAGAAAGTGGGAAGTGCATACAGTGTCAATGCTGTCTTTACAGCTACGTAAGATTTGTGCCACCTTGCAGAGAAAGAATAAACAGATGATCGAGAACAAGTGCACTAACATTTGTTTCGTAGAACACACCAGCAAATTTACCGTTTGCCGTACAGGTGTGGTATAATGTTTCTCTTCGCTGTTGCTGCTTCTCCAAAGAGCAAATGGGCCGCTATGTTTACCAGAGATTAACGAAACATCAGGAGTCATAAACTGGAGGTTTATGTAAATGCACGCCAAAATTCGATGAATGCGTAGTTTCATACAAGAGTGGAAATGTAAAAACCTGTAATGGTAGAAGCCTGGCATATCGATAGTAGTGGAACTGCATGTGTGAGCCAGCTGTCAGCTGACTTGCATGACGAAGAAATCAGATTCCTGAAGTGTTATCTCTCACGTAAAGCTCCAAGTGTGCCGGATTGATAAGTGTCTCCCTATCCCTGCAGATGCGTGTAAAGTTACTTGTGTCCACTTTGTTTTCCACCACTGTATGCCTCTTCATTTGTTTGTTGGTGTTTGTGTTGACCCCACTTCTTTCTTGTGTCTGCGTTTGCATGCCTACCTTCATTTCAAGATGAATCATTACCAATTTTTTCAGCTTTCTGTCATTCTAAATATTCTTCACCAGCTTTGAATAGGTTAACATGAGTCCAGTATTGCCGTACGAACTGCAGAAATGATGCTGAGCACGTGTGGTAGCCTTTGAACTGCATGTGAAAGCCCGAGATTTCTGTGTCATCATTGCATGGCACTTATATTCATAAGTTCTAGCCAGCACATCAGCCCTCATCAAAAAGAGCACAGGACAAATCTACCTATACACCTTCTAATTGCAAAATAATCCAGATCTCGGAGTTCGTTTATAGTTCACAGTCAATCTGTTTGAAATGAATTGCATGGTTGACATGACCTCGGAACTTATACATTTGTGTGGCATTTGTGTGAAGACATCATCCAGCCATCACGTCACTGTAGATCCACAGCAAACAGGCCAAAATTCAACAAATGCACCTGTAAAGATCTGAAAGGTGTTCTGAAAAACACAGTAATGCCGAGGCTTTTTGTAAGAAATGTTGTCTGTATACATATCACTGATAATAAATGAAAGGGTGGCAGGATTCCATTGTCACACAAAAGTATGGCATATGTATAGGTTCTAATGTTGTGTAAACTTGGTGATGTTTAAGAATGGTCGACAAAGTATACGTTCTCGTTGATCATTTAATACACTAGACAAGAACGAAGAAGAGACCAAAGCAACACCAGCAAAATTTCAATGATGAATCACTACCACCTTGCCCAACTGTCAGTTCTGATGGTGCCCTGATTAGAATCTTTAGGTCAGTAGATGATTACCTTTTCTTTATTGAGCGCTGATGGTTCGAGGCTGCGGCAAATGCGCTCACTTTCTCCGAAAAAAGTGATGCTAGTTTGAATGTCACGTCTGCTGTTTTGAGCAATGAATGCATTCAAATTGGGTACCCTAGCATATAGGTCAGTGGCTGCTACACATGCTGGACATAAGCAGTCTGTTAGGCCAATTATATACTTCAGTTTGACCCATTCATTGCTGGTGACAAATGGCATCAATGTTTGTTCCCTAAGACCTGTGTTGAATATTGAACAAATATGCTGTGTCCATTTTGCATACCTGCCATTTCTCAGACTGATTTTGTCACATTTTTCCCTAGTTGCCATTATTTTTATCGCACTCAGCGAGTAATGCTGCTATTGTTTGGACGAAGAGGATGAAAAGCAATAGGCAAGCCCGGTTTTCGTTTATGAAAAAACTAGTAATGGATTCAAAGAAAGCATGGGAAAACAATTTAAACCTTTTTTAATTGCGCTTTATGGCCATTTGATTTCATCATGCTGCAGCATTCACAGCCATACAGTTAAACAGGACACTTATGATTAATGAAATTTGTAAGATACGGCCTGCCAGAGTAATCTATTTACTTAAGTATAAGTACTCTGTAGTAATCGCATTGTGTTTGAGCATAGGAATATGAACAAAAATATAAACAATTAAGACCATTCACCTTACTAGGATGACGTGGTTAGCTGTGCCTGTCCTCCACAAAGTTTTCTATACACTTTCATGCCTTCCCATCGTGCCAAAAAAGGAAAGTTCTGCACGCAGCACATTCACGGCACACTAACGCAACATGCTCGCACCATCTTGGACATGAAGGGCGTTAGCATACATTTTACCATCTTTTTCTGTGCTGTTTCACTTAGATTTGCGAACTGAAGTGCCAGTGCAATTGTATTGGCACAAACAATCTGTAGTGAATTGCATCTGATGCCAGCATATGTGTATGTGTATTTGTGTATGTGTATTTTTAAGTCTATTACAAGAAATGAAAAAGAAGTTATTTCGAGGAGTGTCTCCCCTTAAAGGACACTAAAGTGAAACCTTAGATCAGTTTAGACAAATAAATTATTCTTTAAGATCTGTAATGTCATAAATTTTACCTTCATAGGTAAATTAGTAGAAGAGGAAATGAAGGCCAGTGTTTAACTTGTTGAATTTCATGCTAAAACTCAGCACATACATGTCAACATGACGTTGCAAATAACACGTCTTTTATCGTATTTTGGCCACATTAGTTCGCTAAAAGTTTGTGAAACTTAAGTTAAGATTGAGGTCTGTAGGAACACAATGTAAACAATATTGCCCGTAGCAGGGGCTGGCAAAATCTGATGTCACCGAGAGCTGGTGTGGGAACGTCTGTGCAGCCTCGCCTCGTGTATGTCTTTTTGCGCATTGTCTTGCTTACCAATGCCAGAAAGCAGAGCTAGTTGGTAGGAATACATGATAAAAGATGGTAGGCATACAACACGGACACAAGAGAGAAGTTTGGACAAAACAAACGCCGACTAACCTTATTCGGCCAGTCGGTTAGTCAGCATTTGTGTTGTCCCGACTTCTCTCTTGTGTTCATGTTTGCATGCCTACCGTCTTTCATGAATCGCCTACCAATCATCTTCTCGTGTGAAGAGTGGTGTCTTTGGTACTGTGAAGTTGTTTGCACTAAATGACAGAAATTGTTTTTTTTCTTTAAAATCCTTTTAACCCGTTTCCTACCACAGACGATCTGAGTTATTACACAGTTTGTACTGCTCCTACCGAAGAACTGGGCTCATCCATGCTGAAAGAAGCGTTTGGGTGTGCTGCAATTAAGATACTCTGATTCAGTTTGCTGTGTTGTCTTTGACTTACACAGATAGTCCAGTAAAAAAATATAAAAACACGGTCAAAGCATGCATTTTATTGAGGACGGGCTGGATTCTGGCAACTTGAATTAGAAAAGGGTGTACGTGTGCGAGTGCCGGCAACAGCTTTGTTCAGCTTGTTCGCTTAAGTTTTGTGGAACGAAGAATATCAGTGCCCCGGCAAGTGTGGCAGCGACTACAGAGAATATTTTTTTCTGAATCCTCAGATTCGGATGAGCACCGAATCTCAACGTATCGACAGTGCACGGCAATAGTTGTAAACAAACCCCCAACGTCACGACGCGTTCACGGCTTTTTTGTACGGGCTCCTTCTCCCCGCACATTAATATTTTTTTCATTCCAGACATTTTCTGCACCAAAGACTGAACAAAAATTAGGGCACCTTCTGTGTTGCAGGGCAGTGAAGCCAATGTTCCGGATACTTTGAAAAAAATATTTTTCTTTTATCTTGCGAATAAAGTGCCTTTAAATAGTTTTTAGTTGTTTCGGGATACGTGAAATCAAATGGGCAATTAAAAAAATTGTATTTTTATAGTTTTTTAACAAAAAACTCTGTAGGGAAAGAGTTGAAGTTGTTGCTTGCATATTTTTGTCAAAGATGGCTGGCATAAGAAATAGCAATATAGAGTCTCAGAGCGCACAGCAAGGACATCCGTTGACGTACTTTGTAGCTAACGGGGTTCGCACACCAGTCTTGGCAATGAACTACGTACTAGAGCGTTACGGACATGTGGACTGATTACGTGCTGCCTTTTATTTGACTTGATATGGTTTAAGCTTTTGGTCAAAGCGATTGCGACTGGTTTCATTGATGTTATTGCTCCAAATTTAGTGAAAGCAGTTTATTTGTTTTTATTCACTTCTGTTGTAGCATGCCTGGAAAAGTACTTCAAAGCACACCCCATCTGGCTGACTGCACTACCTCAAGGAAACTGCCTTTCTCCCATCTGCAAGTTCCTAAGAAGTTACTATATGAAGCAAGCCGGCAGGGCGTACGTTTTAAGCATGGCAGCATGGAGAACAAATAAACAAGAGTATTTGGTGCAAGATGCATTCATTGATTCCGTGCTGCATCAACATGTGGCTGCATGCTTGGCCACGTGTAGACACAGCAAGTAAACTTGTTAACCTCAATGGTAAAAGGTTGTCTATAATCACGTTAAGAAGCACGATGTCTTATTTTTGTAAATAATTGCATAGCTCGACTTTGACTCAGGCGTCAAACACCCATCGTTATCTATCCAGTATCTGCCCATCACCCAGCATACACCCAGTATGTCCATCACCCACCGTCCACCCATCATCTGTCCATCACCCACCATCCGTCCATCATCCACCATCTGTCCACCGTCCGTCCATCATCCACCATATGTCCACCATCCGTCCATCACCCACCATCTGTCCACCATGCGTCCATCATTACCCAGTACCATAATCCACCAAGATGATGGGTAGTGGGTCACATAATGCCCACCATTGGGCAAATTTTCAATAGGGTCGCCTGCCTTTTGGAGTGGCGTCCGCGCCGGCCGTGTTCCAACGGCGTATGGAGACCATCTTGCAGGGACTTCCGGGTGTTCAGGTATACCTAGACGACGTCATCGTGGCAGAGAAACGCAATGACTGCACCACCCTGCACGAAGTATTCAAGCGTTTCCGGGAATACGGCGTGCGCCTGAACGCAGACAAGTGCAAGTTCCGCCAACGAGAGGTGGATTTTTTGGGGCATCGAATCAGCGTTCGAGGTCTTCAACCAAAGACGGAAAAAAGATAGACGCCATCCTTAAGGTTCAGGCACCACGGAATTCCGCAGAATTAAGGTCCTACCTCGGCATGGTAACGTACTACCACAAGTTTCTTCCCACTGCATCGACCGCCATGGCACCCCTATATCAACTACTCCGGAAGGAAGCTAAGTGGAAGTGGGGTACCGCTCAACAGCAGTCATTCAGCAGTGTGAAAGACCTTCTGAAATCCGCAGACTTTCTGGCGCATTTTGACCCACACAAGCCGCTAGTCCTGGAATGCGATGCCTCCCCGGACGGAATCGGCGCAGTGCTTTCACACGATGTCGGGGGTGGGGTACTTCGGCCCATAGGGTTCCGCTCTCGGTTATTGACTGGAGCTGAGAAAAATTACTCGCAGCTGGAGCGTGAAGCCTTGGCACTTGTGTTTGGTGCGTCGAAATTCCGACAATACTTGCTCGGCAATACTTTCACATTGATGACAGACCATAAGCCGCTTGTTCGACTTTTTCACCCAGACAGGCCAGTGCCCGTGATGGCCGCGGCGCGAATCCAGCGATGGGCCCTGCTGCTGAGCGCATACGATTACGTCATCAAACACCAGCCCGGGAAAAACAACGTTCCAGCCGATGCCCTCAGCCGACTCCCCACGGCAGCAACTTCCCAGCCAGAGACGCAGGAAGAAACTGTGGACGGTGAGTATGTGCTGCTTACGGAGACCCTCAATGATGGTTTCATATCTGCGAAGCAACTGGGCACTCTCACGGAGCTTGATGACGATTTAGCAAAGGTGCAAAAATGGGTGCAGGAGGGATGGCCAAGAAATTTGGGGCCTAAGGACCATCACTTGATGCCATACTTTAACCGGAAACGGGGAGTTATGGCCATCGAGTGATCGTCCCTAAGAGTGCCCGAGCAGTAATGTTACGTCTGCTGCATGATACTCATCAAGGGATTTGCTCAATGAAGCGGCTAGGGCGCTCCTTGATGTGGTACCCCCGGATCGATAATGACATTGAGCACATGGTTAAGTCCTGCACCAGTTGCATCCAAGCTGCCCCTATGCCCCCAAAGAAACCCCCTGTTGCGTGGCAGGAAACGGATGAGCGTTGGTCGAGGCTGCATATCGATTTTGCGGGGCCGATCGATGGTCACATGCTACTGATTGTGGTGGATTCACATAGTAAGTGGATAGAAGCGATACCCATGAAGAGTTCCACCACACACACCACCATAGAGGCTCTGCGCACCTTGTTCAGTACATTCGGGTTGCCCGGGACGCTGGTATCCGATAATGGCCCACAGTTTACGAGTTGGGAATTTAACACCTTCACGAAGCTGAATAACATAGTACACCTCCGAACAGCACCGTATCACCCCCAGTCCAATGGGCTCGCGGAGCGGGCGGTTCGGACTGTGAAGTATTCATTGAAGAAGAATGTACAAGGGTCACTGAAAACCCGCCTGGCTAGGATTTTGCACAGGTACCACAGGACGCCGCAGGCCGGGGGCCGGACACCAGCGCAACTCCTAATGGGCTACGATCTTCGCTCCAGGCTGGATAACGCAGTGTCCATTCCGCCCTCACCAGTTGACCGTCCCCCCCTCGATGGGTGGCAGCCCGGGGAGCCACTCTGGGTGAGGAACTTTGGGCGAGGCGAGCCGTGGACTCCAGCCAGCATTACATCGACAGACGGAGCCCGCCTGGTGAATGCCGATGGTCCGGAGGGGGAAACCATTCGGCGCCACAGCGACCAGGTGAAGCCACGGGAGTTGGAGCATGACCAGGGAGAAGCCGGTGACTCTCGGTGCCTCGAAACTGCCGCCGGGACCCTAGCAGGAGGAACACCGGGGCGAGCGCCAACAAGGAGCGAGATCGCCGGGAGCCCCTCAACTCCGGTGTTGCGTCGCTCGGGCCGGCAACGCAAACCCCCAGACCGTTACTCACCGTAGGGGAAGCGGAATGACGTATCCGTGACGTCACGGATACATCAAGAACAGCGCTTTGCGATAGGTGGCTAGACATTGGAAGTTGTAAAGGAGTACGTCTACTTAGGACAGGTAGTAACCGCGGAGCCGAACCACGAGAGTGAAATAACTAGAAGAATAAGGATGGGATGGGGCTCATTCGGCAAGCATTCTCAAATCATGAATGGTAATCCACCACTATCCCTCAAGAGAAAGGTATATAGGCCTGACTGGCTGCCCAGGCGGCGCTGCGAAAACGGTGCTAAAAAGCGTCCCCTAGGACAAGTTCTTTGGTTTCGAGTAGTCAGACTGGCGGCCGCATGCAGCACTAAGCTCAGATGCGCAATGGAGCCGCCGCTGTCGGTTGTGCTGCGCTTTGGATCTCGGCCAGTTTCTGGCGTGGCTGAGTTCTTCAGGCCAAGCAATCTGCGTAAACGCAAGAAGCTCGTCAACGTCAAGTATGTTTACGACGTGCAGGAGATTGAAGGAACCATTTAGGCGCGCTGCAACTCGCAAGTGCAGCCAATCTCATACGACGTTGAACTCGAGTTAAGTTTTACGAGGCATGCTCGCGCGATTAACGACAGTGCATAAACGAAAAGATTGCTGTTGAGAAAGCCAAATGATGTGCATTACACGACGAAACGGAATCAAGAAAAGTCCAGTGACGAAGTCTAGCCGTCGGCGGCCCGAATGAGCGCATTCGCGTCGTGTGCCGTTTTCTGCCGCATTCAGTCGCAAACACACGTTTTCCCCATGCACGGTCGTAATTTTCAACATTTGCTTCTAGGGAATTCGTCAAATTCTGTCAGCGTGCAGTGCCGGTCGAGAAGCGACGGCGCGCAATGTTTACAGCCGGCCGCTGGAAGCAGCTGCCGGAAAAATCGTAGGCACATACGCAGGGTGACTCATGGCATCGTTTTTCTCGTTTCGCACGAAATGCCGGCTGCATATCCTCGTGATCGCCGTCGGCAGCCACGGCGTGCCGTCTGGACTGCACGTAGGGAATATATATATATAAACCGCGTGCACGCGCGTACGAAAAGTAATCAGCACGTTACCTTGCAAACCACGTTTTGCTCGCGTACTCACTTCACGCGTCGGACGGCACGTATCCAGCGGTCTGTCACTCCACTTCGTATGGCTTTCAGGGGAACAAGTAAAACCGCACATTAGGATCCTTACCCCCATGTTCGAGGCAATTAACCACGCAACAATAAACGGCGGCGACCGCGCTTCGGGACCGCGCGCTGCTCAGAGCCGTCGCCCAGACCACCTGCTTTCGGCACGGTTTGTTGAAGCAGGGATCGCTCATCAAACATGTCAGACTTTGCAGGCATAGCGGACAAGTTCCTGCGTACGTTTTAAGCACTTTTTGAGCCTGAAAACTAGGTGCAAAATTAAGTAAAACGCTTAAAGCAACTGAGAACTGCGTAACTCTCCGGTCGGCGTCCATTTTTGACTACCCAAGCAACTTCGGCGCACGCCACCAGGCTCCGCCACAGTACTCAAAACTCCAGCGCGTCAGCCCTATAACAGCTGCATCTTACCGGTACTTACCTACGGAGCAGAAACCTGGAGACTTACAAAGAGGGTTCAACTTAAATTGAGGACGACGCAGCGAGCGATGGAAAGGAAAATGATAAATGTAACCTTAAGAGACAGGAAGAGAGCAGAGTGGGTCAGGGAACAAACGGAGGTTAAGGATATCATAGTTGAAATCAAGAAGAAGAAATGGATATGAGCCGGGCACGTAGCACGTCGGCAGGATAACCGGTGGTCATTAAGGGTAAGTGACTGGATTCCAAGAGATTGCAAACGTGTGAGGGGGAGACAGAAAATTAGGTGGGTAGATGAGTTTAAGAAGTTTGTAGGTATAACGTGGCAACAGAAAGAACAGGACCGGGTTGATTGGTGGAACATGGGAGAGGCCTTTACCCTGCAGTGGGCGTAGACAGGCTCATGATAATGATTATGATGACTTCAAACGTCCACCGATGAATGTCTACTACCAATCAGAGTTCCGAAAAAGGCATTCTGCTGCGACATAGCCTCATTTCTTATCGTTTGCTCACCACATGCATTAGGGAATGGGGACAGTAAAGGCTAACCTGTTTCGGTGTAAAGCAACATTGCTCTTGGACACTTCGAATTTTAACTATGTGGTTGAAAAGCACGATCGGTATTGAAGCAAACGAGAACAAATGAGTATTCATTCTAAAAAGACATGGCGTGCAAACACGGACACAAGAAGGAAGTCAGGACACCACGAACGCTTCTGGTGTCCTGACTTCTTTCTTGTGTCTGTGTTTGCACGCCCTGTCTTTTTAGAATAAATACTTACCAACTAGCTCAGCTCTCTGTTATTCTAAGAACAAATGAGCTTCCCTTTGTACATTATTACCAAACCACGGCTGAAGTACGTTATTAGGATATCTCAGGTTTATTATGGGGATGTTTTTCTCCAATATAACTTACATTCTCGAAACATCCTAGGCTGCTGTGCGACTGCATATGACTGCAATCGCTCTTTATTTACGAGGTGGTCTTAATGTAACGATGTCTAGTGGTGCATGCACACCTGTGATGCGGGGATGCTAACGGAAATGTGCTGAATGTGTGCTGGCTTTGTGGCAATGCTTCCGGTTGTTTTGTGAATAAGAACTGTTTTGTGTACCCCAAGGACGCAGGTGGTTTCTCAGTTTAAATATGCGGTGTCGATATCGGACTCGGACAATGACACCATATTGGACTGCCTCTCGGCCAACAGAACGGAGTTTGATTATGAGGCGCAAACATTCACTTATGTCTGGACCATGGCAGGGGAAGATGGCTCGTCCAAGTAAGAAACGCTACGCATGCCAGCAATGGTGTACATAATGTTATTGAGCGTGAAATGTTTTTAGCTCCCGTTGCCGGCGGTCTTGAGGTGAGCTTGATCAAAAACGCTAGCGACATTGTCTGGGTGTTTATTAAATTTCATTTATTTACTTCAAGACCCCGGAGCCGTACAACATAAGGGGTGATTATGGAAACAAAAATTTTAGTCATTGCCCACGAAAAAATATTGTTACCTCTTCCTCGAAGGCAGGTGAAGTGGCAATGGAAGCAATGTGCCTGGGAAGTCCGTTCCAGTCTTTGGCTGTACGATGCAAAAATGAGGACGAGGAAGCGGCAGTGCGCCCACTAGGGCGAGCAACGTAAAATGGATGGTTATGCATAATGAAATGCGCGGGACAGGTACAACAGTGCGCTGCGAAGGAGACTGATGTACAATTTATAATGCTAAGCTTGTGATCCGAAGACAATTAGCTAGGGGGTCCAAACTAGAATGTACATTTTATGACAAAACGGCGATATCGTATGATAATGATGAATGAATATACCTTACGGCACGATTTCGTACGGATTCTGAAGCGTCGCTGAGGTAGATCTGATGAGGATTCCGTATGAGTAGGGTGTAATACAACAGGGGAGTGCTCGGAACGAGCTTCGAAAAGTGAAGCCCAAAGAGGGTCAATCCGCTTGCGGCGCTGCGATCGGTAGTCTGCATTGCGTCCACGTTTAAGAGTTGCTCGCAGCTCCGCCGAAGTGGTGCAGGGGCAGAATGCCCGCTTCCCACTCAAAAGACCCGGGTTAGAATCGCAGCAGTAGATGATGGGTTTTTAGTGTCACCATTTATAGCTGTATTGGTTTCCTTTGTTTCTTAACACTAGCCTCAATTGCTACGTGTTTCTTTAAAAAGTAACGCAAAATGTGAAGTAAAATAGAAGAAATTTCACAGTGAGGATGGATGGATGGATGCTATGAGCGTTCCCGTTATAACGGGGCGGTAACAATTGCGCCACCAGGATCGACAAAAAATAATCTTTCTCCTTTTTTTTATGTTGGCCTAATGACTCTACTTTCATAAAATCTATCTTACTACAGAAAAAAAACGTAAATTCTCATCCCAGTTCTCTGCCCTTTGCGACAGAATGTCCTTAATTTTTCCCAATATTTATTTTTGCCCTTTCTCTCTACTTTTCTGCCACCAAGACTCTAACCGCCTCTTATTTCAATCGCGGGTGTGTTCAGCCTTCCATTGTTGTTCGTAAAACACAAGGCTTCATGTAGGCTCATGCCCAAACGTATACTTGGGTGGATATCTCCACATTCAATCAGAACATGCTCCGCCGTTTCCTTATCTTGGCGGCAGCATGTGCATTCTTTATTTACTGAATCTTTGCTGAATCTCGCTTTATAACTACGCGTTCTAAGGCAACCCGATCTCGCTTCAAACAGTAAAGCGCTTCCCATTGAATTATCGTAAAATGCCTCTCTCCTTATTTCATTTTTGCCCTTTCGGTAGTTACTCAAAGCCGGTTTTTTCTCCTAGCTGCCGTCCATTAAATCCTCTCCGCCTCTCTGACTTTTCGCTTAACGCTCTTTGTTGACATACTGTTTACACTACCAGCCGTATATTTACTAGTGAGCCTCCTAGTTCTTTTTCTCCACTGTGTGTCCACACTTTTCCTATACAAATAACGGAACACCTTCTCTGCCCATCTACTCTCCTTCATATTTCTTAGCCTTTCTCCGAGCCTTATTTTGCTCTGAGCTTCCCTCGCCTCAAAACTGCCCATCCCATATCGCCCTTCATCCTCATTGTTTCCCGTGAGCACGCAACGCGAGGCGTCCCACAGTCCTTTGAGCATCCATTCCCGATTGTACCTCTGCCCTCATGCACACCACTGAGTTTCCAAAGTAGCCCGGAACCATACACCTTTCCACAGACCTCGAAGCCTCGTACCTATTGTAACCCCACAACCCTCTGTGCTTCATTATTGCAGCATTCCTCTTTCATTTTGCTGCCGAAACTTTTTCCTGTACCTCTAAACATCTATTACTCTCATTTAACCATACTCCAAGGTACTTGTATTCGCTTATCCTCGGTATTTCTTGGCCTTGTATTGATACCGTCTGATCACAGGGATCACTGAATACCATCAATCCACACTTCGTTACACTAAATCCTAGTCCAACAGTTTCACCTTCCCTTCCGGATATATCCGCGAGACGCTGTATATCATCTAGACTGTCCGAAAATAAGACGATATCGTCTGCCTAAAATAAACGTGGAAGCTTCTGCTCAATCATCTCACTGCCCTGTTTGTGTGCGAGATTAAAAGCAATGTTGCTATCTTCTAGCGCTTTTTCCATACTCGCCATGTACAGCATGAATAACAGCGGGGACGAAGGACATCCCTGTCTCAGCCCCCTGCTAATCTCAACGTTCCCTTTGCTACTCATTCCTTCCCATTCTTTGCAAACTGTATTTTCTCGGTATATCTCCCTGAAAAGCTGTATACAGTCGTCGCCTATGTCCATTCCTTTCAATATATCCGACAAAATTTCCTGATTAACGTTCTCCTATGCCCCAGTGATCTCTAGAAAAGCCGTCTACAAGGGCCTGTTTTCTATTTTAGATATTTCTATGCACCGAGTGAGAACAAACAGTTTATCGTCTAACCGCCTGTCAACTCGAAATCAGTTGTGGAGTTCTGCCAAAATATCGTTATGTTCTGCTCATGTTTTTTTTCACTTTTACTGCTTGCATCACCCACCTGTATAGTACCGATGTAATGGTTAGTGGTCTATACGAGCGAATCTTAACCTTTTCTCCCTTGCCCTTATAGATTATGTTCACTCTAATTTTCGCACACTGCGCGGTATTTGTCTGTCCTTTAAGCACTTTTCTACGGCTCCCAACAATGCTTCTTTAGTGTTATGTCCTGGTTCGTTAATGATGCTATCGGGAATTCTGTTAAACCCGCGGCAGTGCACTTTGGAATTTTTCCTTCGGTCTTTTTCCAGTTGAAATTCTCAACAACTAGCTCTTCATCTGTTACGTTCTCCGCCGCACTTTTACTAACCGGGGAAATCACCTGAACTCTTTTTTAAACGAATCGGCTGTTACCTTTAGAATGTAAGCTAGCGCTTCGTACCCTTCCAAGTGATTTCCTTCTTCATCTACAATATGTTTTTTGCATTGTGACAGACTTCCTACTTAGCGCGTTTATGTGGCTCCAAGACACCCGAGGCGCGGCCTCCTTTTTTTCGTGAATCTCTGTCACGCAGCGTGCACTTTCACCTTTAATTTTTGCCTCGACCAATTTCTGTACAACGGATTTTTTCTCTAAATATATTTCCCATATTTTCTTGACTTTCTATGCTCCCATGATGCTTCGCGTCGCTTCTCCATCGCTTCGCGGATTTCCTTGTTCCACTAACTTCTTGGCTTCCTCTTTCATTTTCAGCAAATAGTTTTCTTTTCTTTCCCTATCTCTTTCGTCATTAGATATAACAGCTTACTATACTCCCAGTCTTTGCCTGGTATTCCGCCTACTGCTTCCTCGACTCTTGAGGTTAAATTTATTATTTTTTGCCATTTAAATTCGAGTTGCAAGACTGATTCTATGCACTTATTTTCTGTTTCGTTTCCCAATTGTAATGTTATTTGTTTATGATCGCTACCCAAGCTTTTAATTCCTTCCCCGACTATTCTTATTTCTCTCAGTTTGTGGTAAATTCCTTTAGTCATGAGACAATAATTAATACTTGATTGCTTGTTTCCAACTTCCCAAGTGATCTGGCTGTCACATTTAGGCCTCGTGTTAACTATCTCTACAATATGTTGCTCGCAGAGATCTTGTAATAACTTCACATTGGTGTCTGAATATCCGTCAAGGTCACATATGTGGGCATTCATGTCCGCTAGAAGGAAGATTTCGGCCCTATTACCGATCACAATTGCGCGATCACAATTGTTGCTTGTTTCTGTTTGAACAGCGCGCTCCTTTCACAAACGCGGCCTCTGCAGCGAGCGAAGTGACCTTCGTACGCTCTCTCACTTCAGCGCGGACATCGTGGGGAAAGCACAAGACATACAACCCCTCGCCCCATCCCCCCCCCCCCGCCCGCCCCCTTTTTTTCCTCGAGATAAGCGCGCGATGGCGACCACGCCCTGTAGGGCGAAGAGCAACGGCGTCACCGGCAGCTACTACCGCGCGAGCAGACAGCGGAAGCGCAAGCTTCTCCCTGCGCAAATACGCTGGCCGACGCCTTTAAGTGCGCCCATCGCGCTCCTCGCGCCACCTCGCTGGTAATGAAGAAACGCTTATTAGCGCCTGCCATCTCTGAGTACTGCGGTAAAGGGTGTGTATATAACGCTCGCCGTTAGCTACGTGAAGGATTTGCCTTTGGTGGCGTAGTGGATAGCGCCACGCGCTGCGGACTGAAAGGTCGTTGGTTCGATTCCGCGCTTCAAAAGCTTTTTTTCGGAATTATTTTTCTTTCGGACCTTTATATATATTGTAAGGAAGAAAAGAACAGAGACAGCACCCTTGCTGCGGGCCGACTGGTCTTATTCTGAACCTCGTTCTTCTCTTCCTCGTGCTGGTGAAGCACGAGGGCCGAAGCTATAGCCTGCCGCTCATCGTCATGACACTCGGCCATGACTGCGAAAGAGCGAAGCCACTCACAATGTTTCTGGTGGCCGATGCTGGCTGTGTCGCTGTGGTCGTTCGCTACAGTGCTTGGGCTTGGCTTGGAGCTTTGCCGATGACGCTTCCGGTGGGCGGCATTGACTGGATCTCGGTGGTCTGTCCCGGCCACGCTGCGATTTCGTTCGGAGATCTGCCAGAAGTGTATCTGGAGGGCGAGACTGGCTACATCGTTGTGGTCGGTCTCGGCCACGCAGGGACGTATTGTGGACAGCTGCCATAGATACATTTCGCGGCGGGCTTCGGCCATGTCGTGGAGAAAGCGGCAGACGCGGCACAGCCAAAGAAGCTTGCCGGACCAGCATCCGAGAAGGCGCACCGGGTGCCTTGGCTGGGGGTTCTACAGGAGGCTTCTCCGGGAAAGAAGATAGTATTTCAAGGGGCTCCGAGATTATTGACTGGGCAACATTCCTGCGCTTGTCCCTGAGAACCTTGTTACACAACATGAGGTGACCGGGTGCGCATTCGGTCAAGGAATGCTGTCGAAGCAGCAGAAGCGGCTCCGTTGGGTCCGCGAGCACAATGGTGTCACTGGTGTGTGTCATCGGCTCTTCCTCTACCATCGCGAAAAGCGGGCCAGACACGAGAGGTGCAGGCACCTGCGCGAAGGTGGTCGTTGTCTCTGGCAACGTCGCGGGATTTGAGATACTCGGCGTAAAACTCTGCTCGCGGCGGGTGTCGATGTCTGCCCCGCGGCCTTCTGCGTTGCTCTCGCTGGAGAAGATGCTGCGATTGTCTTGAGCGCCGAGCTTGGGTCCCTCATGAAATACGTCGTCTAGCACAGTGATGAATACCTTGGCCTCTTCCGGGCCCCGCACTGTAGGCGTGTCAAGCACTACAGGAGCTGGTGTCTGTATGTGCCGCAGCGAAGGCGAATCTGGGGCCGGCTCCTCCAACTGTGCTGGACGAGGAGTGATCTCGGCCTCTCTCAGTGATGTTAAGATGTCGCGTACCGGCGCAGAGGCGGTGACCAGCAGCGGAGTGCAGGACCGGCGTCCGACGTCAGTTTGAGGGCAGCCGGAGAGGTTTTCTGTCGTGGGGCTCGAGGGCTCCGATGAACCATCGAGCTGGTGCTTCACGTGAGCTCGTCCGAAAGAGGTTCGCTGCCGGACGCCTTCGTAGGCATGTCATGCCTTGGTGGCATCGCGAAGGCGGTCGATGGCAATCAGCCATTTTTGATGGTCCGACCAGGCGTGGTGGGTGCCGAGCGAGTTTATGGTCTCAATCCAACCGCATACGTCGTCCTGGAAGCCGCGGAACACCGGCACTGCCCAAACAGCCGACGATGGTGAAGCGGCAGGCAAGAGCCCGGAGTTCAACGACGTCACGCGGTACAGTTGACGAAAGAGTTCCGTGAGGACGCGTAAGAGTTCCGCACCGTTGTCGGTTGAGGCGCCCGACGAGCCATGGGCGGTGTCCACGGTGTACGCGGTGGTCCCGGTCCTCACAGCGGATGAATGCATCGTCAAGGACGTGTGGACGGCGTCCCTGCTCGTGAAAAGGTATCACGGCGTCGGTGAAACGCCTCCTAGCCTCCTAGCGAAGACGCAGCAAAACATTTCGCGATTTACGTCGCGACGTTTGCAAGCGCATGCGCGTATCGCGAAACTTTGCATCCTTTTTTTGTTTGTTTTTCGCCATGCAAGCGGCGTAGTCGATTCACGCGTGCTGCTCCTTCTGTGTGTTTGTTAGGAAAGCTACGCAATGCCCAGCTGTTGCGTATACCCTGTGCAAATCTCGTGCACTGCGGGCAGTACCGGATGTCACTTTTCATGTGTACGTATTCGTTCGCTTCAGTACTGATCACTAAGGCATGGTATTTGCATGCGGAACTCTCGGATGTGGGCTCTGTTGCTTCTTACTCGTTGTATCAACTCGGAACACACGTGAAATTTTGTTTTTGGCGTCTGACGCGCCGTACATACCATGCGCTGAAGGCATCGTACGTTTTAGAGGCTGTGTCATTCAAACGAAAGGGCAATAAACTTTTGTTGTTGTTATCGGACTACGTGATGTATGTATTGTGCGGTGTGTGCTCGTTGCGTGCTTGTGTTGTGTGCGCACTGGAATTACAAACTTTAGGTGCACGATCGCGTATACAATACAGCGGTGTCTTTTCGACGTGAAGTTACGTCAACTATAGGTTGGCGTTGTGCCGAATAGCTACTGCGCTCACTCCATATACACGAGCAAATAACCGGTAATCGGGCAATAGATCTGTAAATGGGGCTACGAGAAAGGAAAAGAAAGGCCTAACGCCTGCGAGGTGACTTCGGATACGATGAGGCAGAGGCTGAATGTTTTTGATTACGGCACGTACCGGTACTTTCTGTACTGTTGCACAAAAACGCTCCGCGAATAATTTCAGCACGCAGCGCTCGGGCCTGCCACGCACGAACAGCCTGGTAAACGTGTACTTGCAACATTTTGCTGCGTGCGAACCGCACAATAGGCGCTAAGTTTACGCCGGGACTACAAATCCGAGCAGAAGCGAACCACCGCGAAGAGCACGCCGCGGGGCGTCTGCTGTTTTGTTTGCCCCATACCGGTTTGTTTGCCCCATAAATCTGACGTCACTTCCGCCACACTTTTCGCATTGCATTGGGATACGATAGGGCCTCTCCTTAGTTTTTCCTTCCTCCATGATATAAGCGCGCGCGCTCGGTCGGCTTCCATCATTCTCGCTTCGCTCCCGTTCAGATTAGTTGTAACGTCAACGTCGGCGCCACTCGTTCACTCGGCGCTAACGGAAAGCAGCCCACAAAGACAACGTAATAATAACACAAACACTAACTACAAACCTCACACGCTAACGGAAACGCCGAGTGAACGTAACGGAAACTTGGTGTGCGCCCGCAATGCTGCTTCGCATCCCCTCATGGTTCCCTTGAGTGGGAGATGGTGTAATTTTTTTTCAATCAGGAATCTAGCTTGCAGACGCTGCCTGCGTTGGCGTTGTCTCTAGCGGGTGAGGGGGCGTTCTCGTTGCTTGCGAGCTGGTAGTTCAGCGTTCATCGCAGAAAGAGCGCTTCCATGGTCAACGCTCGGCGTTCGCTCTCTCTCGCCACACGGCGAGCGCTAAGGCGGTGGTGCCCCCTCTTGCGCTAAAGCAAACGAACCGTCCCGACAGCAGACGACGATGTACGATGCACGCCGACACGCTAAAGTGATTCGCCCCTAAAACTTCAAGAGCACATCAGCAAAGCGGTCATCACAAAGTTCAACACATCAAAAAATGTTCAACAACAGATCAACATAAGGTCCAAGCAGGCTTTCGTCTTCACAATCTCGAAAAGTGCTAAGGACCCTCCGTATTACTCACTCTAATAAGTGCACTGCAGAAAATACATAGTTTCCCAGTTTTCTCCTCGCAGCTACTCATTTGTATAGCTTGCTGTCCTCCTGGTACTTGCCCAGAATGTTGCTATTTGCTTTGGCGCCGATCACCGAGCGATAATACAACAATTCAACTTTACGGCTGCAGCATCATCCGCTATACGCGCTTCGCTGGCGTTATTGAACTGGTTCATTCATTTTAGTTGACAGCCAGTGTGAGGCTTTTAAAGCTATCTAGAATTGTAGTTACCGATGGGCCGAATTGGTGTGACAGCATCAATAAAATCTTCCAGCGACGACATAGGTGTAGAAGAAGGAAACGACAAGACAGTGCACCATCCTGTTGGGTCATGCTACTGTGTCTACATTCTTTCTGCTGCTTATTCTGAATATTTTTGAATTTGCTTGGAAAACTTTTAGACACCGATTGCGGAAATTAAAGGCCGTGAACAACAAAGCAGCTAGTATGGATGGATCTCTGCACGCTCTCTGTGTATTTTTTAGTGTACAGCAAGTGCGTGTGCAGAATAGCGTCTGTTTTTTTTTTTTTTGCAGTTTCGATTATGAGAAGAAAGAGCAAGCCATAGTAAAAATTACCTGTTTCCATCTCACACTGAGCCCACTACACGTGGAGTATCTATGGTTAACCAAGCAACTCCTTGGTTTATGTGGTTTACCGTCCCAATATGAATCTGGCAATGAACCAGGGCTGGGCAGAGATACTCAGAAAAGTATTCCGGAATACAGATATCGAAATACATGAACTGGAAGCCTAAAATACAGATACTGAGATACATTTGCCTTTAACGTAACGGGATATTTCGGAGATACTTTTACAATAAGACGAAAAAAGTATTCCGGAATACAGTTACAGCGATACAGATACTAGTATACTTTTTTTATTTCAAGGATGCTCATACTACGCAAAGACACTTATTAGTGCAGCATAATGTTGTAATTAAAGTTACAGCGCATCGAAACGTTCAGTTCATTTATTTATTTATTACAGTATCCTCAGCGCCATTAAGACATTGCAGAGGAGGGGGGTAGACAAAGTACATAATTAGTAATAATGACATAATTACAAGTGTCAATTGCAATAAAAATACACTATTTCACAGCAACAGTAACAAGGACTGGCCACCGAAATCGATATACTTGGCGAACAAACTAAGCTATGCTAGAAATAGCACACTTTAAGCAAACAACTCGAATCACTAATGAACCCCAGTGAATAGAGAAAAAGCACACATTTATTTTGAAGATCTGCTTTGCTGAGAAGTTTGCTGTGTAGGCTTCTCAAATAGGCTGTTTTCTAACAGCGTCGGTTCAGCCTCAACACAAGACTCACGAGAGAAAAAAAGTCTGCCTACCGCTGAAGGCGAGCACAAATTCGTGTTATAGTGAATAAATATCGCCTTCATAGCCGAATTGCCCTGCAGCGTGGCGATATCTCTTCTCGGGTCATCTAGATACCGAAACGCTTCCGCCCTCACTTGGGTTGTTCTGACTGTTCAGAATCCGAAGTCTGTCCCCATCTTCGCAATCCTAAGCCGTCTGACCCTGTCGGCTTCAATGAAGCTGTCACCACCACCGACGCTACCAGCACCCATTTCAGAAAGCAGCAACAGGCGAAGTCGGCTCCGGCGGTGGGGGAGCCTGCTACCACAAAGACCGTTTCACGAATGTAATCAATTAGGAACGCACATTTGACATTGGAGAGGTGGCTGAAAGCGCGTCAAAGATAGCCATCTTCTAGTCACTTCCGCCGCGACTACGGGAACTGCTTTTGGAAGTGCCGCCGCTTTGAGAACTGAACGCACGCGAAGCATTGCAAAGCCTGTTCCAAGGCGGTATCCGTGCGGGGGGTCGCGAAGTAATGGCTTGGCACCCGAAAAAAATTAGACGTGCTGCACTGACCTTGAGAGACAGCGACTTTCGTCGGCAAAGGCCGACAACACTGCCCCCGCGATTCTGCCGTCTGCGGCGTCGCGCGCTTTACCACATGGACCATTCTGTGCATGAGGGGACACCATCGCCGCCATATCTGTCGGTGACCGGCGGCGCGCATTTGCTTGTCTTGGCACAAAAAAAAACCCTATTACACCATTGGAAACACGCCTCAACTCATTTCCGACACAAAGAAACAATGTAACGAGATACCCGTGTCCTGCATAGTATCGCGATACAGGCGATACATCGTAAATGTATTTCACTACTGAGATACAAATACATTTTTGAAATGTATCTCAATACAGAAATACAGATAGTCAAAAGTATCTCTGAAATACTATCGCGATACTCTTGTATCGCGATACTGCCCAGCTCTGCTATGAACGAAGCAGTAGTCAAGGACTACCGATAATAACGAGCATTTGGGGTTAATTACTGTACCCTGACATCGCACAACAAACTGGTCTCAAGCGATTCGCCCGCGACCGCCGCGGCCGGGATCTAACGCGCGTCCATCAGCACAGCTGTCGAGCACCGTAACCACTAGGCCAGCGTGGCGGCTGCGCAATAATTATTTACTAAAGCACATTATTCCCTGAGTGTACCACGCTTCAAAAATACTAATTATATGAGTGAACTGCCTAATCAATAAAACATAATGCGATAAACACAACCAAATTAGAACATGCCGCACACACATTTGGCGGCTTTCAAAAAACTCAGGAAATGCCAGAATGTTTTAGATCTAAAGTATCATTTGCCGCTTGTGTTCGTGCAATTTTTGGGTCGTGGTACGAAAGCTTCCCAGAGCGCAAGTACGTTGCAATGGGTTAAGTGTAACTACTTTTTATTACTTCTAGCTTTATGCCCAGAGGGAAAGGTCTAACAGAGTATGCGAATGTACAAAGCATCAGTTTAGCATAACAATACCACATATATGATAATCCAACATCGTTATGTAACACTTATTCGTGACACCTTGTTTTTACATTGGCGGAGGCTGTGATCCCAGACCGAAGAATAAAAAGCGCAAAGACACCAATATGTTTTAGGCCTTTTTTTGTAAAATGCAAATGCAGTGGCATACGGTTCTCTGTTTTATGTAAGTGTGCTTTTAGTTTTTATTATTTGAACAAATTGTCTTTCTTTGTCCCTGCTCCCTCGGCTGTGCTTTCTCGTGAGACTGAATTATCTTCCTTGTTATTATTAGTTTTCGATTAGGCTTTTTCACAATGTACAGCACATCTTTTGCGACTGTTCTCGCTACTCTGTGCAGAGACGAACGCTGGCGATCGTTCTCGCTCGCCTTTACCAGAGACCGATAACGGTAGTAACCATTCTGGAATGTGATCCTCGAAGGTAATTGAGGGTGAAGGCGTTGTCAAAATTTCAAAGGAATAGACACTTACACGCGCGGCTGTATAGACTGACAGTATTGCCGTATACAGCACAAGACTGACGGACTGTGGCCTTGTGTGTGTGTTCCTTCCTCTGCTCTCTCTCTCTCGCGATCGTTTTTCTTTCAATATGCTCCATCCCTTACCCAAGTGTAGGGTAGCATTCTAAACTAGTCAGCATCACTGCCTTGCCTTTCACTCCTGGTCTCCTCTCTTTCATCATGCTAGACTTATATTTAATGGGCAGTCAGTGATAACCATGCTGCAGCGGGCACGTCATAAAACTTTACGTTCTCTGTGTTCGCATGAACCTACTTCATTTTATGCATACGAAATTCGAGTCACAAAAATACTCTGCAACCGGCAGGAATGACGAGTTTCACGGACGTTTTCCTCTGCACTCACTGGGGCTCTTCGATTTTCCACTACTGGCTACCCGCGGGCTGCCAGAGCCAGCAAGAACGCGCTCGTTTTTCTTGGGTTGCTCCGACCGCCCCTGTGACGCACTTCCGGTTGGTGTTCGTTTTTCCCGGGTTGGACGGTTCTGGCGACACGCGGGGAGCCCGAGGGTCGCCAGAAGCTTCCAGGACCATTTAGTCGTGGAAGCTCTCTGGAAGGTTTCGGGGTACCAGACGCTGAAAAGAGACGATACGCGCTGGCCGCCATCTTTCTGAGGACTCGACGGATTGCAATGCGGGCGCTTACGGACTACACCTTCGCTTGTCCTTACGCTCGGCGCCGTTCCGCCGTGCGAGATAGCGCGATTACGAGTGGCGGCGAGCATTTGGAGCTAATGTTTATTGCTTTTCTCATGTGTCCCGTGAATTTTCCTTCCGGGAACAACGCGGCAAACTGTCGCGTTCTAACTGCGTCGTGCACATGTACACTCTAAGAAAAAAAGAGTATGCGCGACTCTTTTCGGAGAGCTCTGACTTGCCACGTATAGGACTCTCTTTAAGTAGCCACGGTGACTCTCTTGTAGGTCACGGTCGGATCGCTCTAGGAGAGTCCCCTGACCCTCTAGGAAGAGTGGAAAGACTCTCATCCTAAGGATCACGTTGCCACCATAGGGAGTCAGACGACTCTTGCCGGCAACATGCCTAGGGAGGTCAAGTGACCCACACCGAAGTGTCAAGCGACTCCACAAGTATTTTAAGCTACTCATTTGACCCTTGCTCTACTTTTGCGCGACTACTGTTGAAAATAGTGGGGTATTCATTTCAAGTATGTCCAATAATACTTGCCGTTTTGCCCAGCGACTGCAAAAAAAGAATAGTTCAGTTTTAACATTATTTTATTAAAACTCGTCAAAACAACACATATTTTCCAGCAAAGTTATATAGAAAGCTCGAAAAGATGGTCTTTCAGTTGCAATTAAGAATTTGTGTCTTCCTCATTTACATGCTTCTATGAGTACAGTCAACTAAAATGTGTGACTGACGTGCATTGTGTCATATAGTGCAAAATAAACTGCAGAAATGTGCATCATGTCTCAATCTCTAACAAAGCAGAAAACTGGGCGAGTTGGTAGGTATTCATCGTCACAGGATAGTGAGCACTTACAACGGGGACACAGGGAAAAGAACACGACAACACATGTTGCCGTGTTCTTCTCCCTGTGTCCCCGTTGTAAGCGCGCGCTATCCTGTGTTATATCTTTGTCCCTTATGATTAAAAATAAATAAAAAAAAATGTGGGGACGGCTTTAGGCACCAGACTTGTGGCTTGCTAGGTTGTCGCTCCTGTTCAGCGTGAGCACCATGGAAAATGGTATCTGAGAAGGAGAACGTGATATTATGATGAGAAAATGAAATTGCAGTAAAGGTTTGCAAAACCTACAAAATAAGTGGTTCACATAGCCACAATGAAGGCTCGCAACAAAACAACAAATGCAAACACGTATGGTAAGGAACCAAGTTTTTGGCCGTTATAAAGCAAAACACAACTTGCAAATAGTACATTTTGTAACACGTCACTTGGCGACAAACTTGCAGCACAAGATGATGTGAGCCTTTTTAAAACAACAAACGAAATTGGTTAAGGCTCCTTTGCGTGGGTGCCACTCACCTCTTTTCCTACGTCGTCTTGTCCAACCAAAGAAAATGTAGGACTGAGTGCCTCGTTGACAGGGCGAACGCCGCTGTTGATTTTCCCATCACGAGCGGTGAGGCGCCAGACCAGAGCGGCACCTTCGTTTCCCCGAGTGTGTCTGGAGTGAAGAGGCGGGAGAAGTGATCCGGGAATCTGGGAATAACCAAAACACACACAATATTTGTATTTTAAACCACCAACCACCCTTTGTTCAACACACCGTTATTGTACACACATCTGCCACGAGTGTTTAGTTCAGATTTCGCAACGAAAACAAATTTTCACGTAAAAGGCAGCGGGAACCTCGTCTCGCAATAGGCACTGGCTATACACGAATGAAAGCACTTATTTTCTGCGAAATCGCTTCAAAATTAGATTTCAGAATACACACGGTTTTGAGCCGGGTTACCCCGACACCCAAACATCCTCCGGCAGTCAGGGGCACGCCGTGAGCGGTTACTGACCGCATGTTTTACAAACGTAACTCAGAGAAACACATGCGAGTACGAGGGCCCGAACGACACCCAGCGCGTGCGGACGCCGTATACGTCGAGATCAGACATCTCATATGCTAGAATTAGCACACATAACTCCCACAATCACGTATACTCACTTGATTCTCTTATAGCGCCATCGCAGATGTTGGCAAACAATGAAAACAGCAAACAGAAACAAAGGAAAAAAGTGCACGGCGGCGGCTGCAACAACGGGCGCCGTCGAAAGTCTAGCATTTTCTCCTTACCAGCGAGGCGTGTCCAACTTGAATGACTACCGCATACGTTCTGGAAGCCACCGTACTATATCTGCACCTCAAGCTACTATCTTTAAGCAAACAAAAACCATTATATTTATTGCGCCTGAGCGTTCTGTACACAGGCTTTTTTTCACGTTCCCACGCGCGGAAGCACGCAGCACACTCAAGGTCGATGGAAATGTTATTATGAAGTAGACTAAGTGCATCTCAAAACGACATCTTCAGTAGTGCAGACACAACGTGCGTTCAGCAAGAAATGACCCTTCATAATTGTTTGCATCGCTCACTTTACGGGAGCTTGTAGAGCAACGCGCATAACGGAGGCAACTCGTTAACTGACAGCTTTAGTTGGGCATCCGCAACAGCCCCGCGGACACAGGCTGCTGTTGGAAATGGCTGGCAGATAACTTCCGCAGAGCTGCTGCAGACACCCAGCTAAAGCTGTATAATTAGTACCTACGAAACCACTACACTCATCGTTAACTGGCGCCCGTGGTCCGTAACCGCAGCTCCATGAATATTCCGCCCTCCAAGCGTCACTTCGTGCACGGAGCCGGCGTCAACACCACCGAAGACGCGCATGAACATTAAACTGATGAAACTTCAAGACACGCAACCCGCGCAACCAACGCAACCACGCAACGCATTCCAATAGACGAGGCGACTGAGACGACTGAGAGAGGAGAGCGGCGCGCCACCCCGGCGCCAACCCCGTCTCCGTCGGCAAGCGAGGCGCCACAACGGTGCCAAAGGGCAAGCGCGCGATATGTATGGCGTATAGGCCTGACTGGCTGCCCAGGCGGCGCTGCGAAAACGGTGCTAAAAAGCGCCCCCTACGATAAGTTCTTCGGTTTCGAGTACTCAGACTGGCGGCCGCATGCAGCACTAAGGTCAGATGCGCAATGGAGCCGCCGCTGACGGTTGTGCTGCGCTTTGGATCTCGGGCAATTTCTGGCGTGGCTGAGTTCTTCAGGCCAAGCAATCTGCGTAAACGCAAGAAGCTCGTCAACGTAAAGTATGTTTACGACGTGCAGGAGATTGAAGGAACCATTTCGGCGCGCTGCAACTCGCAAGTGCAGCGAATCTCATACGACGTTGAACTCGAGTTCAGTTTTACGAGGCGTGCTCGCGAGATTAACGACAGTGCATAAACGAAAAGATTGCTGTTAAGAAAGCCGAAATGATTTGCATTACACGACGAAACGGAATCAAGAAAGGTCCAGAGACGAAGGCTAGCCGTCGGCGGCCCGAATGAGCACATTCGCGCCGTGTGCCGTTTTCTGCCGCATTCAGTCGCAAACACACTTTTTCCCCATGCACGGTCGTAATTTTCAACATTTGCTTCTAGGGAATTCGTCAAATTCTGTCAGCGTGCGGTAGCGGTCCCTAAGCGACGGCGCGCAATGTTTACAGCCGGCCGCTGGAAGCAACCGGCTGTAAGCTGCCGGAAAAATCGTAGGCACATACGCAGGGTGACTCATGGCATCGTTTTTCTCGTTTCCCACGAAATGCCGGCTGCATATCCTCGTGATCGCCGTCGGCAGCCACGGCGTGCCGTCTGGACTGCACACAGGGAATATATACATATATAAACGCGTGCACGCGCGTACGAAAAGTAATCAGCACGTTGCGTTGCGAACCACGTTTTGCTCGCGTACTCACTTCACGCGTCGGACGGCACGTATCCAGCGGTTACGTCGCTCCACTTCGTGCGCCTTTCAGGGGAACCAGTAAAACCGTACATTAGGATCCTTACCCCCATTTTCGAGGCACTTAACCACGCAACAATATCGGCGGCGACCGCGCTTCGGGACCGCGTGCTGCTCAGAGCCGTCGCCCGGACCACCTGCTTTCGGCACGGTTTGTTGAAGCAGGGATCGCTCGTCAAACATGTCAGACTCTGCAGGCATAGCGGACAAGTTGTGCGTACATTTTAAGCACTTTTTGAGCCTGAAAACTAGCCGCAAAATTAAGTAAAACGCTCAAAGCAACTGAGAACTGCGTAACTCGCCGGTCGGCGTCCCTTTTTGACTACCCAAGCAACTTCGGCGCAAGCCACCAGGCTCCGCCACAGTACTCAAAACTCCAGCGCGTCTGCCCTATACGGCAGTTCTTTCATGACGGAAGCCAATCGAAACGCGCTTCAGGAGTGTCCAGTGACTCCTTCCGAAATGCTAACTCTTTTTCTCTTCCTGTACCTTCCAAAAAAGATCAAGTGGACGCGCGAAGAGAGTCACGGTTCCATGACCCTCTTTTTACTCTTTTTTTTTAAATGCGAAGCATTTCTTAGCGAACCTCTGGCACTTTGAGCGTTTCTATCTACGTATCTAACTATCTATCTATCTAGCCGCCTACGTCTGGGTGCTCTCATGATCGCCTCCTTAACTTGGTGTACACCAAAATTTGCATGGGAGGGTAGGCGGATTTGACGAATATGAGTGCCGGGTCATGACATGAATAACGTTAAAATCCTGTCGCGTACGTCGTCAAACCCTTTCCACTAGACACGTGTGACACATACCAGTTTACCATGGCCCGCGGTGTACGGGTATGCGCCGCAGGTGATTGACAGTTTTATTTAACCAGGAACGGCGAGAACAGACATTGGTTACTTAAATGCTAAAGCGTTAAGGAAAACCAACATCGGCAGCGCTGACTCAACGAATGGAAAGAATGAAAATTAGGATCCCAGCAGGAATCGAACCCCAGCATTCTGCGTGGCAATCGGGCATTCTACCACTAAGCCACTCCAGGTGTATAAAATGGTTTGGAAAAATAGCCTACGCAGGCGTAATATCGGTCCAACGTCAATTGTGGTTGTGGTGCTGGCTATATAATTTTACAAGAAAGCAATAAACACTACATGATACTCCTACAATATGTACTCCTACGATACAGGCGTCATATCAGATTAACGTCTGTGGTTCCAGTGTTGTCTCCTCTTTTATAGCACTCTAATAAACAATACGTTCGTATTCCTATGATTCAGCAAGCTATATTGAAGCATTGCTCGACCCCGGAGGAATACATTAACGAAAGTTACATATGATATCCTCATCACCGCACCGTAAAGTGCACTTCGTCCACCAGAACGGCGCAGTGTCTTCTTCATCTCTTACGAGGCTGGGCGATGGCCTCATGCCGACCGAGGATGATGCCAGATTGATTGACAGCCGCTTTGTAGACTAGGCTACGTAGGCCACATACGCCCAGGTAGTCTACGAATGCGACAAACACCATCCACTGATGTTGATCTACGTAGCACTATTCAGGCCTACCAGCCTCGACGGCCTATACCTCACCAACGCGATGGGTGGCTTTAGGTTCCGACATGTCGCCGGCTCTGTCGACAGACAAGTTGTCGACGAAATAACCGAGGCATCGACGAATTCCAACAGCTCTACTATACCACATACTTCACTACACATGGACCCCTCGTCACCACGATCCCGACCGGATCCTATAACATGTCATGAGCTCACTGATCACAGTGATGATGCCCTTGTTGAAGAACTGTCAAGAACTTCTTGCACACATGTACACGGGTTCCTGAAACGTGCGTGCCTTCTCGGGACACATATAAGCACTACATATCATCTTGAAAAACTATGAGCGCACAGAAAACACGGACGACAAAAAGACACACATATGCACACAGCGCCTACGTGTGTGCATATGTGTGTCTTTTTGTCGTCCGTGTTTTCTGTGCGCTCATAGTTTTTCAAGATGGAATACCAACGTGCCCAAACCGCCACACTGCTGAACTACATATCAGCTTACCGCTTCTGGTGTTGGTAATACCGACGTTGCATACCCAACCGTGAATTGGTTATATAGCACATATGCGGCTCTTCAACATTATATGTGTACGTATAACATTTATACAAATCTTTAGCGTCATTTTGTAACGTGTCGCTGAGTAAAAAGAGTTACGCCACAGTCCCCTAGCAGCCGCATGCTTCGCATAGCATCGACTCCCATGGTACGAGAGATCTGCCGAATTTTTTTTCTTAGAGTGTACCAAAAGTTTATGTACACGTTCGTAAGCACGCATGGAGACCCCTATTGAGTTTATTTTTTCGGGGTTGTATTCGATTGTGGTGTCGTGTGTGCTTTATGTGTATTTAGGTGAGACGATTGTGATCGAACCAGCTATTTCGCTCCGTCGTATGTTTGCCTGCGTGAACCCCTTCAGAACTTAATTAATTCAACTACGCCTTCGATGTTGATAAAATGCACTGACTGAATAAAAGCGATCACGACATTGTTTTTTGTGTGATGCTCGTTGGTCGCGAACGGCGTGCGAGCGTACTTCGATCTACGGGTCAGCATATGAGGTATGGTATGTGGGTATTGCCCTTCGCTCTGGCTTAAGGAAGACGGTACGTAGCTCGGGCTCACGCGCTCACGGCGGAACGGCGACCGGCAATTATATTTTCTTAACCTAAATTTAAAGGTTTGTTTAGTATCATTGGTTTTTACCTTAAGCATCCTGCCGCCCGGTTCTTGGTCCATCCCGCTTTGTGGGTGAGCGCCTTCAAGACGAGGACAACATCATCATTAGTCAAGCCCAGGACTCTGCCCAGTAAAGTTGCATTTCCTTGCTCTGCCTCGGTGTACTTTCTGAGGGCTTCAGCCGACCCTTGGCCCTGAGCCTGCAGGTATTATGTACGACGCGGTGTTATGTACGGTGTTATCTACGACGCGTCGATGTGAAACAACGGAGATGAATTCAGAAATGTATACATCCTTTTGTTGCTTATTTAATCGTCGGCTTTGTCTTTTTCCACTTCAAGGTAATATTGCTATGCAGCATGTACGCAGTTATCACCTAGTAGCTCAAATAAAAGCGGGGCTACATGAACGAGTCGAAGACGCATCACACAGTTTATTTCAGATATAATGCGCGCTCGTGGTACCGATACCACGGCATGTGTTAAGTTACGACAGAACGCAAGCTGGTCAACGCGTGCGTGCGACGTAGTACGCGATAGATCATCGAGCCTTTTGGGGACACGATCACTTTCGCGAGATTTTCGCGTCGTGTCGTGCAGCGACTGTTATATGTGCTAAGCAGACGTGAGCTGGTTAAGCGGTTAGCGGCGCGGCAGCTCACCTTGCATCGCTTTCGTGGTGCGGTGTGCCAGCTGGCTGTTTTGTTCGCGGACGGGGCGAATTGCGCATCAACTTGCGAACGTACGTGATTGTATCCCAAACGCGTATGCTCGAGAAGATCACTTCAGCTCTTCAGCAAACCTAGCCACATATTTTCAAGCGGGCAATGCAGAAAGAACCAACGCGCACGCAGCGCAAAGTTTCGTTTGCTGCCACGGCGGAGCAATTGTTTACGTTTACGCTGGCTGTCCCAGCTTTCGATTTTGTAATCTTCGGGCAGCTTCGGCTTGTCTCGAGCTTCCCACACACGTGACCAAGACGCTGTTTCCTGTCTCGACCGGAACTAGCTGGCTGACGCTCTGGCTATCTCTCGCTGCCAGCGAACTGCCAGAAGTTCGAAAATCGAAGATCCCCTCTGGAAGGCAAAGAACTGCTAGATCCCAGTTATAACATCGGTACTTTCATAAGCAAATAGTACATGGTCCTGCATTTGAAGAAAAATGTTGTGACCGTACATTAGAAAAATATATTGAAACGGCCATGACTTTCTGTATGAACCTCGTATATACAGGGTGTTTCACGTAAATGCAACCAAATGCTTTTTTAAAAAGCAGTGATTTAGAGCAATTGAATGATACGATAGAGGTACGGTTTGCCGTCACGTGGCACTTGTTAGGGTAATGTTTTGATTGCGCTTGATTAGTTAAATAACTAACAACATTTATGCGAAACTTTTATTATGCACTTTAGTGGCAACTGCATGTCGTTGAGTTGTAGAGGGCAATTCAAAAACGACATATCCATATTTTTGTGCCAACTTACAGGGTCCGTCGAAAATTCTCAGGCCACGCTGCCACAGAAATACATGGGATAGTGGCCTGGGAACTTTTGACGGACACTGTACCTGCTGCGAGGCGATTTTTTTCCTGCGTTTAAAGAATGCCCGCGAAGTATGAAAAGAAATCCACGTGACTGTGCTAATGCGCTACCGTATTACGGCTCTCTCAGGCGTGCTTCGAGCGAAACAGCCGACGTGCGGACCGTGAGCCTATTCCTTATCAGGGATGACGGCGCTTCCTTGCAGTATCCAGCCGTCAAAAAAAAAGCCACGCCATATCCACGAAGTGAAGTATGATTGAAGAGCTGACTCGGAGAAGATCGTGAAAACCCGTGAACCTTCTGTACAAGTCCCCTACCATCATATGAAGACGTGACACACGTTGTCCGACACACGTTGGCAACTGTAGCTCCTCTATCATCATTCACTTTGAGGATATGGCGTACAATTCCTCTACTCTCATATAAAGACGTCACACGTTGTTATAGTAGCCATTGTGATCACGTTTTAGTCGAACTACAAGCGGTCGCAGACTTTGCAGCTGTGGCCGAACGCCTGGTTGAGGAAATCGCGCTTGAAGCACGCATCGGCGCCACCAACTTCAGGTAGCGACCACTTTCGGCGCTTGGCCGCTGCATCCCGCTCCCGTACCCCTTCGAGGTTCTCTTGCCGCCGCTTCCGCGCTGCTTCGGGTTCGCCGGCTTGTATCTCGGGTCCGCACGGCGCTGACGTCTGTCTGCGGCCTCGCGAGTTCTCACAGCAGGGTCTCGGCGGCGAGCCCACGCTGCTGCTGCCTTGCGAGCCATCCGCTCCGCCGCCTTGTCTTCTTCGTTGATGTTTATAGTATCGAAGCGCACTGACTGTGGCTCTCTATCGGTCTCCCATCAAACTAGAGCACGCGCCGTAGTGGAGCGAGCTTGATTGCTACAGTTGGCTATGATATATGAGGTTTTGCCTGCCTTAATATATCATGAAGAAGGCGCTCGAAGAACAACAGGAAGAAGACTCCTCTTTCGCGCGAGCGTGCGCATGCTACGGTTGGCTATGCTATATGTGGTTTTGCCTGCGTTAATATTGTGATCAAGTCTCTCGAACAACAAGATGAAGAAGACTTCTCTTTCGCGCGAGCGTGCGCTGAGCCAAGCTAGCGGGAACAATGAATACAGGTTACGGCGCGGGAGTTCGCCCCAGCTTAAGAACCTGGCAAGTGAGTTTTTACAATGCTGACGCACTGGAAAGCCGATCCTATTGACGCGGCTGCTGTGTCGTTGTCCACGCACCGGTTGTCCAGGGTTCATAGCGATGAGCCACTGATACCAAAGTTCTTATTTTCTAAAACCAACTTACCGCATGTCGAGCAACAGACGCAATAATACCAGGAAGAACCTTGCTCGCAACGTTGTTCGCTAGGTTGTTATCACTACAGGTTTGTCTGTTTTTTTATTGTCATACGGTTGGATATTTATCTGAGTGGCATCGTATTTTGTGATTACGAGTGACGCGTACTCTTTGTTGGTAAAGAATCCATGTAGTCGATAGGCTGAATTGTGTCGCTCGCTTCGATGGCCTAGAGTCAGCCACCTTGTTCTTCACGGGGTACCAACGGTACTCCCAAGCATAATGGAGGAACGTTACCCCGTTTAAATTGAAACAAGAGAGACTTCGCCATTTCCTCCTTAAAGGCGCGAGGGTCACTCAATTTTTTTACTGTTTGTCTGAGTGCGTTGTTAGGCGCACTGCAAAGCTGGCCGTGGTGTTAGGGTGCCGGGCAGCCGTGCACCTGAACTCATGGTAATCCCGATTTTAATTTTTTACACCGTCTCATTCGCTCTGTGCCGGGCGTGCTCGTTTCATGGTGTATTATTACCAGCAGCTACATTAACGAAATGTAGAACCTCCATCATGTGAAGGACACTGCGGATCTGCTTATTTCAGCTGCAAAAGACAAGTGACATAGCCGAGTGCAAAAAGAAGTGCAGGCGTCTAGGAGGGGATCTCCGTGTAGTTTTGCGCGCATACCTGTCATTAAACGCCATTTTCGTACCGAGCGTTACTTATTAGCCGTCGCGATCTACTAGTGGGAGGCGTCGATGAATAATTGTCTTTTTTATCCTTCCGTTTCCACCCAATATGCATGTGTCTCATCTAAAATCCTGGGTTGGTGCATGCCAAATCGTTGTTGGATATGAAGAAAAGAACAATGGATGTGGTGGAAACCATGATGGATAAGCTGGAAACTGTAGCGATAAGAATGGCTGATGATGGCGAAGTGGAAAAATAGTGGCAGATTGTTCTGGTGGTGGTGATCTGTTGGTGTCCAAAATGGCCAATGACGGTGAAAGCGGAAAATACTGGCTGATGGTGGCGATACCAAACCTGTTTTTATGGATGGCTTGGTGAACAAGCTGGACGATGGTGTCATGACGGCAGGAAGCATGGAATAGGATCTATGTAGGCAGCGCTATGGCCATATCAGTTTACATGCAGCCGGGTGCGCGTGGCAGTATGTCAAATCGCTGTCATTTCTTATGTTTAAAAGAGTGGTAAGCGGTGCTAGTTGGTACGTTTTCATAGCAATAAACCGCGCGAAGAGAACAAGAGACACAAGGGTAGAACAACACGGAACGAGCGCTGACTGCCCACCTAAACATTTATTAGCATAACCATGCTCAAGTAACACAGCTGCATACCACTTGTACCTGATGGTTCGGTTCGAAAAATAAGTTACGAAAAAAGCCAGTTACAAAAACCGCAAAACGATAACTATCTTCGTGCGCTCGAATGTTCCAGCTCTTTGCCAAGTAAGGCAATTGAGGCCTGTGCGACGCTTGTATTGGACGGAGCAATGATGTGGGCAGCCTCCACAATGTGCCGCTGCGTCTGGACCCCGTGACAATACAAAATCGTGGTGTCTCCAAACAAAGGAACATTTCCGCATTCACGAGAGTGTAGGCACAAGTTCGAACTAGCTTGGCCTTTGACGGAATTATTGTGCTTACGCAGGCGCAAATTATTGCAGCGCCCGATTGCCCAAGAAACGCGGTCACCGAAAGTGGGATCGAGTACACCACAGACGTACAGCAAGCGATGCACTTATTGACGTGTCGGATTTGAAAGGCACGTTCCTGTGTCGGCCACCTGCTCGCCATACGCCGGTCGACCTTCGCAAGAAGCTTACGAGGTTACTGGAGCCAGAAATAAAACATGAACATTGTCGCGAGAGGTGACCTTCATTATGGGGACGAACAAACGGCAAGGGTATAAAAAAACGTCCTACGCTCTAAGGCAAAATGGTGTTAAAAGGCTGTGTGTTTCGTCCCTTTGGGGATTATTCAACGCAGAAATTAGGGCTAATGGGGTTGCCACAACCATTATTCCCTTCAAGGACTAACGGCACCGGGTCTAACAGTTAGTCCCCATGCAGCTAACTGTTAGTCACCACAGATCACCTCAATGGGCTAACATTTAGTCCTGACATTTACACCTTACGGGAAACTGTTAGTCCCAACAGACCACCTCAGTGGACTAACATTAGGTCCTGAAATTTACGCCTTACCAGGGAAGCGTTAGTCCACGCAGTTGCACCCGTCGGACGAATGGTCGGTCCACTCAAATGTTCAATTCAGATGAACTTTTTATTCCCAGGGATGACATTCTACAGTTACTCTCTGCAAGGCTTAATACTTATTTCGCGTGTTTCATTCCACGGCGAGAAAGAAATGTCGCGGAAAAGAACACGCGAAAAAAATTGTAGTCATGCGTGTCACTACTTTCGCAGTTAATGCGGCAACGAAAGGCAAAAGTGAGACAATGAAACGTGTTACTTTTCGCAGGATATATGAGCTTTCTGCTTTCTTCTGCTCCAACGGAAGCGATAGATGACAGGCATTGCACGCGCTATCGCACACAGCATTCTTCACGTTGTGGAAAATGGCTGCATCCTGCAAAGTACAAAAATATTGCAAACAGTTGGTCCCACGTGACATAGAGGGTGAAGACGCACGCACATCGCAAACACGTGCAGGGTGAAATAAAAACCCACGTCTAAAATATGACCTGACATTGATGTCATACATCATCAAACACGCATTTCGAGTGACATAGCGCAACAGCTCAAGTGCAGCCGCAGCTACCACGCCATGGCCCCGCCAGCCACTGTGCCGCTAACGAGTCGGCGAGTTTTCTACGAGCGGCATCGTAGTCGGCTAGCTAAGCATCCGCCATCCCTTGCTGGTGCATTTCAAATGCGCGACATACAAATGAGCTCTTTTCGGCGACCACAGGCCGTTTGGTTTTGGACGAGTCCCAAAATAGCGGAGAGGCCTCTAGCCAATATCGCGAGCTCGCAGCTGATCACCACAGCGAATCCTCGGGGAGCGAGTGTCCGGGCGACCGACGGCAACGGCGGCTGATATCAGGCGGTCACAAAACAGGCGAGTTGACGCGCAAGCCGGCCCTCGCGGTTCATTTTGTGTGCGGTATATACAACACGATCGAGTCCGTTACCGGCAATCGCGATCAGTTTCGCGCACGCGATATGTACCGCAGAATAAAGAGCGACCACTTGTGAAAGAATCCAGCGCCGATTTGTGCCCAGAGTCGGATTGAAATCATGGAACCGATAAGCCTACTGTCTTCGCGGCCGTCATTCCCAGCCGGTGGCGACGCAGTGCCGTCGGTGCCGTGACTACGCCGGATATATATAGCGCGGCTTAACGACGTGTCGAGACCAGCTCTAGACTTCATGGGTGCGGCGAAAGGTAAATGCAGCAGCACACCCTCAACGACACATACGTGTATTGGCCTCGAGGCCCACCACTGGAAACGCCGGCGCCACCGTCGGCGTGACGTGCTTGGCAGGATCACGTGGTCTCAGTGGCCGCGTCCGCTGCTTGTGGCGCACTGCCGCGTGCGTTGAAAACGAGTTTCAAGTCCCGCATGCGCTGCGGTTTGTTCAAATTCGGAAGTTTTCTCTCATTTTCTATTCAATTGAAACCATTGTAATAGAGTGGCTGCCTCCGAAGGCGACGAACATGGGGCTCTACCGCTCAGCGCCGCAGTGCCGCGCTTACGCAAAGGAGCCCAGTGTCAGCCTGCACTGGTAACCGCGGGACAAGAAACAGCGTGAAGCATGGGTTGTAAAGCTAAGAACCGGCAAGTAGCCATCCGCTACGAGTCTTGTGTGCAATAAGCACTTCCGCGACGAAGACTTTTGTTACTGCGTCGGGCCTTCGATGTTCGGTGAGTAGCAGACAGCGCGCACTGAGACGATGGCTCGCGCGCGCTTCCCGCCGGCAAATGATGCTTATCTGCCACAGGATGGTAAAAGCGCTACCTTTTACCACGTGCGATGCCATCTCAGAACCCTCCAATGCGACCTCTTGATCGTCGGCCCCGTGCTCAGCGTCCACAAAATCGGCTGCAGATGCGCAAGTCATTGTTTAGATACATTGAATTAAAAAACGCACAGGGTCCCTTATGCATTCGTTAAAGATGACTAGAAGGCGAAAGCCATCATCTTCTTGTCAGTCGATGCACTGATTCTCCCGCGCCCCCCTCCAAAAGCGTTCTGCACCTAACGCGGCTTTACACGGCCTCCGTGACCGATCACGGAGGCAATGCAAAGCGACCATGACGTGTGAATACGTCATCATGTGACGTCACATTATGTGACGTCATAATGACGCTACATATTTTAGCGATCTGTGACGTCATGATGACGTCGTATGGTGACACCTTCACGTGACGATTATTTTTTGCATCACTCGTGTTGACGCCGCCGACGCGGGACGCTGACGGGAAACCTTCCCATTTGATGAGGCATGCATTGCTTCATAAGCAACATAAATTCTCATATTTTGCGGCCTAACGTTCACAGCGCGGTGCCAACACGCGCTCGTAGCAAAAGCGAAACCATCAGTACGATCATACATGCAGACGCTCATACGTGCAGAGGCACCGTCAGTCGTCGCGAACCCGTGCGATCGCTGGCTTGAGGCTTCTTTCTGTTATGCTCCGTTTGGTTATACAGGCAGTCTACTCTAACGAGATATTTCACATAGTTCGCACTCAGCGAGTGACTACCTTTCACGCAAGAAGCCGGTTGAGGGGTCTCCAACGCGGTGACAGCGTGAAGCGGGTGCTCGGTTTTCTGCAGACAGACAGCGACTGTAGACTATCTTGTGCTTTCAGTTCGTCGAAAATGATTATTTTGACAGTAAAGCACACAGTTTATTTCGAAAGTGCTTACAGAAATGCCCTGGAAGGCTTCCGCGAGGTGTTTTTGTAGAGCGCCGACAGCAATACATATGGGGAGCGCGCCGGCGGTATCCTGCCTAGCAAGTAATCGAGGCGCGTCCGTTAGACGGCGACTCCGTAACTCCTCGAGGCCAATACCGAAGGCACCGGGGCGTAGTTCCTAGGTTGTCGAACTCTCCGAGCGCGACACAACCGCCAACACGCCACAACAAAAACAAGTGGGAAGATTTTCTTTATTGTGAGGTATGGAAAAAAAAGAAAGAATAAAACCTCGGCCTGACCCAAGAGCGAGGAGGACGATTAGTACCATTGAGAACGGTTTGCAAACGGAACGTATCTCTGCACACGGCCTGCACCTCCCGCGCTGTTCGTCCCTTTGCTGACTAACTGGTTTGCACACGATACACATCCCTCTGCGGTTGCTCGTCAATGGTCTATACGTTCATCTCGCACTTATTGGGCTCCCTTGCTCCTCTTTCGGATATCCTTGCCGGATAAGTGTACCGCAAATGGAGCAAGACTGCCTATCAAGCGACAGAGGCTCTTTGGAGCCTTGTCTGGGCCGACGCTTGCTATAGGGAAGCCGACATCGCCAACTGGGAGCAGTGCGGTGATTTTGGGTGACGTTCACCTTCCAGAGTGCTTCCACAATATTCTGCATCTGGGACAAAAACATTGCTTTGAGCCACATCTGACACCCATGGAAAAGGTGGCGATGCCTCTCGACGCCAGCCGCCAGATACCTGAGGGTGAAAAGAGCGTTGCAATAGTGAGTGTTTGAACGCTGTCTTTGAGCACAGGTAGGCTTGGGAGGCGCAGGCAGGTATACGTGGTTTGACTAATTTCCTAGTGCAGAACAACTTGAGATTGCTGACGTATCATGAGCATGGTTATTTTGTTGCTATCTCCGGAAACGTTTTTGAGCACAAAATTTGGCAGCTGTCCAAAAGAACTTCAGGGAATGTACTGCTAAACTGGCTCAAAGAAAGCACGAAGCTTTTGCGCGGTTGCTCAAGTTCAACATAGAAAAAACTGCACAGGCAGGAAGAAAATTTAGGACACTACAGCTTGAAGCCTCTTTCACAGCAAACACGCACAAGACGGATCTTCCGTATGGTGTTATTGTTAGAGAACGCGATACAAGGCACTGATGTGTTTCAGAATACGTCCAGAGGTTTGTGCCTTCGCTACATATCCTTGAACCTTTCTTTATTTCAAGCTCGATGGCGTTCGCAGTCACCGGTACTTCTCTGACCAATATGGGAGGACACCGAGTTGTCAATTGGCACGCGTTATTGAAGCAATATGATGGCATATTTTTCCCGTGTATTGCATCCTTTTTTTCGCAAAGCCGTTATGTAGCTGTAGGTGTCAATAAAACTACAGATCGGTGGGCTAGAAAGTTTGGGGACGCTTAAGCTACAAAAATTTGGGGACGCTTGAGCTTCGCGTTTAAGTGTTGAACGTGATAGCGATATGCTGCCCCTAGTGCGTACTTCGACCACTGAGTACATACTTCTTATTGTATGTTCTAATCTAGAAGTTTAGACTGTGCATTCATGCAATGTAATTGACAAAGTACAAAGTGTTCGCATAGCCGCAGCACGCCGCGCTTTCGTGTCTGCGTTCTCTGTATCCGTCTTCCGTGGCCGCCCTCGTTGTCGTGCGCCACTTGACACTGATACGCCACCAAAACTCGCAGATGAGGAAGACACCGCAGTGCGGTGGGCGCTTGTAGACGACACAAAATTCATCACAAACGTGTCAAGAGCCCGGTGGCGTGCGAGAACGTATGTGCGCGTGACTTTTTTTCGAAGTATCATTGCATCCACTGCGTGTGTGTAACAGAATGAGGGCACTAAGCTCTGTGCCTTGTGTAATGTCTAGCATCCTTTAAACCAGGAGTAATTCTGCACGAAAAACATTTACGAATTTGCGATGCACCCACTACGTGGTCTTAAGGGAATACGCGAAGTAATGCGTGTGCCTTTTATAATGGGTGTCTGGCTTCAACCACGAAGTCGTTATGATATTCCCGTGGTGTGACGCCCGATGGCAACGTATGCTTGTACCACGCAATACTACTGCGATATTACATCTCGTACCGTGACACCTGTATACAGGACACGTATGATTGTGAAACATGAAAGTCATTTCAGTGCAGTTTCGAGTGGCTCTTCAGCTAAAATACTTTTATCAACAATTACAGTTTCAACCCGACTAGTATCCGCTCTTCATGAAATGTACTGCATTATTACCCTTTTAGGACTTCCGTGTAACGCTTGTACACTGGCAGAGGCCCACTTGAGTATTTTATTCGCTATGTATGCTAATTACGCACATGTGTGATAAATACCATGAAATAGAGAGCGAAAAGAACACAGAGGTGTGGCTGTTTTTTTCTTTATTACCTGGCTTTGGTACAAAACACATGAAACAAACAACACTGTGTGTAGAATACCTGCTTGCCACGCAGACGGCCTGGGTTCGATTCTCACTCGGACACAAAATTTTTATTTTTTATTTCATTCGCAGCTTTCCTGATTTTTCGGTCACTGACAAGATGATTTTTCGCTCACAACCAACGACGCCGACACCAGAAGTTCTTAATAGTATACGTTGCTGGGCTAGTTGGTTCATGATCTTCAAAATTGCCTAGCGCGAAAATCGACAAGGACTAAGAAGGACACTGATGTACAGGACAGGCGCTACTCGCAACTAAGGATTAGTTGCGAGTAGCGCCTGTCCTGTACATCAGTGTTCCTTCTTAGCAGGGCTGGGCAGTATCGCGATACAAGAGTATCGCGATAGTATTTCAGAGATACTTTTCAGTATCTGTATTTCTGTATCGAGATACATTTGAAAAATGTATTTGTATCTCAGTAGTGAAATACATTTACGATGTATCGCCTGTATCGCGATACTATGCAGGACACGGGTATTTCGTTACACTGTTTCTTGTGTCGGAAATGAGTTGAGGCGTGTTTCCAATGGGGGAAGGGCGTTTTTTTTTGTGCCAAGGCAAGCAAAGGCGCGCCGCCGGTCGCCGACAGATGGGGCGGCGATGGTTTCCCCTCAAGCACAGAATGGTCCATGTGGTAAAGCGTGCGACGCCGCAGACGGCAGAATCGCGGGGGCAATGTTGTCGGCATCTGCCGACGAAAGTCGCTGTCTCTCAAGGTCAGTGCAGCACGCCTAATTTTTTTCGCGTGGCAAGCCATTACTTTGCGACCCTCCGCGCGGACACCGCCTTGGAACAGGCTTTGCAGTGCTTCGCGTGCGTTCAGTTCTCAAAGCGGCGGCACTTCCAAAAGCAGTTCCCGTAGTGGCGGCGGAAGTGACTAGAAAATGGCTATCTTTGACGCGCTTTCAGCCACCTCTCCAATGTCAGGGTGCGTTCCTAATGGATTACATGCGTGAAACGGTCTTTTGTGGTAGCAGGGTCCCCCACCTCCGGAGCCGACGTCGCCTGTTGCGGCTTTCTGAAATAGGTGCTGGTAGCCTCGGTGGTGGTGAAAGCTTCATTGAAGCCGACAGGGTCAGACGGCCGAGGATCCCGAAAATGGGGTCAGACTTCAGATTCTGAACAGTCAGAACAACCCAAGTGAGGGCGGAAGTGTTTCGGTATCTAGATGACCGGAGAAAAGATATCGCCACGCTGCAGGGCAATACGGCTATGCAGGCGGTATTTATTCACTATAACACGAATTTGTGCTCGCCTTCAGCGGTAGACAGACTTTTTTTCTTTCGTGAGTCTTGTGCTGAGGCTGAACCGACGCTGTTAGAAGACCGCCTATTTGAGAAGCTTACACAGCAACCTTCTCAGCAAAGCAGATCTTCAAAATAAATGTGTGCTTTTTCTCAATTCACTGGTGTTCATTAGGGATTCGAGTGATTTGCTTAACGTGTGCTATGTCTAGCATAGCTTAGTTTGTTCGCCAAGAATGTCGATTTCGGTGTCCAATCCTTGTTACTGTTGCTGTGAAATAGTGTACTTTTATTGCAATTGATACTTGTAATTATGTCATTATTACTAATTATGTACTTTGTCCACCCCCCTCCCCTGCAATGTCTTAATGGCGCTGAGGGTACTGTAATAAATAAGTAAACTGAACGTTTCGATGCGCTGTAATTTTAATTACACCATTATGCTGCACTAATAAGTGTCTTCGCGTAGTATGAGCATCCTTGAAATAAAAAAAAGTATTCCAGTATCTGTATCGCTGTAATTGTATTCCGGAATACTTTTTTCTTCTTATTGCAAAAGTATCTCCGGAATATCCCGTTACGTTAAAGGCAAATGTATCTCAGTATCTGTATTTTAGGCTTCCATTTCATGTATTTCGATATCTGTATTCCGGAATACTCTTCTGAGTATCTCTGCCCAGCCCTGCTTCTTAGTACTTGTCGATTTTCGCGCTAGACAATTTTGAAGACCAGAATTTCTGTTAAACTAGCTCTCTGACACTATTGAGTTAATATTCAATCACTTGTACGCGCGTATTTATCGAATGGGAAAACAGGCAACATAAAGCCTCTGTACATGTCAACCTTTGGAAAGTTTGAGAAACGGCTATTAAACCCGACAGTAACAGCGGGTATACTGTAGCTGCTCGTCGGTCCACTTCACTTTTTTAGATGCGAAGTATCTTATGGCGGTGTTCAATCCGGTGGTGTTGGTGGTGTGCGGCGTGACCACCCTTACTACGCATGCGCATAACCTCTCCACTCCCCCTCTCCACTCTCCCTCTCCCCTTTCCCCATCTCCCCTCTCCACTTCCCTTTCCACTCTTCCTCTGAAACGCGGGCTAGACATGCCGAAATTCTCTCCTGCGCTACGCCGCGATGAGCACCAGCGCATGCGCGTCCCCTCTTCCTCTCTCTCCTCTCCTACCCTGCCCCCCCTCTCGCATGCCTGCCGACCGCATTCCCCGCTCGCCCTGGAGAATTAACGGCCAGGCTAGAGGGAAGACAAGACGCGCGTAGCGTTCCTCTTCGCGTTCCACGACGCGAGGTCGGTAGCATGCCCAAAGAACGCCAACGGAACGCGATCGTGCAAGTGCTCCGGCTTCTCATCGCCTCGTGGTCCCCTTTAGCGGGAAATGGTGTAATTTTTTCAGATTTAGGTTGTGAACTCTAAAGGAACGTTAGCCGTATTGCCATTATCGGCATGCCATTCGTTGCCTGCAGCAATTTGTGTTTAATGAAGGTGCAAATTTTAGTTCGAGAGGAAGTTGACGTCTGTCTCAAGTATGGGACAAGCAAAGCGGAAGCGAAACGGTGTGTTCGTGTGTTGACTAGTCATTTTACGGAGAGCGGAACGTGTTTCGGCGTGGCGCAGCGGTAAAGTGCGCGTTTTCGGATCCGAAGATGACAAGTTCGAATCCCAGTGGCCCAAGTTTTCTTCGTATTCTTTTTGTACTAATGCTTTCTATATCGCCTTCTATAATCATATTTATGTCTGGTGGGTAGGCACAATGCTTCAGATGCTGTAGAGCCGTTTTACTCTCCAGCATCCGCACACGCCAGCATCGTGCAACACCCATTATTCCCACTTAGTATAGAGGGCTCAGCCATTATTCGCCATCATCATCAGCATCAGCCACAGCATCAACAAAGTGTGTATTTACCTAGGTGCACACATTGCCTGCAGTGCTTCTTCTCTACTTCGCTATGTGATTGTGCTTGACGCCGTAATGGGCATTTCGCAACTGTGCTTGCTTTGGGCGCTCTAGGAAAGTTGACAACGGGCACTGTGAATGTCGCTCCTCCAGCTTACGCTCTGACTGTGCTGCGTGTTCCGTGCAGGCCTAGCGTTGTTGTTTTGTTCTTTTTTAACACAAATGTGTATTTTGCCGGGACACACCAATACTTCACTGCCGTATTTCCGTCACGGATATGACGTTGTGTAATGTACACTAACATATGACAAAGAAAAAAAATAAGAAAAAGTTCCGCCGCCGGGAATCGAAATCACAACCCCTCGCGCAACAGCGCGCGGCGCGAAAGGACTCGGCCACCGAGGCTAGGTTCTTTAGCAACTAACGGCGAGTAATTTACATACACCATTTAGTGCTGGCTGTACGCCGAGCTCGCAGGCACTTGTTTTCTTTATCACCAGCGAGATGGCGCAAATGGCGCGAAGGGTGCGCTTTAAAGGTCGTCGCCCAGCTCGCTGCAATGCGCGCGTGCCCCCACCTGTACTTTGCCCTACAGGACGGGGTCGCTGGTGCGCGCACGCTTATCTCGTGATGGGGGCGGTTTGTACGTCATTTGATTTCACCGCAAATTTACGTTCACTTACAGAGTGCAAGAAGGTCACTTCGCTCGCTCGCTGCAGCGGCGGCATTTGCTAAAGGAGCGCGCTGCTCACATACAAAGAGGTAATAATTGTGACAGTTGTTAGTTCGCGCTCGTGCTGTGTATGCTCTTTTTTGCGTTCTTTCTGCTATAGAGCGCACTGCAAGTTTCGAGCTGCTTGCCGTTCTTCCCGTGACATTCCAAGTTGGTTGCTATCACATTTATTGCTTCGCCCTTGCGGCGAAACAATGCACAATAAACGCTCAACTACCTCTGTGAAGACACGTGTCACTTTCGTGTTATACCGACTCCTATGGCGGAGGGATCAGCCAAGGTTCTTTTTTTCACTCGCCCGTTCAGAGGACGATAGTTGTGGTTCAGTTCTGGTTAAAATTTGCATACGTGAAGGATTGCAGTTCACGCCCTGAATAAGCGCAATTAGGAATACGTAACAAGGACTTGCCAAGAGTGCACATCAGTCGCTTTGGCAAGCGTACTGCTTCTCGGATAATTGTATAGTAATTAAGAAATCTGATGTATTCCTATGCTTGGCGTAGTTAACGCTTGAAATGTATTCAAGTCCTTCATTTATTGTCAAAGATACACACCCAAGCAAGTAACTTTAGCCAGAGTTCGGAACGCTTAACATAGCAATGTTGACAGCGTAGCAATGGTGTCCTTGCTTGGTACTAGCATACTTTATGGCGCATATTTTGTGATATGCTGATATTGGACGAAATATGCATACGTATTCAAAAATCCGCAAATTCCGCAAAATGATAGACAGGTCGCATTCAACCGATAATTACCTCGAAGGTATGGCGTTCATTTCAGCATGAAGCATACTCTTGCGTGTTGGTACTTAGATAGTTTTCGAAACAAAAAGATATATTTATATTGGGAAATTGGTAAAATTTGCCAAAAATAGTCGGAGTTGCGTTTTCTCGCACCGCGCATCTTCCCTCTCACCCCTACCCAACCGCCACCCATTTTTTCATGAATTACTCTTGCCAAACACTAATAATCTCCCTCGCCGTAAGCCCAAAGGTCTCGTCTTTGCAGTGCAATGACCACACCGCAAGTGTCAACAAAACTGTCGATGCACACTTGCGGTACTGTGTCCTTCATACACTTCTTCATCCAGAGGATGCACTCTGCAGCGAAAAAAATAATAATAAAAATAAAGAGAAAAACAAAAGCGCAGAAATAACTTTGACGACTCAGCCACGCAAAATATAAATGAAAGCACACCGAACCAAACAATTGAATCTAGGACAACCGAAACACTCACGATGATCGTTTTCTCGAAGTAACGTAAAATGGCAACAACGAAAGATACACCAGTAAGTGAAGTTCATGAATGCTCCTCAGTGCATGTTCGCCAGCTCTGTTGTCCTTACAGTGACTATTGCAAAGACCTCTTATTCGTAATTTCTTTATATCCATGTTCTTTATATTGGCTTCCTCTTGTATGGTAGCAAGTACAAGCTGTTCAGGCATTAGAGAAGTTTGATTCAGTCAGAAAAAAAGCCGGTGGATCCCACGCATTGTGGGAATCGATGTAATGCGAAGCAGCCAGCAAAGAGCTGCATATATCGTTTTGAATGTCATTGAGGAAAATGCGTGTCGTGGTTTTCATGTTAACTCCTATAATTTATGTTCCTCACACAGTAACGTCGCGCAATACCAACTTCGGGTGTATCAAGCTAGCGAAACGGCCGCCAGCGCACCATGAGCGGGGCACGTAAGTCATGCTGTACATGACATGCGTGTCATGATTTTCATATCAACTCGTGTTTTTATGTTCGTCACACAGTCACGTCGCGCAATGCCAATTTCAGGATAGATCAAGCTAGCGAAACGGCCGCCAGCGCCTCATGAGCGTGGCACGTAAGTCATGCTGTACATGACATCCGTGTCATGATTTTCATGTTAACTCGTGTTTTTATGTTCGTCCCCCAGTCACGTCGCGCAATACCAATTTCGGGGTAGATCAAGGTAGCGAAACGGCCGCCAGCCCCTCATGAGCGTGGCAGATAAGTCATGCTGTACATCACACGCATATCATGATTTTCATGTTAACTCGTGTTATTTATGTTCGTTACACAGTCACGTCACAACATACCAATTTTGATGTATATAAAGCTAGCGAAACGGCCGCCAGCGCACCATGAGCGTGGCACGTAAGTCATGCTGTACATGACATGCGTTTCATGATTTTCATGTTAACTCGTGTTATTTATGTTCGTCACACAGTCACGTCGCAAGATATCAATTTTGATGTATATCAAATTAGCGAAACGGCCGCCAGCGCACCATGAGCGGGGCACGTAAGTCATGCTGTACATGACATGCGTGTCATGATTTTCATATCAACTCGTGTTTTTATGTTCGTCACACAGTCACGTCGCGCAATGCCAATTTCAGGATAGATCAAGCTAGCGAAACGGCCGCCAGCACCCCATGAGCGTGGCACGTAAGTCATGCTGTACATGACATCCGTGTCATGATTTTCATGTTAACTCGAGTTTTTATGTTCGTCCTACAGTCACGTTGCGCAATACCAATTTCGGGGTAGATCAAGGTAGCGAAACGGCCGCCAGCCCCTCATGAGCGTGGCAGATAAGTCATGCTGTACATGACATGCGTGTCATGATTTTCATGTTAACTCGTGTTTTATTTATGTTCGTCACACATTCCCGTCACGCAATACCAATTTCGGGGTAGATCAAGCTAGCGAAACGGCCGCCAGCGCACCATGAGCGTGTCATGTAAATCATGCTGTATATGACATGCGTGTCATGATTTTCATGTTATGATTTGTCATTTATGTTCGTCATACAGTCATGTTACGCCACACCAATGTTGGTGCACATTCGATTAACCAAGCGGCCAGGATAGCACAAAGTCGTAGGCGGATAGATAGATAGATAGATAGATAGATATATAGATAGATAGATAGATAGATAGATAGATAGATAGATAGATAGATAGATAGATAGATAGATAGATAGATAGATAGATAGATAGATAGATAGATAGATAGATAGATAGATACGCTCAAGGTCGCAGAAGTTCGCTAAAAAATGCTTCGCATTTAAAAAAAAGAAAATGATATGGCTGCCCACCATATTGCAAAAGGAATCAATCTTACGCGAAGCGGTTCCCGTGCGTTTAGCGATGGCGTATCACTTCGTCTGTGACATTGTTACGCGTAGAGTTAGAGTACCTAAAGCATATTTACAGTACGTAAGACGTGTAGTGTGACTTACTATGACAAGTAAACATCATCGATCTAAGCCCGAGGCGCTTCAACTTCGTCTTCGGCTAGTAGTGTGCTCTAGTCCACAGTGGCACAAACACCTATGTGACATTACCTCCCGGCGGCAGAAGCACCGCCTCGGTTCATCGGGTCGGTGTACGTGATGTGGGGCTTTAGTTGGGAAATACGTACAGTCAATAGCTGGTGAGGGTGACAAAGGCTTGGGGGTTAGTGGCGAGATCTCGAGTGTGACTTCGGTTACTTGACGAAGAACTCGGTAAGGCCCAGCTAGCGCGGCAGCAGTTTTTCACTCAGGCCAACGTGACTCAAAGATAGTCAGAGCAAGAACAGGGAGCCAGGGCTGAAATGCATGGCCCGGTGGTGGCTGTCGTACAGGCGCTTTTGCTGGGGCTGGGACGCCAAAACTCGATCACGGGCCACGCGACGTGCCGTCGCTGCGCGAACGATTGCGTCGTGAGCGTATAATGTGGTTGAGTTTGCCTCTGAAGGAGGTAATGAGTCGAGAGGCGAGAGCGGGTCGCGGCGATACACCATTTAGAACGGAGAATAACCATTAACGTCGTGACGCGACGAAATATAGGCAAACGTCACGAATGGTAAGGTGCAACCCCAATCTCGGTGATCCTCAGAAACGTACATAGATAACATGTCCGTGAGTGTACGGTTCAAGCGCTCAGTCAGTCCATTTGTCTGAGGACGGTAAGCGGTACTCAACTTGTGGGACGTTGCACAAGAGCGGAGAAGGTCGTCGACAACTTTCGAAAAGAAACAGTGACCTCGATCAGTCAGCAGCTGACGAGAAGCTCCATTGTGTAAGATGACTTGATGAAGGAGAAAGTAAGCAACATCGGTTGCACAGCTGGTAGGCAGGGCTCGCGTGATGGCAGAACGTGTGGCATAATCAGTGGCTACGGCCACCCACTTGCAAGGAAACGGGGTTATGTAGGTACCCATGGGTCGTTGCGCGTTCGGACACGTGAGTGCAATGAGCATACGCTTGCAGAACGAGAGGTGATGCAAGGTCAATCTAAATAGGTCGCGAAACTCGCAACGAAAAGTGGTCGGAAACCTATTGCGACAAACATCAACACCCGCGTGACGATTAAAGCGCTACTAGGTGAGGGGGGGGCAAATAATGAAAAGAAAAAATTAATTAAGCGTTTATTTTCATTAGTTTTAATTTTATTTCTCACGAATTAAATTAGTAGATTACTTTAATCACACTTTAGTCTTGGATATGTGGTTGAGTGGCCAATTTTTTTCGTTTATTTTCAGAAACAGCGGGCACATGCAGGCAGTCTGGTAACATGGGCCAACGGTTTTGCGCATTTTGAGATGCAAATGGCGTCGCTCGTTTTTGCGCAGTAGATTTGTGCCTGTCGTCCGTAGGTGATTTCCTCGCATAAGCGTTGTTTTCTAGTCGCGGTACTTGGCAGAAGGTAATATAGCCCATCGCAGCCATCGGGAACCGTTTGAGTGACTGTGTTTTGCCAGCGCACGGCCGGCGTGCTGTCGCCCTTCGGGACGATGAGTCCGCCACGCCACGCGAAGAAACGCTGCGCTGTCTACGGATGCTAGAGCAACACGTGTGCAAGGTTTGTGTGTGTGATGATGTGGATTGTGTGGCCCGTGACGGGGCGAAGAGGGAACGACAGTTCTGCTCTGCGGTACGCCTTGGAGGGGAAGACGACGAAAGGAAGCGCGAGCGGGGCGTGCGGCTCGAGGAGTTGGAGCGCGACACGGTTGGAACGGCAGCCGCTGGTCGGCGGCTCGGGTCGCGACATCGCTTAACCAGGCGTCCGGCAGCCATGTGGACCTGGTGAGCCTGATTCCCGCTCTGTGCCCGGTGCTGACACAGAGACCGGTAGCCTAGTCTGTCCCTGGCCTGAGGTCCTGGGGCCCGAGTGGTGTCACGAGGTGGCCGCGGCTCATGTTGGCGACTGGCAGGTAACCTGCGCTGCAGTGGCCTGGTGATCTACCGGCCGTTAGTGCCATCATCACCACCACTACCACCTCGCCACGGTCAAGGCAGTGTGACTGTTGACTGCCCAAGGAGTACCGGTGACGACCGACCTCGCCGCAGCGGCAACAGTTCATAAAGGCGAGTAGGACAGTTTGTGTGCGAGGCGCGTAGGACGTTTACGATGTAAATAAGGAATGCTGTAGTGTGTTGTGTGTGAATCGTCAGAGTTATCGGTTGTGTTAGTCTTTGTTGTGTGTACAGAATCACCTGACTGCCGGTTGAATTATTTCGGATCCTGGGCCCACATTACACCATCACAGTGTGCACGTTGAATTGTTATCCTACTTCTGATTTCTGTGTTATATATTTTGGGGTAATATCCTGTTCAACTGCAATATTTCGCCAATAAAATACACATTATTTATCAAATCTGTCTTTTTCGTCTTCCCGTTTCTTGCAGGTTTCCCTTATGGAGCCGTCATAGTGATAAGAAAAAGAACATGCAGCTATAAAAAAAAGTAAGAAGCGGCGCCCTGTCAGAAAATTTCATAATTTCGCGGCCATCGCGTTAAAACGTGACGTCATTTCCGCTTCCGGTTGTGACGTCATCTTTTTCTTTTTTTTTTAATTCTGTTTGTCCCCTCCTCACATAGATGGCGACTGTTGCAACAACTAGCCACCGGCTTGACACGTGGGCTTCTACGGAAGTTACGCTACCAGTTTACATATACCTTGGGTGATGTTCAAAAGAGGATAGAAAGTAACAATGCAATCATCTGAAAACGTCAAGGTAACGAGTCTCTCGCGAAAACAGGCTTTGCCAGTGCTCTCTTTTGCGCTAGATAAAGGGCCAGTAGCACAATTTTTTTCATTTTCGTCCGGAGGGGCTTTCTTGTACTTCTTGTTTTTTATTATTATTATTATTATTATTATTATTATTATTATTAGTATTATTATTATTGCGCAGGAGTCGCCTCTCCTTTGAAAAGACAACAGAGCCCGAGATGATAACCGTCCATTTGCCCTGACATTAAACACAAAGTCAAACTACCGCACGCGATTGCGATAGCTGCCCTCCCGCCAAAATCTGCCAGTGACAAGGGAGTATTTGAGGGGGGAGGGGGGGGGGAGCCGCAGCTTTAGCTCGCTGTCAGGCTCGCTGAGCATCTCAATATAAATATGCGTTGCGTGATTCCTGCTGCAACCCTGCAGTCATGGCTTTTGCTGCTTTGTACAAGAAACTGCCATTCAGCATAAAACGGCAAATGTAAAGTGTATCAACTGTGTACTTCTTTCAACCGCTTGTTTGTCGTGAAGGTTACACGGAGTTTCACGAAGCTTCGCATTTTATCCCCACATTCTCAGGCTATATATTTATGCCAAATGTTATGCGCAAACACGGCATTTGACTTGCGATATAAGCTTCAGATGCTGGCGTTCTAGTGCAACCATGCCTTTTATTAGGGGCTTCTAGCTTGTACGTACACTTCTTTACGTTACCGTGTTACCAGACAGCGGAAGGAATCTGCGCATGCGCGGGCCTTACGGAACGTGAACTACTCGCCGGATTGGCTTTACGTTTACGGCGCTATCTCGCAAATCCACCTTCGTTCGCGGCTCCTCGCGATATTCGCTTTGCGGAGGCTCCAGCTGCCGATTAAAAATAGGTAATTGTGATCACCCTGTTTCAGCCGGATTACCGAAGCTAGAATCACTACAGTGACCTGAAGATATAATACCGATGCCGTAAACGGGGGAAGCCTTGACCTAAAGACCCCGACAGGCTGGATAGGTGACGCGATCTAGCGGGAACAAGATGAACCAGGTCAGCACTAAATTGTTACTGCATAAACATCGTGCATTCTACTTCTGGTATAAATGCCTTGCCGCCGCATAAATACGAATGAGCTACCTTTTTAATCATTTTTCCCCCAAGAACACTAGGCAAAAAGAGACGTGTCAATCTTCACCATTTCATGCTTTGCGGAAACGTAAAGGTATACGTTTGCGTACCTATCGGGAACATCATCCGAAAATTCAAAGGACATAAAATGTACATAGGTGAGAACTACACTGCACGGGTTCTGCTGGTACGTAGAGCATTGTGACAGGATTCACAAGATATCCGCAAGAATGTTGGTAAACTGAAACTTAAACACGACACGCTAACAACTGTCGGTTTTCGTTACATGTTAGACACTGATAAGAATGTCAATTGTCAAGGTTTCTGTACACTCACTTTCAGCGGTGTCATCCTCCGTGAAATCGGCTTCTGCGCAAACGTCTCACATGAACTCTGCTTCATCCTATCCTGTTTCGGCGAGTGCTGATTGATGTTGAGATAAGGATATTCTTGTCAATGTAAATGCCAGTAGCATACTAAACAAACATGAAGCTCTCAACTGTTTAGTGGAATGCCACAGTCCATCAATTGTTTTCCTTCCTGAGACTTGGCCTAAATATTCTGTTAATGACAGCGAAATTTTACCTCCTGGTTATGACCTTCGTTGGAAACAGAGGCATGCTGGCCGTCGAGGAGGTGTGACAGTTTTAATTAAAACAAGTGTTGAATTATCTTTATTACCGGAACTTCCAGGCACAGAAGCTATTTCATGCAAAATATACATGAGAGGTATCGTAATAGCGTTGGCGTTCTGTATAGCCCTCCTAACTCCGACGATGTTTTCCTGCTAATAATGGTTACCTTGTCAGTAACAAGTTCTAGGATTGTAAATTATTGCTAGCTGAAGATTTCAAACTCCCGTGCCTCAAATGGAAATAACTTACCCCAAGTGGGCGTGACAGGGCACTTTGCGCTTCCCTGACCGACTGTTGTTTTCTTCGGGTTAATTAAACTAGTGGATTCTGTAACGCGCGATGACTCAGTATTGGACCTGATACTTTTGTACTTGACACTTTAGCGCCATCTTTTCATGAATTTGAATCTTATCGGGAATCTTGCAAAGTAGATATGTTGCTAATTAGGTTTTGTGATTTTGTACGTGAATGCCTATGAAAGCAAGTGCGCCGAAGATATATTAAACGGAACCAAAGACACCCATGGTGTAATAGAGAAATTATTCAACTCGCTCGTCGCATAAAACGCTGACGCAAGAATCACCATTCCTAGTGTAAGGATAATGTATCCCTATTTAACGCACTGAAAAGTAAATTAGGAGCAAAATAATAGACGCCAAGAGCTTCTACTTTAGCAATAGCTTGACTACATTTATGAAAAAAAATTGGCCGCGTATCTGCGTGCTTCGCTGCAAATGTCGTCTAAAGACGATAGAAGAGGCGCTGCGGGAGATATGAACGCCATCTGGCAATACGTCGGGAAAACGTGATTGCTGTGTTGCGGGCTGGTAGTCACGGCGCAGCAGCAGGCGAAGACCGGCGGTGACCAGCTCGACCGGCGGGGACGCCAGCCAGCCCGAACACGCGGTTTGGCGCGAAGCGCTGAAGCAGAAGAAACGTCCGCACTCAACGAGTACTCTCCACACACTCTTTTTATTTACACGTCGCCTGGGTAAAACAGGAATGCCAGAGCGGCGCCCCATGGCATTCGTACAGTGCAATACAGAACCGAAACCGAAACACAACAATGAGCTCGTGCAGAGGGCACGGAGGAAGTCAAGTTTCAGCGCAGTCGCATTTTCAGCGCAGCTTAAGAAACTAGGGTCTCTAGAATTACGTATCTATGTATTTTACTATTAAAGGAACACACCACCTAATACTTACCTAGTGATGTTGCGCCTCACATATGCGTAATGTCTGGTTTTTGATCAACCATGTACGCAAGTATGAACCTAGTGAGCCGTTCACGATGGCTGGCCCTTGTGCAAGTGGTTCAACTTTGGCCGAGTGGCTGAATCGAGGGACGTGCCGACAAACAGAAAGACAGACCAAAGTTTCTGCGTTTAAGTTCCCCAAGAAAGACTATCGTCTTTAAAAAGATCCCTCCAGGTCCTCGAGATCTGTTAGTCCTGCATCTTCTATACCTTGTTCCTTTATTCTTGATGACCAGTCTTGTTCCGATCCTGAATCCTATAGCGAATGCCTTTAATAATTCTTTCAAATCTGCTTTTCTACCGATAACAGCATAAACCCCCCATTTTCCGTGTGCAGCAGTATTGGCCTCGAGGAGTTACGGAGTCGCCCTCTATCGGACGCGCCTCGATTGCGTGCTAGGCAGGATGCCGCCGGCGCGCGCCCCATAGGTTTTGCTGTCGGCGCTCTATAAAATCACCTCGCGGAAGCCCTCTGGGACATTTCTGCAGGTACTTTCGAAAAGAAATATGTTCTTTCCTGTCAAAAGAATAATTTTCGACGAACAGAAAGCACGAGATAGTCTACAGTCGCTGTTTCTTTGCAGAAAACGGAGCGCCCGCTTCACACTATCACCGCGATAAAGACACATGAGCCGGCTTCTTGCGCAAAAGGTATAGACAGTCGCTGAATGCAAATTGTGTGAAATATCTCGTCAGAGTAGACTGCCTGTATAACCGAGCGGAGCATTAGAGAAAGAAGCCTCAAGCCAGCGATCGCACGGGTTCGTGACGACTGACGGCGCCTCTGCATGTATGAGCGTCTGCATGTATGTTCGTACTGATGGTTTCGCTTTTGCTACGAGCGCGTTTTCGCACCGCGCTGTGAACTTTAGGCCGCAAAATATGAGAATTTGTGAGTACACAAACAACTACTGTTGCGCAGACGCTATCAGAGCAGTTCAAAAACAATTTCATCACAACTACGGCTTCGGTGCGCATGGCAACTTTGTGATGTGCCGTCCCGACGATTTAGTTTTTTTTTTCGGTCTAAATTCGTGTACGTTTCAATGTCATTTGACAAGCTGTCTCGCACTGCGTATTGATCGGCCTTCTCAGCGGGCACATGCCGCTGCTTCTGTTTCTTTATTCAGTGCGTTCGTTTCGTTTGGTGCTCACACAAAACGTGAGCAAATGCGACGCCTTGTTTTAATGCTCCTTAATTATCGTTCCATTTGCATTCCAGTGACTTGCCGCTCTCTGTCATCAACAAATTCATAGACCAAAGCATTCACCACTTCGAGATTGCTGGTGGAAGGAGAAGTATAGTCTACGAGACAGAGCATGGTAGTAGCATGCAACGCCAAGGAAAAGAAATAAAATACAGTAACGCTCGCCGGACTTGTTTTGCAAACGTCGGCTGTGAACTAGGACCCACGTGAACTTGAAATAGCGGTGAATAAAATAGAAGTTATTGCAGCAACCAGCAGCCGCAAACAGGATAGTAAATATTTGACGAGTACCCAGCAATTTTGGCAGTAGTGTCGTGTTTAACGCCAACAGGGTGGCATCTTTCCTACGTAAATAAATGAGGCTCCAAGAAAACACATGGGGTTCGAGAGGCCCAACGTCAGTTTGAGACTGACATAAATAAATGTGGGACATAGTGTTTGCGTCAGGGGAATGCAAGCTTGACTGAAAAAATGTTATTGCCAACATAAATGCAGCACACAGCCGCAGCATTTGACTCTCTCGCTATGTACGTCCACAAGCAAGCGTTGCGTAGCTTATGAAGGCGAAAGCCAGATGCCTTTTCAAACGGGAAGATTGACCGTCGCGGAGCCAAGACGAGCGACGCAAAAAGTAATCGTGACGTGATGAGGTCAACATATGACATCATCATGACGTCACAGGCCTCATAAATTTAAAACTTCGTTATGACATCACCATGACGCGACATAACGTGATGTCACATGATGACGCATTCACACGACATGGTCCCTTTGCATTGCCTCCGTGATCGGTGATGGCGTTATCATATGACGTCATCATGACGTCACAGATCGCCAAAATATGTAGCGTAATTATGACGTTACATAACGTGACGTCACATGATGACGCATTCAACGTCATGGTCGCTTTGTATTGCCTCCGTGATCGGTCACGGAGGCCGTGCAAAAACCGCGTTCGGTGCAGAACGCTTTGGAGGAGGGCGCGGGAGAATCAATACATCGACTGACAAGAAGAAGAAGATGGCTTTCGCCTTCTAGTCATCTTTGGCGAATGCATAAGGGACCCGTGGGTTTTTTTATTTCAAACGTATCTAAACAATGACTTGCGCATCTGCAGCCGATTTTGTGGGACGCTGAGCACGGGGCCGACGATCAAGAGGTCGCATTGGAGGGATCTGAGATGGTATCGCACGTGGTAAAAGCGCCTTTTCCATCCTGTGGCCTATAGGCCGGATAGGCATCATTTGCCGGCGGGAAGCGCGCGTGAGCCATCGTCTCAGTGCGCGCTGTCTGCTACTCACCGAACATCGCAGGCCCGACGCAGTAACGAAAGTCTTCGTCGTGGAAGTGCTTGTTGCACACAAGACTCGTAGCCGATGCTACTTGCCGGTTCTTAGCTTTACAAACCCATGCTTCACGCAGTTTCTTGTCCCGCGGCTACCGGTGCAGGCTGACACTGGGCTCCATTGCGTAAGCCCGGCACTGCGGTACCGAGCGGTAAAGCCCCATGTTCGTCGCCTTCGGAGGCAGCCACTCTATATTTTTCTCTATTAAAATGCTTTCAACTGAGCAGAAAATGCGAGAAAACTTCCGTGTTTGAACAGACCGCAGCGCATATGGTAATTGAAACTCGTTTTCAAAGCACGCGGCAGCGCTCCTCAAGCAGCCGACGCGGCCGCTGAGACCACGTGATCCTGCCAAGCACGTCACGCCGACGGTGGCGCCGGCGTTTCCAGTGGTGGGCCTCGAGGCCAATACCTCATCTTCCTAATTTTGTAGTAACCTTCTCCGGTGTATATAATCTTACATTAAATCTTGATGTTACGGAAATCTCTGGCTCAGACGGTCTTCTATGTATGTTTCTAAAGCTGCATTCAGAATGGTGTCCAAAATATGTCACTGTAATATTTAAAAAAATAAATAATTTCCGCAACAGTTCCCCAGCTGTGGAAATTAGCTAACGTGATGCCCGTATTTAGGTCCGGAAACAAGCAAATATCACCAAATTATAGGCCAATATGATTACTTTCTACCAGCTCTGACTTTTAGATGCGAAGTATCTTATGGCGGAGTTCAATTCGGTGGTGGTGGTGTGCAGCGTGACAACCCTTACTGCGCATGCGCATACCCTCTGCCCTTCCTCCTCCTCACTTACCCTCTCCACTTTCACTCTCCCCTCCCCTCTCCTCTTTCCCTCTCCCCTCCCCCTTTCCACTCTTCCTCTGAAACGCGGGCTAGATATGGCTAAATACTCTCCTGCGCAACGCCGCGACGAGCACCAGCGCATGCGCGTCCCGTCCCCCCCTCTCTCCTCTCCTACGCTGCCCCCTCTCGTTCCCCACTACTACGTTCCCCGCGACTACGTTCCCCGCTCGCCCTGTGAGAATTAACGGCGAGGCTAGAGGGAAGACAAGACATGTGTAGCGTTCCTCTTCGCGTTCCACGACGCGATGTCAGTGGCATGCCCAAAGAAGGCCAACGGAACGCGATCGTGCAAGTGCCCCGGCTTCGCATCGCCTCATGGTTCCATTTAGCGGGAAATGGTGTAATTTTTGGAGCATATCGCTCAAAAATACATTGTTGAATACCCAAATGCACAGAATATTCTTTCCCGACCACAGCACGGCTTTCGTGCTGGCTATTATACTGTTACACTGTTGCTTGAATTCACGCACAGCATTGCTTCTTCCCTTAACGACCGACGACAGATTGGTGCCATATTTATTGACTATTCTAAGACCTTCAAATTTTATTGCCATGCTAAACTTTCGGTTAATCTTCGCACGTTTTTTTTATGGCGATAGCAAGCTGGTCGATTGGATAGCAGATTACTTACGCTCGCGCTCACAATTTGTTACGTCTAACCACGCGAAGTCTTCTGTGGTACAGATCACATAAGGGGTGCCTCAAGGCTTGGTGCTAGGGCCGTTTTTTGTTATTTATATGGATGACGTAGCAGAAATTATCGGTGGCACTCGAACTAAACTTGGAATGTATTCAGACGACTGCGTTCTCTATAACACCATTATAATGCTCAAGATCAGGATACGCCTAATAATGTTTTTTAATTGTTTTGCAAGTAAAGTGAAACCTGGCAAATGTCTATTAACTTCAAAAAGACTCTAGCCACGACTTTTCCCACATACTAACGCCGGTGTCAGTCTAACACCTGTTACGGGGTTTAAATACCTTGGTGTAACTCTGACAACAAATTCAAAAATTGGGGGACGCTTAAGCTTCGCCTTTAAGAGCTGAACGCGATAGCGATATTCTGTTCCTACTGCGCAGTTCGAACATACGAGGGTTTAACAGAATGCGCCCACTAAGGCTGTGCTTATGTAATGGGTAGCATGCTTTAAACCAGGAGCAATTATGCGCGAGAAACTTCTTCGAAGTTGCGATGCACCCACTACGTGGTCTTAAGGGAATACGCGCACTAATGTGTGCGCCTTTTGTAATGGGTGGCTGTCTTTACACCACGAAGTCGTTATGATATTGGCATGGTGTGACGCCCTATGGCAATGTACACTTGTACCACGCAATATTACTGCGATATTACATCTCGTACTGTGACACCTGTATACAGGACGCGTATTTTTGGGAAGCATGAAAGTTACTTTCAGTGCAGCTCCAAGCAGAGGCGTGGCTGTGTGGTAGAACACCTGCTTTCTTCGCAGACGGCCTGGGTTCGATTCTCATTCGGACCCAACATTTTTATTATATATTTTATTTGCAGCTTTTTCGATTTTTCGGTCACGGACATGATGATTATTTTTCGCTCACAACCAACGGCCCCGACGCCGACAGCGCAATTTCTGCGATACGAGCTCTTTAACGCTATCGCGTTAAAATGGCACACGCACGTCGAAATAATCTGCAACAAGGCTCTCCGAAATCTTCCGTATCTGCGAAGCACGTTAAGCAACTCGAGAAATGAATTCAAGCTAACAGCGTACAAGACTTTGGGTCAGGCCCATACTCGATTATGCATTGGTTGTTTGGTCAGCTTACCACAAACGACGCGACATAGCTGTTAGAATATGTTAAAAAAAGCAATAAAGTTGTTTTTCCGTCGCTATGACCGGTATTTCGCGCCTGCTTCCCATGCGCATGTTTTACCGCTGCAGTCTCTCGAACATCCGCGCCCTTGCAATCGTGTCATCCTCCTGCATAAGATAGTTCACACCGGCTCGAGTGTTCCAGCTCCCATTTCTTTTGTTTCAGCTTCTGCACACCGTACCCGACGATTTGAACCCCTAAATATTGAGCCCTTCAGATCTATTCTTGATTGTTAGAGCTGTCCTTTTTTCCGCGGACCGTGGTTTTAGGGAATGAACTTGATAGGTCTCTGCGCAGACTCCGTGCTGAGCAATTCGAAAAAGAATTGCGTAATCATGTTTCTTGTTGAATTGTATGTGTTCATTGTGTTGAACATCTGTACTCACTCCTGCTATGTCTCAGAAACTGAGACAGCAGTATTTGTATATGAAAAATAATATTTCACATCTCTTCACGCCTCTATTTACCTTTCAACATCGGTCTTCTTTGTATTCTGCAGGTTTTGCATTTTGTTCAGATGTTGCATGTAAAATGGCGCCTAATATGAGTTACAACACGGTGGCCATGCATGAAGGGGCGGCAAACCTGCACTGTAACATCGGCGTTGAAGTTCATTTTGAAAATAGCAGTAGTCGAATCTGTGTTCACGTCACTGATTGTTTTCTATGTCGGCGCAACCATGCAGTGTTCGCGCCACTTTTACCAGGGGCCGTGTGCTGCAACCCACATTGGGTGGGACATCATCTTTTACAGATATCAGCTATGAAAAACTCTTCATGAATTTTTGTCGAGTCAAATGCAGTACCTGTCGCAAAAAAACATTTCACAATTTACAAATTGTGTAACTACTTTTATTAACTGGCGAACACAATGAAGAAGCTTTAAAATGCGCTTATTCGCTCGTCAATTGAGAGCATTCCTGGCAACAATGCCAAGGAAACACATGTGTATTAGCTCTAAAAGCACTTGTCAAATGGAACATCACAGGTAAGGAAGTACATGAGGAAAAACTACCTTTCCAACTTTGTTCCAAAGTTTTTTTTTTCTCTTCATCGGCGCTAATAGCTGTCTTTTGTCTGACAACTGACAGCTCCCCAGCGATGTGAACCGTTAACTCACGCGGTGCCATTACCGTGTAGTCTCAACTCGGACGACGTTTACGAGATGCCGGAGCCTCTGTCTGAAAGAGGAGCACAGAATTATATGAGCTTTGTGAGAATGACAGGAAAAAATAACGTTGACGTCCAGTTCTATTAATTTCATGAAATTTTCTACCACTTCTCGGAAGCGGGCCAGCTTTGGGCTGTCCAGCAGGCCCGCGAAGCGGCCGACAGGCTGGCCTGACGGTCCCGACATGGGAGTCGCCCACTGCGCGCTAGAGCACGTCCCGCAGGACCTCATTAAAGTTATTTCAGTCAATCAATGCTACCACTTCTCCACTGCTTTCTCGACAAAAGATACTCCATAAAAGGTACCGTACCACAGGAAGCCGGTTTCAGTGTGGCCTCATCATGCGCGCATACATGTTTACGTTCGCACTATCCGTTCTCTGCGTCGGCAACACTGCGCTGGCCAAACTTGGAGCACCGGGAGGACCACTAAAGCTGCACTACGATGCGCCGGACGTATAGAGGTACCGTATGTCCACCGATGAAGGTCTACTGCCAAGCAGAGGTTCCGAAAAGGCAATCTGCTGCGCCAGAGGCTAATACGTCATCGTTCACTCACCGCATGCATTAAGGAATAGGGACAGTGAACGCTAGCCTGTTTTGTTCTAGAAACATTCCTCTTGGATATTTGGAATTTAACTATGTGATTGAAAAGCACGGTCGGTATTGAAAACAACAAGAAAGAATGAACTTCCCTTTGAACATGATTACCAAAACACGGTTTGAGTAGGTCATTGGGATATCGCAGGTATTATGGGTGCTGTTTTTCTCCAAAATAACTTACATTGCAGTAAACTGATAGCTGGGCGAGTTATTGTGAATTCAGGTTTGAAACTTTTTAGCGACACAAAAGACGGGGACACAGAAAGAAGGTACAAACGAGTGCTCATTTCTACGTTATTTCTGTGTCCCCCGTCATTTGTGCGGCGTATAAATTTTGAAACATGAACTTACATTCTCAAAACTTGCTAGGCTGCGGTGTGTGTGTGTAATGCAATCGCTCTTTATTGACAAGCCGGTCTTAATGTGAAGACGTCTAGTGGTGCATGCACACCGGTCATGCGGAAATGCTAACGGAGTCTGGTCAATGTGTACTGGTTGTGTGGCAATGTTCCGCATGTTTTGTGAATAAGAAGTCTTCTGTACGCCAACGACGCAGGTGGCTTCGGAGTTTAAAATATGGGGTGGCGATATCGGACTCGGACAATGACACCATCTTCGACTGCCTCTCGGGCAACCGAACGGAGATCGATTATGAGGCGAAAAACATTCACTGTTGTCTGGACCATTGCAGGGGAAGATGGATCGTCCAGTAAGTAACACTCTGCATGGAAGCAATGGTGTATATAATGTTATTAAGCGTGAAATGTTTTAGCTCCCGTTGCCGGCGGCCTTCAGGGGACATTGATCCAAAAAGCCAAGGACGTTGTCTGGGCGTTCATGAATTTCCTTTATGTATTCAACGCCTCGGAGGTGTAAACTAAGGGATGATTATAAAAAAGAAATTCAGTAATTGTCCAGGATAAAATCTTGTTACTTGTTGCTCGAAGGCAGGTGAGGGGGCGATGAACGCAATGTGCTTCGGAAGACCATTCCAGCGACAGTACCAGCAATAGCACGAGCAACGTAAAGGGACGGCTATGCGCGTGAAATGCGCGAAGGAATTAGAGCAGTGCGCTGTGAAGAGAACTGGTGTTAATTTATTATATAATGAAGCTTGTGATACGAAGACGATGAGCTGGGCGGTCCAAACGAGTATATGCGTCAATGAAGAAACGCTGATATCGTATCAGAATGATAAATGAATATGCCTTACGGCACGATTGTGTACGGATCTGAAGCGTCGCTGAGGTAGATCTGCTGGATTCTGTATAGGTGATGCATATTCGTGTTTAGGCCTAATCAATGTTTTATGTGCGAGTAATTGAACATGTTTAGGACACCTCGAAGGTTAAGTTTGGAAAATCTTAAACTTGTTTGAAGATGATCTGATGCTAGTCACATCAAAGCACTAGCTGAGGTCATACGTGTTTGTAATGCCTAATTACGGAATGAGTCGACAGTGTCAATGGGAGTGTTGTCAAATGCGAAAGAGAGAAGATGTTTATTACGGCTTCAGGGAATCGACATGGATTTACTTTATTAGGATTTAATATCATGATCCAACGGTCACACCAGTCCTTAACGTACTTTAGGTGATTCTGCAGTGAAATGCTGTCGTCATTGATTCATAGATCGATAAAGAACGCAGTCATCGGCAAACATTCGAACCTTGGAGAAGACATTCAATGGTAGGTTGCTTATGTGTATTAAGAAAAGGGGGCATTTAAAACTGAACCCTGGGGGACGCCTGATGTTACTGGGAGAAATTGTGAAGCAGTACAGTCATAATGACAGTATGATCGGTTACTAAGAATGCTTTATAGCGGAGCTGTAATGCACTTCGTTAAGCGGCGCCGCCTTTGCAGAAGTATCTCATCATAATGGCATCTACCTTTCTAGAGCCTGCACACAAAAAGCGCCCCTTCGCCGTCTGCTTCGCTCCCCGGCCTTACGGAACGTGAACTACTGCCGGATTGGCTTTACGTTTACGGCGCTATCTCGCAAATCCACTTCGTTCGCGGCCTCGCGATATCGCTTGCGGAGGCTCCAGCTGCGATTAAAAATAGGTAATTGTGATCACCCTGTGTCAGCGGATATTACCGAAGCTAGAATCACTACCGTGACCTGAAGATATAATACCGATGCCGTAAACGGGGGAGCCTTGACCTAAGACCCGACAGGCTGGATAGGTGACGCGATCTAGCGGGAACAAGAGAACCAGGTCAGCACTAAATTGTTACGCATAAAACATCGTGCATTCTACTTCTGGTATAAATGCCTTGCCGCCGAATAATACGAATGAGCTACCTTTTTAATCATTTTTCCCCCAAGAACACTAGGCAAAAAGAGACGTGTCAATCTTCACCATTTCATGCTTTGCGGAAAACGTAAAGGTAACGTTGCTACCTATCGGGAACATCATCCGAAAATTCAAAGGACATAAAATGTACATAGGTGAGAACTACACTGCACGGGTTCTGCTGGTACGTAGGCATTGTGACGGATTCACAAGATATCGCAAGAAGTTGGTAAACTGAAACTTAAAACACGACACGCTAACAACTGTCGTTTTCGTTACATGTTAGACACTGATAGAATGCAATTGTAAGGTTTCTGGACCACTCACTTTCAGCGGTGTCTCCTCCGTGAAATCGGCTTCTGCGCAAAGCTCACATGAACTCTGCTTCATCCTATCCTGTTCGGCGAGTGCTGATTGATGTGAGATAAGGAGTATTCTTGGTCAAGTAAATGCCAGTAGCATCTACAACAAACATGAAGTCTCCAACTGTTTAGTGGAATGCCACAGTCCATCAATGTTTTGCCTTCTGAGGACTTGGCCTAAATATTCTGTTAATGACAGCGAAATTTTACCTCCTGGTTATGACCTTCGTTGGAAACAGAGCATGCTGGCCGTCGAGGGAGCGTGTGACAGTTTTAATTAAACAAGTGTTGAATTATCTTTACCGGAACTTCAGGCACAGAAGATTTCATGCAAAACGATCATGAGAGGTATCGAATAGACGTTGGCGTTCTGTAAGCCTCCTAACTCGCACGATGTTTTCCTGCAATAATGTTACCTTGTCAGTAACAAGTTCTAGGATTGTAAATTATTGCTAGCTGAGATTTCAAACTCCGTGCCTCAAATGGAATAAATACCCCAAGTGGCGGCCAGGCACTTTGCGCTTCCTGACCGACTGTTGTTTTCTTCGGGTTAATTAAACTAGTGGATCTTAACGCGCGATGACTCAGTATTGGACCTGATACTTTGTACTTGACACTTAGCGCCATCTTTTCATGAATTTGAACTGATCGGGAATCTTGCAAGTAGATATGTGTAATTAGGTTTTGTGATTTGTACGTGAATGCCTATGAAAGCAAGTGCGCCGAAGATATTAAACGGAACACCAAAGGACAACCCATGGTGTAATAGAGAAATGATTCAACTCGTCGTCGCATTAAAACGCTGACGCAAGAATCACCATTCCTAGTGTAAGGATAATGTATCCTATTTAACGCACTGAAAAGTAAATTAGGAGCAAAATAATAGACGCCAAGAGCTTCTATTTAGCAATAGCTTGATACATTTAGAAAAAAATTGGCGCGTATCGCGTGCTTCGCTGCAAATGTAGTATAAAGGACGATAGAAGAGGCGCTGCGGGAGATATGAACGCCATCTGGCAATACGTCGGGAAACGTGATTGCTGTGTTGGGGCTGGTAGTCACGGCGCGTAGCAGCAGGCGAAGACGGCGGTGACCAGCTCGACCGGCGGGGACGCCAGCCAGCCCGAACACGCGGTTGGCGCGAAGCGCTAAGCAGAAGAAACGTCGCATCAAACGAGTACTCCACACACTCTTTATTTACACGTCGCCGGGTAAAAAAGGAATGCCAGAGCGGCGCCCATGGCTCGTAACAGTGCAATACGAACCGAAACCGAAAACCACACAATGAGCTCAGTGCAGAGGGCACGGAGGAAGTCAGTTTCAGCGCAGTCGCATTTTCAGCGCAGCTTAAGAAACTAGGTCTCTAGAATTACGTACTCTATGTATGTACTATTAAAGGAACACACCACTAAATACGTACCTAGTGATGTTGGCCTCACATATGCGTAAGTCTGGTTTTGATCAACCATGTACGCAAGTATGAACTAGTGAGCGTTTCACGAGGTGGCCCTTGTGCAAGTGGTTCAACTTTGGCCGGTGCTGATCGAGGGACGTGCCGACAAACAGAAAGACAGACCAAAGTTTCTGCGTGTAAGTTCCCAAGAAAGACTATCGTCTTTAAAAAGATCCTCCAGGTCCTCGAGATCTGTTAGTCCGCTCTTCTATACCTTGTTCCTTTATTCTTGATGACCAGTCTGTTCCGATCCTGAATCCTATAGCGAATGCCTTTAATAATCTTTCAAATCTGCTTTCATACCGATAACAGCATAAAACCCCATTTTCCGTGTGCAGCAGTATGGCCTCGAGGGTTACGGAGTCGCCCTCTCGGACGCGCCTCGATTGCGTGCTAGGCAGGATGCCGCGGCGCGCGCCCATAGGTTTTTGCTGTCGGCGCTCTAAAAATCACCTCGCGGAAGCCCTCTGGGACATTTCTGCAGGTACTTTCGAAAAGAAATAGTTCTTTCCTGTCAAAAGAATAATTTTCGACGAACAGAAAGCACGAGATAGTCTACAGTCGCTGCTTTGCAGAAAACGGAGCGCCCGCTCACACTATAACCGCGATAGAAGACACATGAGCCGGCTTCTTGCGCAAAGGTATAGACAGTCGCTGAATGCAAATGTGTGAAATATCTCGTCAGAGTAGACTGCCTGTATAACGAGCGGAGCATTAGAGAAAGAAGCCTCAAGCCAGCGATCGCACGGGTTCGTGACGACTGACGGCCGCTGCATGTATGAGCGTCTGCAGTATGTTCGTACTGATGTTTCGCTTTGCTACGAGCGCGTTTTCGCACCGCGCTGTGAACTTAGGCCGAAAAATATGAGAATTGTGAGTACACAAAACAATACTGTTGGCAGACGGCTATACGCAGTTCAAAAACAATTTCATCACAACTACGGCTTCGGTGCGCATGGCAACTTTGTGATGTGCCGTCCCGACGATTTTAGTTTTTTTTCGGCTAAATTCGTGTACGTTTCAATGTCATTTGACAAGCTGTCTCGCACTGCGTATGATCGGCATTCTCAGCGGGCACATGCCGCTGTCTGTTTCTTTATTCAGTGCGTTCGTTTCGTTGGTGCTCACAAAACGTGAGCAATGCGACGCCTTGTTTTAATGCTCCTTAATTATCGTTCCATTTGCACAGTGAACTTGCCGCTCTCTGTCATCAACAAATTCATAGACCAAAGCTCACCACTTCAGAGATTGTGGTGGAAGGAGAAGTATAGTCTACGAGACAGAGCCTGGGTAGTAGCATGCACCGCAAGGAAAAGAATAAAATAAGTAACGCTCGCCGGACTTGTTTGCAACGTCGGCTGTGAACTAGGACCACGTGGAACTTGAAATAGCGGGAAAAATAGAAGTTATTGCAGCAACCAGCAGCCGCAAAACAGGATAGTAAATATTTGACGAGTACCCCGCAATTTTGGCAGTAGTGTCGTGTTTAACGCCAACAGGGTGGCATCTTTCTACGTAAATAAATGAGGCTCCAGAAAACACATGGGGTTCGAGAGGCCAACGTCAGTTTGAGACTGACAATAAATAAATGGGGACATAGTGTTTGCGTCAGGGGAATGCAAGCTTGACTGAAAAAATGTTATTGCCAACATAAATGCAGCACACAGCCGCAGCATTGACTCTCTCGCTATGTACGTCCACAAGCAAGCGTTGCGTAGCTTATGAAGGCGAAAGCCGATGCCTTTCAAACGGGAAGATTGACCGTCGCGGAGCCAAGACGAGCGACGCAAAAGTAATCGTGACGTGATGAGGTCAACATATGACACATCATGACGTCACAGGCCTCATAAATTTAAACTTCGTTATGACATCACCATGACGCGACATAACGTGATGTCACATGATGACGCATTCACACGACATGGTCCCTTTGCAGTTGCCTCCGTGATCGGTGATGGCAAATAGACGTCATAGACGTCACAGATCGCCAAAATATGTAGCGTAATTATGACGTTCATAACGTGACGTCACATGATGAGCATTCAACGTCATGGTCGCTTTGTATGCCTCCGTGATCGGTCACGGAGGCCGTGCAAAACCGCGTTCGGTGCAGAACGCTTTGGAGGAGGGGCGCGGGAGAATCAATACATCGACTGACAAGAAGAAGAAGATGGCTTTCGCCTTCTAGTACATCTTTGGCGAATAAGGACCCGTGGGTTTTTTTATCAAACGTATCTAAACAATGACTTGCGCATCTGCAGCGATTTGTGGGACGCTGAGCACGGGGCCGACGATCAAGAGGTCGCTTGGAGGGATCTGAGATGGTATCGCAGTGGTACAAAGCGCCTTTTCCATCCTGTGGCCTATAGGCCGGATAGGCATCATTTGCCGGCGGGAAGCGCGCGTGAGCCATCGTCTCAGTGCGCGCTGTCTGTACTCACCGAACATCGCAGGCCCGACGCAGTATAACGAAAGTCTTCGTCGTGGAAGTGCTTGTTGCACACAAGACTCGTAGCCGATGGCTACTTGCCGGTTCTAGCTTTAAACCATGCTTCACGCAGTTTTGTCCCGCGGCTACGGTGCAGGCTGACACTGGGCTCCATTGCGTAAGCCCGGCACTGCGGTACCGAGCGGTAAAGCCCCATGTTCGTCGCCTTCGGAGGCAGCCACTATATTTTTCTCTATTAAAAGCTTTCAACTGAGCAGAAAAGCGAGAAAAACTTCGTGTTTGAACAGACCGCAGAGCATATGGTAATTGAAACTCGTTTTCAAAGCACGCGGCAGCGCTCCTCAAGCAGCCGACGCGGGCCGCTGAGACCACGTGATCCTGCCAAGCACGTCACGCCGACGGTGGCGCCGGCGTTTCCAGTGGGGGCTCGAGGAAATACCTCTCTTCCTAATTTGTAGTAACCTTCTCCGGTGTATATAATCTTACATTAAATCTTGATGTTACGGAAATCTCTGGCTCAGACGGTCTTCTAGTATGTTTCTAAAGCTGCATTCAGAATGGTGTCCAAAATATGTCACTGATATTAAAAAAATAAATAATTTCCGCAACAGTTCCCCAGTGGGAAATTAGCTAACGTGATGCCCGTATTTAGGTCCGGAAACAAGCAATACACAAATTATAGGCCAATATGATTTACTTTCTACCAGCTCTGACTTTTAGATGCGAAGTATCTTATGGCGGAGTTCAATCGGTGGTGGTGTGTGCAGCGTGACAACCCTTACTGCGCATGCGCATACCCTCTGCCCTTCCTCCTCCTCACTTACCCTCTCCACTTTCACTCTCCCCTCCCCTCCCTCTTTCCCTCTCCCTCCCCTTCCACTCTTCCTCTGAACGCGGGTAGATATGGCTAATACTCTCCTGCGCAACGCCGCGACGAGCACAGCGCATGCGCGTCCCGTCCCCCCCTCTCTCCTCTCCTACGCTGCCCCCTCTCGTTCCCCACTACTACGTTCCCCGCGACTACGTTCCCCGCTCGCCCTGTGAGAATTAACGGCGAGGCTAGAGGGAAGACAAGACTGTGTAGCGTTCCTCTTCGCGTTCCACGACGCGGATGTCAGTGGCATGCCCAAAGAAGGCCAACGGAACGCGATCGTGCAAGTGCCCCGGCTTCGCATCGCTCATGGTTCCATTTTAGCGGAAATGGTGTAATTTTTGGAGCATATCGCTCAAAATACATTGTTGAATACCCAAATGCACAGAATATTCTTTCCCGACCACAGCACGGCTTTCGTGCTGGCTATTATACTGTTACACTGTTGCTTGAATTCACGCACAGCATTGCTTCTTCCCTTAACGACCGACGACAGATTGGTGCCATATTTATTGACTATTCTAAGACCTTCAAATTTTTATTGCCATGCTAAACTTCGGTTAATCTTCGCACGTTTTTTTTATGGCGATAGCAAGCTGGTCGATTGGATAGCAGATTACTTACGCTCGCGCTCACAATTTGTTACGTCTAACCACGCGAAGTCTTCTGTGGTACAGATCACATAAGGGGTGCCTCAAGGCTTGGTGCTAGGGCCGTTTTTTGTTATTTATATGGATGACGTAGCAGAAATTATCGGTGGCACTCGAACTAAACTTGGAATGTATTCAGACGACTGCGTTATCTATAACACCATTTATAATGCTCAAGATCAGGATACGCCTAATAATGTTTTTTAATTGTTTTGCAAGTAAAGTGAAACCTGGCAAATGTCTATTAACTTCAAAAAGACTCTAGCCACGACTTTTCCCACATACTAACGCCGGTGTCAGTCTAACACCTGTTACGGGGTTTAAAATACCTTGGTGTAACTCTGACAACAAATTCAAAATTGGGGGACGCTTAAGCTTCGCCTTTAAGAGCTGAACGCGATAGCGATATTCTGTTCCTACTGCGCAGTTCGAACACTACGAGTGTTTAACAGAATGCGCCCACTAATGCGTGTGCTTATGTAATGGGTAGCATGCTTTAAACCAGGAGCAATTATGCGCGAGAAACTTCTTCGAAGTTGCGATGCACCCACTACGTGGTCTTAAGGGAATACGCGCACTAATGTGTGCGCCTTTTGTAATGGGTGGCTGTCTTTACACCCACGAAGTCGTTATGATATTGGCATGGTGTGACGCCCTATGGCAATGTACACTTGTACCACGCAATATTACTGCGATATTACTCTCGTACTGTGACACCTGTATACAGGACGCGTATTTTTGGGAAGCATGAAAGTTACTTTCAGTGCAGCTCCAAGCAGAGGCGTGGCTGTGTGTAGAACCACCTGCTTTCTTCGCAGACGGCCTGGGTTCGATTCTCATTCGGACCCAACATTTTATTATATATTTTATTTGCAGCTTTTTCGATTTTCGGTCACGGACATGATGATTATTTTTCGCTCACAACCAACGCCCCCGACGCCGACAGCGCAATTTCTGCGATACGAGCTCTTTAACGCTATCGCGTTAAAATGGCACACGCACGTCGAAATAATCTGCAACAAGGCTCTCCGAAATCTTCCGTATCTGCGAAGCACGTTAAGCAACTCGAGAAATGAATTCAAGCTAACAGCGTACAAGACTTTGGGTCAGGCCCATACTCGATTATGCATTGGTTGTTTGGTCAGCTTACCACAAACGACGCGACATAGCTGTTAGAATATGTTAAAAAAAAAGCATATAAAGTGTTTTTCCGTCGCTATGGACGGTATTTCGCGCCTGCTTCCCATGCGCATGTTTTACCGCTGCAGTCCTCTCGAACATCCGCGCCATTGCAATCGTGTCATCCTCCTGCATAAGATAGTTCACACCGGCTCGAGTGTTCCAGCATCCCATTTCTTTTGTTTCAGCTTCTGCCAACCGTACCCGACGATTTGACCCCCTAAATCTGAGCCCTTCAGATCTATTCTTGATTGTTAGAGCTGTCAGTTTTTTTCCGCGGACCGTGGTTTTAGGGAATGAAACTTGATAGGTCTCTGCGCAGACTCCGTGCTGAGCAATTCGAAAAAGAATTGCGTAATCATGTTTCTTGTTGAATTGTATGTGTTCATTGTGTTGAACATCTGTACTCACTCCTGCTACTGTCTCAGAAACTGAGACAGCAGTATTGTAATATGAAAAATATATTCACATCTCTTCACGCCTCTATTTACCTTTCAACATCGTCTTCTTGTAATTCTGCAGGTTTTGCATTTTGTTCAGATGTTGCATGTAAAATGGCGCCTAATGAGTTACAACACGGGGGCCATGCATGAAGGGGCGGCAAACCTGCACTGTAACATCGGCGTTGAAGTTCATTTTGAAAATAGCAGTAGTCGAATCTGTGTTCACGTCACTGATTGTTTTCTATGTCGGCGCAACCATGCAGTGTTCGCGCCACTTTTACCAGGGGCCGTGTGCTGCAACCCACATTGGGTGGGACATCACATCTTTTACAGATATCAGCTATGAAAAACTCTTCATGAATTTTTGTCGAGTCAAATGCAGTACCTGTCGCAAAAAAACATTTCACAATTTACAAATTGTGTAACTACTTTTATTAACTGGCGAACACAATGAAGAAGCTTTAAAAATGCGCTTATTCGCTCGTCAATTGAGAGCATTTCCTGGCAACAATGCCAAGGAAACACATGTGTATTAGCTCTAAAAGCCACTTGTCAAATGGAACAACTCACAGGTAAGGAAGTACATGAGGAAAAACTACCTTTCCAACTTTGTTCCAAATGTTTTTTTTTTCTCTTCATCGGCGCTAATAAGCTGTCTTTTGTCTGACAACTTGACAGCTCCCCAGCGATGTGAACCGTTAACTCACGCGGTGCCATTACCGTGTAGTCTCAACTCGGACGACGTTTACGAGATGCCGGAGCCTCTGTCTGAAAGAGGAGCACAGAATTATATGAGCTTTTGTGAGAATGACAGGAAAAAATAACGTTGACGTCCAGTTCTATTAATTTCATGAAATTTTCTACCACTTCTCGGAAGCGGGCCAGCTTTGGGCTGTCCAGCAGGCCCGCGAAGCGGCCGACAGGCTTGGCCTGACGGTCCCGACATGGGAGTCGCCCACTGCGCGCTAGAGCACGTCCCGCAGGACCTCATTAAAGTTATTTCAGTCAATCAATGCTACCACTTCTCCACTGCTTTCTCGACAAAAGATACTCCATAAAAGGTACCGTACCACAGGAAGCCGGTTTCAGTGTGGCCTCATCATGCGCGCATACATGTTTACGTTCGCACTATCCGTTCTCTGCGTCGGCAACACTGCGCTGGCCAAACTTGGAGCACCGGGAGGACCACTAAAGCTGCACTACGATGCGCCGGACGTATTAGAGGTACCGTATGTCCACCGATGAAGGTCTACTGCCAAGCAGAGTTCCGAAAAAGGCAATCTGCTGCGCCAGAGGCTAATACGTCATCGTTCACTCACCGCATGCATTAAGGAATAGGGACAGTGAACGCTAGCCTGTTTTGTTCTATAGAAACATTCCTCTTGGATATTTGGAATTTTAACTATGTGATTGAAAAGCACGGTCGGTATTGAAACAAACAAGAAAGAATGAACTTCCCTTTGAACATGATTACCAAAACACGGTTTGAGTAGGTCATTGGGATATCGCAGGTTTATTATGGGTGCTGTTTTTCTCCAAAATAACTTACATTGCAGTAAAACTGATAGCTGGGCGAGTTATTGTGAATTCAGGTTTGAAACTTTTTTTAGCGAACACAAAAGACGGGGACACAGAAAGAAGGTACAAACGAGTGCTCATTTCTACGTTATTTCTGTGTCCCCCGTCATTTGTGCGGCGTATAAATTTTGAAACATGAACTTACATTCTCAAAACTTGCTAGGCTGCGGTGTGTGTGTGTAATTGCAATCGCTCTTTATTGACAAGCCGGTCTTAATGTGAAGACGTCTAGTGGTGCATGCACACCGGTCATGCGGAAATGCTAACGGAAGTCTGGTCAATGTGTACTGGTTGTGTGGCAATGCTTCCGCATGTTTTGTGAATAAGAAGTCTTCTGTACGCCAACGACGCAGGTGGCTTCTGAGTTTAAATATGGGGTGGCGATATCGGACTCGGACAATGACACCATCTTCGACTGCCTCTCGGGCAACCGAACGGAGATCGATTATGAGGCGAAAACATTCACTGTTGTCTGGACCATTGCAGGGGAAGATGGATCGTCCAAGTAAGTAACACTCTGCATGGAAGCAATGGTGTATATAATGTTATTAAGCGTGAAATGTTTTAGCTCCCGTTGCCGGCGGCCTTCAGGGGACATTGATCCAAAAAGCCAAGGACGTTGTCTGGGCGTTCAATGAATTTCCTTTATGTACTTCAACGCCTCGGAGGTGTACAACATAAGGGATGATTATAAAAAAGAAATTCAGTAATTGTCCAGGATAAAATCTTGTTACTTGTTGCTCGAAGGCAGGTGAGGTGGCGATGAAGCAATGTGCTTCGGAAGACCATTCCAGCGACAGTACCAGCAATAGCACGAGCAACGTAAAGTGGACGGCTATGCGCAGTGAAATGCGCGAAGGAATTAGAGCAGTGCGCTGTGAAGAGAACTGGTGTATAATTTATTATATAATGATAAGCTTGTGATACGAAGACGATGAGCTGGGCGGTCCAAACGAGTATATGCGTTCAATGAAGAAACGCTGATATCGTATCAGAATGATAAATGAATATGCCTTACGGCACGATTGTGTACGGATTCTGAAGCGTCGCTGAGGTAGATCTGCTGAGGATTCTGTATAGGTGATGCATATTCGTGTTTAGGCCTAATCAATGTTTTATGTGCGAGTAATTGAACATGTTTAGGACACCTCGAAGGTTAAGTTTGGAAAATCTTAAACTTTTGTTTGAAGATGATCTGATGCTAGTCACATCAAAGCACTAGCTGAGGTCATACGTGTTTGTAATGCCTAATTACTGGAATGAGTCGACAGTGTCAATGGGAGTGTTGTCAAATGCGAAAGAGAGAAGATGTTTATTACGGCTTCAGGGAATCGACATGGATTTACATTTATTAGGATTTAATATCATGATCCAACGGTCACACCAGTCCTTAACGTACTTTAGGTGATTCTGCAGTGAAATGCTGTCGTCATTGTTATTCATAGATCGATAAAGAACGCAGTCATCGGCAAACATTCGAACCTTGGAGAAGACATTCAATGGTAGGTTGCTTATGTGTATTAAGAAAAAGGGGGCATTTAAAACTGAACCCTGGGGGACGCCTGATGTTACTGGGAGAAATTGTGAAGCAGTACAGTCAATAATGACAGATTATGATCGGTTACTAAGAAATGCTTTTATAGCGGAGCTGTAATGCACTTCGTTAAGCCGCTACGCCTTTGCAAGAAGTATCGTCATCATTAATGGCATCTACCTTTCTAGAGCCTGCAACACAAAAAGCGCCCTCCCTTCGCCGTCTGCTTCGCTCCCCGAATATGTACACCCGGTGCTCGCTCTCCAGCTCTGCCGATTTCTCCAGCGTAAGATAGAGTAACTCGGATGGGCGAGGCAACGAGTACAGAGAGAGAAAAAAATGAAAGAGAGAAAAAAACGAAGAGAAATAGAGAAAGGGAGATAAAGAAATATAAAGGGAGAAAGACATAGAAAGAAAGAGAAAGAACAAAATAGAGAAAGAGAATGAGAACAGAAAGGAAGAAGTGAAAAAGACAGAAAAAGCAAAAAAAGACAGCGAAAGAATTATAAAGAAACGGAGACAAGAAATAGATAGAAAAAGACACAGAAAGAGAGATAAAGAAAGAAAGAAAGTAAGAAAGGAAGGGAAAATATAGACAAACAAGGAAAGCCACCCTGCTGCGCTGTATTTTCAGGCTTGGCACCACTAGTGCGAACGGGCCTTTTAGGTGCGAGGCACCTTATGCGCTCGGGCTGTCGGCGTCAGTTGTCACCGTAGCCCTTCACGGTGTCTCTTGTCGTCGTCCGTCGTGGTATAGCATGCGGCCAATAAGACGGCGCGTTTGCTCAGGAAGAGCTTCTGAGAGCACGCGCTCGCCCGCGAGAGGCAACGCCATGTGCGCTTCTCCGAGTGGCCAATGAGACGGCGCGTTGGCTTAGAAAAAGCTCTGTTCCTGCGACGGACGCTGTCTGCTATGGGCGCTGCACGCTGCCTGCGACACTGTCTGTAGCAATGAGAGGACGCTCTCCTCCCACTGCTATTGACTGAAGCACTGCTGCTTCGCGCCTCCCAAGGTTGCACACTAGTGGAGCCATCTTGTATAGTATTGTATCGCAAGGAGTGAGAAAGGGGAATGAGGGCCAGGAGCAGAGACAAGAGGACGGCAACGCGAGCAGCTTCGCCGCTTCCTTAGTCTTCCCCACTGCTATAGCGATGCCCTCTGACCGATAGGAAACCGCATTTACAAAAGAGAAATTCGGTGCGCTCTCGGCCAAAGGAGCTTTGTTAACTCAACACACCCAGTGATGCCCTTCATTTGTATTTACACCACTTATTTTACTTTAGGGCGATTTTTTGTCCCTTTTAGGACGTTATGGTGTAAGCTTAAGGACGGTGGCTTTATTATTACTTTTTGATAAGGCACTTTCTCAGATGCATTAGAAAAGCGAAGAAAAATTATGTCGGTTACAATGTTACTACTGCCAAGATTTGAATGGAAGTCATGCACAGACCCTTACGGAAGGCATGTTGCGACAGAGAGATAAATTGTTGTTGTCTAGAAAATTCATGAAATCCGAAGATATGAAGGGTTCCATGATTTTTCAAGTCACAGTGGCGATGCACAAGGCGCGGCACTTTAAAGGTGATTCACGGTTACCTGTTTTGTAGCGTTAGCTACACTTGCCTCGCCGGAGCCGATTTCGCCTGGATCGCCATGAGCCGTGCTGCGCATGCGCAAGGTTTATTGATGTCACACAGCTGGCTCACCGCTCTGCGCGCTTTCCGCCACCGCGATCTCATGCGCTCTCCGCCACCACCGCGCGCAAGTCGCCGCTGCTGGTCTGCGCATTCTAGAGTAGTGAAGTCGTAGCCATGGTAGACACACTGGCGCCAGCGCGGGCGCAGCTATTCACCTTCGCTGTGCAGTCGCCGTCTGACCCAGCGCTGGGGCCGCGTGATAGCGCCTCTGACTGGCGTTTGCAGGTGGGTAACGCCACGGAGAAGGAGAGCGCAAATGCTGCTCAACGGCGCAGAAGAGGCGAGAAGCTTATCTCATCGGATCCCGAAGTGGTTGCCTGACAATTAGCGGTTCAGCGTACGAAGAATGAACAGAAGAAGGCTAATAATCCTAGACAATCTGGAAAGCTAATAATAATCAGCTTAACCTTTGCTAACGCTACGTATATCCTGGCATAGCCGAGCTAAGCCACTGCTAATTTTTTTTTGTTGACTGAGACGACCTTGGTCTTTTCCCGCTCGTCGGGAAAGATGCCAGATGATAATGATTGTGAGAATAGGAATATTCGATACATCACAGAGGTATACTTTGTGTTTTTCTAAAGCTTCGAGGTGATTTCCTCAAACCCGGCTGATGAGGATATCTTATGATTGTGAATTACTACAGGTATCCCGACAGGTAAAAAAAAACATCAGGCATGAAGGCATCGCAGGAGCAACATATGCAGAAAGAGTTATGAGTGCCTCTGTTGGTAAAAGCGACAAAAATTCAGAATTGAACTGATTAGCATAGTAAAAGTCGGATGTAACTCCACAGTATTTAAAAATTCTGATACCAGGGGTTGTGTTAGGGTTAAATACCTGCCGGAATTTGCTTGGGTTATGATTAAACATGCAGGCTAGGTCTGAATGAAAAATATAATGCTTCTGTTGTCGAATAGCGAAAAATTAGGTGCTTTAACCTCGTAGTATTTTCCCAGGAGACGGAGCTTGGCCGAACTTTAGCGGAGGGAAACAAACATTTCATCTTGTTTTCAATTTCCTAAGTCCTTAGTAAACCATGAAATGTTGCTATTAGGGTGGAGTACGATTTTCGGCATAAAGTGCGTAACAAGCTCAGTCAACCTATTTTTGAAGAACCTCACTTTTGTTTAGATGCGAAGCAGCTTTTGTTCGGGGCTGTGTCCTGTGGCGGTGGTGGCGTCCACGCTCCACTGCGATTGCGCCTCCTTTCTCTCCCACTCTCCTCCTTTACGCAGGTGTTCGGTCGCCTTCTTTTCTCTCCTCCCCTGCGCTGCAGCCGCGCCACAGCGAAATACAGCCTGTAACCCACTCTCTTCTCTCCCTCACCCATTTCATGTGTATATAAGCGCCTGCGCTCGGTCGGCTTCCGTCATTCTCGCTTCGCTCCCGTTCAGATGAGTTGTAACGCAACGTCAGTGTCACTCGTTCACTCGGCGCTAACGGAAAGCAACGCACGAACACAACGTAATGATAGCACAAACACTAAATATAATCCTCATACAATAACGGAAACGCCGAGTGAACGTAACGGAAACTTGGTGTGCGCCCCCAATGCTGCTTCGCATCCCCTCATGGTTCCCTTGAGTGGGAGATGGTGTAATATTTTACCGAGCAATTTTCGAAGCCTGACTGCAATGATCGGTAGAATGCTTGTAATTCGTTAATAATTACGTCATAGTTTCTATCGTCTTACAGGTCTATTTTCTCATCCGTGTAATGTTTCATCGGTGAAAAGGAGAAAACCGCGGGAATTACTTCGCGATCGATTTCGGCTAAATAGCTCATGGAGGACATGCTGCTTCAATGAGTTGTTAGTATGAGGTCATAGATGTTTGCAGTATCATGAGTTACACATGTTGGCTCTTTTGTCATTTGTGAGAGGTTAACATTAGGGCAAACGTCTAGGAAAAATTTAACTGTTGTATTACTGGTACAATAACTGGCCCCAGTCAACATCTAAGTAGCTCAAGTCCCCAAAAGGTAAGAGGTGCGCGTCCGGAAATTTTTTTGTTAGTAAGGCCAAAATATTATTCAGCACGCCGCAGGAGTCAGCATTACTGTTCGGGGACGATAGCAGACACCGTCTAACAGCAGCTGTGGGTTAGCTCGACAGTTAAGCCATAAAATGTCTATGTTCATGGTCACGTAGACAATGGAACACTTCAGCTGTTTTTTTTTACAGCGATGAGAACGCCGCCTCGAGCACCCTGCCTGTCCTTGTGAAAACGTCAATGTTTCGCAGTTCATTCACAACTTCACTGACAGCAATATCACTCGCAAGCCACGTTTCAGTCAGAATAAGTAAATCACTCCCAGATGAATATGCGACGTCAGCTGCTTGTTAATGTTTGGAAGGAAAGGTACTATTATTGGTGAAAATGACACAGATTAAAAAAATTGTTCTTGTGTAACGATTGGCGCAGTTCGAAATCCTGCGCTAAATGCAGCTCCAGCACTGTGAAACAGGAGGAAGTGGGTAGCGCGGGCACCAAAAGATTATAGTTCGTAGAGTTCCCACTGCTCCGTTTACCACAGCGTCGATGACGTCAGTGCTTTAGGTAAGCACGTAGGGTCTCCGCAGCATGATAAGAATCTAATTAGGAAGATTCGCAGTCCAGGAAAAACGGACTTTTCTTGCTGTAGGTTGAGAACGGCGTCCTTAAATCGTGCTGGGATACTGTACAGCTTTTTCAGGTGGCTCTGCTATCAGCGCCAGTAATCAGGATGACATCAAAGTAACCCGCCATCTGCCTGATTCCCCTGAAGAGGTTGTCTTTCTGCCTTTCAAAGATGGCTAAGGCTAAGGCCATTCCAAACGGTACAAGCGTGTATTGAAAGAACCCCACTTTTGTGGATATCGTGACATACTTTCGGGAAGCGTCCTGGAGCTCTAGCTGCTGATAAGTGTCTCAGAGATGGAACTTGGTGAACTTCTTTCTCCAGCACCACGCTGACCAGAGACCAATACTCAGGGCTAGAGCGTAGTTCTCGAAGGTTCCGATCAGGTAGATGTTAACCAATAAATCCCCGCAGATCCTGATATCACCGTCAGCGGCCCACTGAAACGTCTTTACGGGCACTAGGATGCCATCGCGCTCTAACTGTTGCAGATCATCGTTGACGCTCTCCTTCAGGGCGAACGGCAGCGGGTGAAGCTTCCGGGTAATGCAGCGGGTGAAGCAAGGCCAGGCTTCCTCGGGTGCATAGGTTCCGGCCCTCTTGCAGAGAGAATGTGCCTGCCGCGTATAGAAACAGGGCCTGGACATTGATGAGGAGGCTAGGCACGTTTTCACCACAGGCAGGGTAGCTTCCTATTGTTCTGGCAGCTAAACGCCCAGTTTGTGAATCCAGTTTTGCCCCAGCAGCGTCGTTAGCAACTCTTGGTTAAGTAAGGTGGAAGGGTCACCTCTGTTGCAAAATTGAACCCTGAGCTGGGCCTGACCCTAAACCTGGGAGATGTGTTTGCTGTAGCTTCGCATATCACGACCGCGCCTCTGCGGACACACCGTGAAAGGTCCACTTTAACTGTTTCCCGGTCATGACCGAAACACTGCTCCTGTGCCCAGCTCCATGAACCTGGGTACCTACGTACCTCGAGGGTCAGCCTGTACTTTTGGTTATTGCCTTTTGGTAATTGTCATTGGTAATTGCGCATGTAGGACACGCTGACGCCACTTGCATCGTTTACTTCCTTTGTTTCTATACTACATGTAAAACTGGACACTATCGTATTCCTCAGCCCGGGCTTGAATCACGGTTTTAATTGATGAGCGTTCAGTGAGGCCCCTGCCAATGTATACGTCAACATTACAATAACATGAACTTTGCAATGTACGTGGGATACTAAGGAGCAGCGATACTCCTTGATTCGGCACTGCGGAGGGGTGATACATTGTTACCTCTTACTTGCGTGTTTTTATATCTTAGTAGTCTGCTTTTAATGCCTTTTCACATGTGCTGATTATCGAAGGTCCTCCTTTTAAGAATAATTTCTCCTTGTTTGCATCTACTACATATTATCGTCTGAGGAGTTTACCCAAGCGAATAAAAACCCGCATGTAACACTGCCTAAACCACGTATATGCAGGAAAGAAGTCACCTTCTCTGCGGTGGCTGGTCCTACACCTGGAACAATAAAGTTTGTTGTGGATGACGGTGAGTAGGTTTAGTGCTGCGAAATAAAATTTCCGCTGCACTGTCTCTGAAATATGTTGAGGATTCCTGATTATTATGACGCCATGCAAAACAGCAGCGACATATATTGTGGCCGCACAAGCTTGGGTAAATCAGCACACACTACATAGAGATTTTTGCAGCCCCATATTTACTTGCTGTCCATAATGAAATATCGCATATTGTAGGCAATTCTACGCAATATATTTCAACTTTAAGCTTGATATGAGTACTGCATTTCACTAAGGAAGCCTGCTGTAAGAAAAACAAAGCGTCATTTGTTTTGGTGCATAATTAATCTGTGGTTGTGTAACTCTTTCGTCTAGCCCCTTCCTTCACGCAGACTGTCTCTGGATATCCGTGACAAAATAAGTGGCGAGCCTGCCAGGATTCTTTTTCGTCTTTTTTGTTTCGGACCTGGCGGATTTCGGTTCGGCAGAGAGTATCGAGTAGACCATTATTTTAGACTTTGCACTAAAGCTTGTTATATCTAGTGAAGAAGTGATGGGTCACTATGACCGTGAAGAAAAGAGGCTAAGACATGAGCAAGCGCAGGCACGGAGAGACGTGAAGAGGTGGAACGCGACATAAGGAGGATTGAATGCGAGGAGTTTCTTTTGTGGAAACAGCAGACTTCCGAGGGAGATAGCGAGAGAAACACAGGTGATAGAGGCTGCGTAGTGAGACAGAACCTCCGAGATTGACGCGAGTCTGTCCCAGAAAATAAATGGCTCTTTTTGACGACACTTGAACGACCTGGATGCGTACTCGCACCGGCTTGAGCGGACAACCCTAGATCAAGGCTGAGAGCGCAGTGAGTGGGCGACAGCTTCAAGCATGTGCCTAGTTGTTGAGGCCCTAAATGTGTTTGGTAGAATACCCTTTAGTGACTCTATGGACTACGACAAAGTCAAAAGGACTCTTCTAAAAAAATTCAAGTTAACAGCAGAGGCTTTAGAGGGAAATTTCGCAGCGCGGAACCCGAGGGCTACGAGACGGCTAAGAAGGTTTCTTGGCGCTCCGCAAGCTATTTCGACAGATGGTTATATATGGCGAACACGGAAAACTTCTAAGAGGTACGTGATACGATGGTCACAGAGCAGTTTTTAGCTTGTTGTGGTCCAAAACTAGTGGTTTTTTAAAGAAAGAAAGTTGAATTGCTAAGATGAAGTAGCCCATGCCGCAGATCAGTTCTTAGAAGCTGGAGTGCTCGGTTACTTAAGCAAATTTAGATAGGAAGAAGAAACGGTCCAGGAGCTACATCGAGCAGTACTGAAGACGTACAGCGGTGCGCCTAATGTACACATGAGGTGTTTTCTTTGTGGCAAGGTCAGACACCGTGCAGCCGACTGCCGGAGAATTTCACGCAGCCCAGGACACGCAGACCGTAGGTCAAGGTAGCAAAAGGATAGGACATACCGTGGTAGAATGCCGATATCGATCACAGGACAGGGTGGCGTGTGTTCCTGACCTTGCAAGTATCAGCTCCAGTTCCAAAATCTAAGACAGATGGAATGCTACGTAAGAATAAGGTTAATACTGTTCTTGTTCTGAGACGTCTCGTGAAACATGAGCAGCTGACAGGAACAGCGTCCTCCGTCACCCTTATAGACGGGATGGGCAGGCACCTTCCCGAAGCCAAGACTTTTGTCTCCACCTCGCATTACACTGGGCAGCTTTAACCGAAATGTGTGGTACAACTGCTTTGCAATCTTTTCTTGGGCAATATACCGGGAGCAAGAAATGTTGATGATCCTGATGTCGATTGTAGGACGCATAACATTGAGAACCCCCAAAATGAGTACAGGCGCGATACATCGCAGGAAAGGATATGCGCGGTTAGTTATTCAGCGGTAGTAGAGATGAGGACTGGAGAGAAGGCCAATGTATAGCAGCGTCTGCTTCATACGTCTGCTACATTGGCTTTAGGTATAGCGCCGGCAGAGACTGCGAATGAGCAAAAGCCCGGCCCCAGCCTTGAGATGCTTTGAGAAGGTAGGGCAGATGCTGAAAAGGAAACGCAGTCACATATCGTGTAAATTCTAAGTAGGCGGTCTTCTCGTCAGGAAATGCATATTAAGATTTCATATTAAGATGGAGCAGTTAGTGACACACAAGTGTCTTTGAGAGACAGTGTTGAGCTTGGGACATTACAGCCTTATGGCAGGTCACCATGGTGTAGCAGATGGCGTCTCGAGTATTTGGCCGAGTGTCTGGAATGATGTAAAGCGTTACGTAAGATCGTGTCACGTTGTGAGGATACAATTCCAAAGAAAACATTGGAGCCGACTTAACGAACATCTTCAAATTGGTCAATCTTAAGACCCGTTAGCATATATGTTTGTTCGGTGTTGCCGTGCCTATGTTTGCATGCTCTGTAAGGAGATGAAGAGCAATGGCAGTAATATGAATAATTGTTTCGTGTGCGCGGTGGCGGTGATGGTTTATCAGTGGCGTGCTTTGTGTCCATTTGAGACAGTGGTGGTGCTGGAGGACAAGTGCGGTGGTATTGTAGTGTTAGCTTGAGACTCATCGCCGAAAACATCAGATCGTTGCTTGTCTGAAGGCACCGGAGGTTTTGAGCAGTTTTCTTTCAGAGAAAACTCTTATAAAGGGGGGCCTTTGTCACATAAAAGAGGTGACAGGGAAAATATGATAAAAGAAGAGGAAGACGTCAAGCGTAGCTTGACGTATAACCGCAAGACTATAGGAACATAAAAAAACGACGTGGAAGATTTAAAAAAGAAGGTGACGTGGGCATAGGGGTCCTGGGTGTTCGATCGTGAGCTGGGTACCAGCGTCACCGGATTCTGTTCCGTGTGTTCGTGCTATATTGTTCTGCGGCATCGCACCGTAGTTCCCGGCGGTTCGAGGACACCTCCAAAGAATCGGATGGCTGGCACAAATACCTGCAGCGCCCAGGGAGCGTCATCGGATTGTATTAGCACGGCACCATCCTGCGGCACTGCACCGTAGCCCTCACCTGAGGCAAATTCTGTTCGTGGGAAACGCTGGCCTCCTAAAGGAACTGCGACGCACAGGGCAGTAAACTCGGAACTCCAGAAGCATAATAACCAGCGCTGGTGGACGTTCCTCAACCGAGCAAACACATACAACCGACTCAGATGTCGATGTTAAGGCCAGTGCCCTACGGAACGTCTCACCTCTACTTGCATCGGCATAGAACTCCGTGCGTTAATTAGGCGAGGAACACTTCATAATGTCTAGTGACTCGTTTATCTTATTTGCTGTGCGTGTGTGATAGCTTTGTTTAGTGCTTGCTTTCTTTAGTGTGTTGGTTTTTGAGTTCTTTTATGGAAAATGCGTATTTTCTTTTACTGTGTAATTGAAGTGTGGTTGTTTAACTATTTCGTATCATCCATTCTTCTGGCGGACTGTGCGCTGGAGATCCATGACACGTGGCATGACACAGTATGCAATACAAAGACAGAATCAGGAGTATATAAAGATAACAGTGTACAAAGAGGCTACTTTCTCCATTTTGGTCCAGCTGCATCGAATAAATAAAATATCAGGCAAAAGCAGGGGAGTGAGCGAAAACGAAAATTGTTAATAAAGAGAAAGCGAAGTACAACTAGACGGGCTCTGAGCATAGGTGGAGTCATCAGTCCAGGATCCGGAGACTTTCTAGGCATGCTTGCGTGATTATGCTTATGCTAAAATATGAACATGATTTGTCAAGCGAAGCCCACCAAGCGCGCAATCATGCTCTACAACATGTATTTGGAACTCGCCTAAAGATTAGGGTTTTTTGAAATTTTTAAATAATCATTTCTGGACAATAGAAGGCAGGGCCTGCGGCCAGGACAAAAGGAGGTGGTTAACCTCCTGAGGTGGTCGTGCTCGCGCTGAGCGTAACAGCAGCAGTGCTTACTTAGCTATACATAATCAAAATACAGAATGCACAAAACATATAAAATTGCCAAAGCAGTCTTTAGCTTGACCACAAGACTATTTTACATTATACGATCTTATGAAAAATCGCATCCACAATGCAGCTGTCTGGGTCCTAACGCACTTCTCCAAAACAGAAAAGCGCACAACGGTTAGCACACACCAAGCAGAGCGGCTCGATTGGGCGCCAAAACTCACACGCGTAACATTAAAACAACAACAAAGACTATTTTTGTTTCAGTTGTTCGTATGACACATGACTCTTCGGTATTAACGAGCGCAAATCTTTTACACTCCTCAGCAAATATTTAATAAGTGTTTTCTGCTTTGAGAACTTATGTTGCGTCTTTTCGCTTGCTTATATGTTGCACGCAAATTAGAAAGCAGGCTACATCAGATCAGGTTACCCAATGGGGAGATTAAAAACATCTCCCTGTTCCTGCCACATATACCGACAGGCATGTCGCAAGCATAATACGTCTGAAATATAATTTTTTTACTACATAGACTTGCCCTTAAGGCATAATATTTGTTGTGTATAGTTGTGTTAAATGTGCGCCGTTAGGCCGGTGTTGTCTATGAAGTGAAGAAGTGTCTTGCGGAATGTGTTGTCATGTATCCATCGGTCATAACTGTTTGTGTCACTGTAGCGAAGTATAATTATAAACGAGAAAGGAGGTGCCCATCATGCTCAACAAAAGGAGAAACGACTCATATGCTGCCACACAACCTTAATGAAAAGCAACAAACAATGATGCCAATTAAGGTATACGGGACGTAACCTAATTTTTTTTTTACAATTTGCCGCTGACAGCGACGAAACCAGCAACCTTTGGATGAAGCGCCCGATGCTCTACCAATTGAGCTACAGCGGCGGTTGTACTCCCGTACACTTCAGGCATTTCCATGGATATAAACCTGGGAGCGTTAGTCATCGCCTGTGGTAGCCATGACGGAGACTGTGGAAAACCATTTTTTTATAGCTGGCGTCACGTAGCACGTAATCTTTCTACGAGCTGGCAGCTGACAAATAAGCCTTCACATACTACTTGAAGGCCTCAAGTGTGCCGGAACTAGACCCCTACCATGAATGAAGGAAACAAAAGAAATTTAAGGGCTCGTTTTTCTTTCTTAGGTACAACCTTAATGAAAACCAACAGATAATAAAGCCAAGGAAGGTGCAGGGAATGCAATCTGTTGTTTTCTAACAGTATCCTACTAACTGTGATATAAATGTGAGAAAAATAGACTGTACAAAAAGACAGCTTTGTGCCTGCAGGGACCAAACCTGCTACTTTTGCATAATGCGTCTGACACTCTAGCAGTTGAGCAACAGCAGCAGTCGTCCTCTCAACCAGTGTATGCGGAATTGCTCTGCAAGTTACCCGGGAGTTTTAGTCAGCGTCGATCGCAACCATGACGGCGACTGTAGAAAAATTTTTTCTTTTTACCAGATGGCGTCGGGTAGTGGGGGATCTATACAACAGCTGGCAGCTGACCATTGAGACCTCGCGTACTACCCGAAGGTATCAAATCCACCGAAACGGGACCCCCGCCATGAATGAAGAAAATAAAAAGAATTTAAGAGCTCGTCTTTCTTTGTTAAGCACAACCTGAATGAAAGGCAACAGACAATGAAGACATGCAGGGTATAGGGACGTAATTTGTACTCTTTTACCTATGTTGTTTTAATTATGACATAAATGTGAAAAAATAAACAGCACGAAAAGACATTTATGTAACTAGAGACCGTATTTTAGGCAAATGGCTATTTTGTTCCTTGCTCTCCTATCACGCCATTCTGATATATCAGCATCAACTGGAGGTTAAAAGGGCTTTTATAGTGTTTTTAGAGGGCCCATAAATGCATAGTTTCAGAATTGGAGCTTATATGATAACTATTAAACCTCACGTTTCGCTCCGGGGTGAAGTTTCAGACCGCTACTCATGTTACCGCGTAACACTTACTGTTCGGAAATATGCGATTCAACCTAGTCCTCTAGTTAAACCAACTCCTGGAAACAACCGCTGGCTGCCGTAAAGTGGGACACGCCGCCGAACATTCCCCAGCGCGCTGGCATGGCGCGAACGGTTCACGAATGCGAACCCGCGGAGAGCCGTCCGCGGAATGAAGATTGAAGAGTAAAAAAAAACATGAAAATCGTGATAAGCACGCCGCTTTTGCTGTTTTGTTACTCACTTTTTAAGTTCACTGCAGTAGCGTAGCCAGAGATTGTTTTCGTGGTTGGGGGGGGGGGGGGTTCATCAACACTTTACGTATGTTCGTGCGTGCGTTTGTATCTGTGCCTGTATGTGTGCGCTGTACACATGGAAAACTGAAAGCTTTCACGGTGGGGAGGGGTTGAACCCGCCAGTACCCCCACCCCGCCTGGATACCCCAGTGCTTCACTGCCAGGGGAGAACTTGGCTCTACCCGGCCTATGCGATTCGACTCGGCTAATAGGGGAATCCTTCCCTTCTGGTCTTTTAGTGACCTGGCTACCTCCTCCTGCTCTGCCCTTCTTGGTCATGCCGAAAAGACACCGAAGAGTGTTGATTCGACAGTGCACATTTGACTCATCATAGAGAACACTGGAGAGACCGTTTTCTATGAACCATGAGGGACAAAGCATGGCTATGTTCAACTGCACGGCTATGTTCAACTGTTGGCGCCTTTATGCCATCCAGAGCAATAAAATTTTTGTTTGCCTGTCGTAGATAGAGGTCGCGCATGTCTTCGTTTGAAATTATTTGCATTTTTGTGAAAGTTTATTGTGGCTATATTTACGATATTGCAAGCCTGAAACATTGTTTTGCCTACCTATTTTGGCGACTAATATAAGCCTTTTTAATGCCAGAAAATCCGGCCTCTATATATCACAGCTACTACAACAGTGTTAAAAGACTGCAGTACCTTCCTTGGATTCATTGTCTGTCTAGTTTTCATTCATGTTGTGTCCAACAAAGAAAACGAGCCCTTAATTTCCCCTTTCTTCGTGTATGCATACGCAAAGACGTTATATAAAATTTGTTGGGCATGGTTCAATAAAATGAAGCAATTACAGTTATCCGTACATAAAACAGACAATTAAATTATATATTTTATAAAATCTGTGCATATGTTATTAATAAAATAGTATTTTCGCGCCATTTCTATGCAGCTATGAAGACGCATTTCAGTTGGCAGTGCATGAGCATGAAACGCGTACTTCTGTGCTTCTCCATTGCCACGCGCTTAATATGCCAGCAAGACAGAAGAAGACGCAGTAATCCTCGTGCCAGAGCCTTTGTTTTTGGTTGTGCAGTGCCGACTCTTTTTTGGGACTTGGGCCTTGTATTGCCGCCTTGTAAGCGTCGCCTTTGTTTTGAACGTGACATTTCAATAGAAAAGGTTCGGGGTGTTCTCACCAATGCAACAGACCCCTTCCAGCAGCAGGAACACGAGCCAGCATCCGTATTTTACGCCAATACAACGCGCTAGCCGGAGAATTCGGGGACTGGCCCCCGAGTTTCTTCCTCGCTGTACAACTAGAACGTCGACAGGTGTGGGGGATACTCCTGCTGTCACCCCTGCTGCCAGCCCTGTTGCTGCACCCGCTTATTACCCGCTGCAAAAACCGCGCGTGCCCAGTCCCTTCCGTGTTGGTCTTTTTGAAGATGTGGAAGACTGGCTGGCTGAGTTCGAGCACGCAGCGGATTTCAACAAGTAGGACGAAGACCCGAAACTCAGTAATGTCTACTTCAGTCTTCTGGATGGTGCTCGTACATGGTTGCAGAACCGCAAGGGCCTCCTAACGTGATGGCGCGAGTTCTGTCGCAGGCTCCTCGACACGTACTCCAGCCCTGATCGTCGAAATCGACCTGAATGGCTCCCCCAGTCCGCATTCAGATGCCTAATGAAGAAGTGGCTATAAACGTAGAGGATATAGCCCGTCTGTTCAACCTAGCCAATCCTAACATCCCGGAACACAAGAAGCTGCAACACTTGATGCGAGGTGTGAAATAGGAACTCTTTGGTGGACTCATTCGTAATCCGCCTAAGACGGTTGCCGAGTCCTCACTGAAGCCGTCGCTATGGAGAGGCACTGCAGCACGGAACCAGTATGATCAGCAAGTGAATGCTACCTATACCATCGGGCTAAGATCATTGGCAAGCGATGTGGAAACGAATCGCTGCCACTGTGGTGAGGCGAGACACGTGTGCCGAGAGTGCCAGTACCGCCAACTTGGGCTTCAGGGTTTTCCTGTCGATTGACCCCGTCCCCGGTTCCGACAGCGACCACACGAATTTGAAGATTTTATCGCCCGGAAGTGCATACCACCCAGGCGTCAGTCTCGCTCACCATCACCACGGTCACCTTCCTAATCGGGCAACAGGAGTCGGTTGCCGCAAGGACAATCTCTAGAGTCCTCACCTGGAAAACTGACGACAGCGACATTTCGAGGCGAGGCCACTGATTCTCGACGTGATGAAGACCTCGACCTCCACTCGACGTGACTTTGTATTGACGGAAATTCGACGACGCATGTATCCCGGCCTGGCGGCTTTTCAATAGATATACCTGTGTTTATCGACGGTCGAAATGTAACTGCCTTAGTACATGCTGGCGCTGACTATTCGATTATTAGTGGAAAGTTGGCCAGTCGACGGAAGGAAGTTATCATGCCTTGGACAGGGTCCCACGTACGCACAGCTGGAGGACATGTTATCAAGCCGCTTGGTGTGTGCACTGCCAGGCTGCAAACCCGAGGTTCCATGTTTTTGGTCACCTCCCTCGCGCTACGCGAATGCTCCCGCCAAAATAATGTTCAGAATTGACTTTCTTCGGCAATATGGCGCAATAATAGACCTACGCAGACTGCATTTTCTTTTATACAGTCAATGCTACGTAAAAGGACACCTGCCGCCGTACAGCCGGCCTTCGTGCTTCCGACGACAGTTTCACAATACCACCTCGTGCAAGTATCATGATTCAGCTGATTTCCGAGGGAACAATTGACGGTGTACACTGGCAGAGTGCAATGTCTCCCTGTTGTTGGCGCTTGGAATTTCTGTGGCACGAGGCATCATTGACATTAGAAACGGTCAAGCGGAAGTCATGACCACGAATTTCACACATGAGCATCGTCACCTTTTTCGTGGCACTGCCGTCGCCTACGCTGAAGCCTTGGAGGACGTTATTGAGTGTTTTGCGGGTGAAGGCCGTAGCCCGCGATGGAAAAGCCGTAACAGATGTTGGCATCAACAATGCTCTGTCAGAAGTGAAGCAGGCTTTGCGAGAGCTGTGTTTTGGATTCAGGGCGTGCTTTGCTCAATCGTCTAAAGTGAGTCAGACGCCAATCACGCAGCACAGGATAATCACTTACGCCGACGCAAGACCTATCCACCAACAGTCATACCGTGTCTCTCAGAAAGAACGCAAAGCATTTAAGGAGCAAGTGAATGAAATGATGGACGATGGCGTTAACCAGCCTTCGAACAGTCCGTGGTCATCACCGGTTGCTCTGGTCAAGATGAAGCATGGTACGTTTCGCTTCTGTGTCGATTACAGAAGACTCAACAACGTTACAAAAAAAACGTTTATCCGCAGCCACGTATTGATGACTCACTTGACCGGCTACGGCGAGCGAAGTATTTTTGTTCCTTTGATTTGAAGAGTGGCTATTGGCAAATCGACGTTGATGAGCGCGACCGTGAAAAAACGGTCCTTGTGACGCCGAATTGCCTCTACGAATTTGGAGTGCTCTCATTTGGTCTCTGCTCTGTGCCATCTACCTTCCAACGCCTGATGGGCACTGGGTCAGCCGACCGAAAGTGGCAAAGCTGCCTTGTCTACTTAGATGACGTCATGTTTTCAGCCAGCTTCTCCGAACATCTGAAGCGACTACGACAAGTACTCGATGCAATCCGGTCAGCTAACATTAGGTTAACGTCTCAGAATTGCGACTTTGGTTACGAAGAATTGAAGTTCCTTGGACATGTTGTGAGCGCGGAAGGTGTCCGTTCTGAACCCGAGAAAACCGCCGCTGTTGCAGCCTTCCCGATTCCTGGCGATAAGAAAAGTGTTCGGCGGTTCCTTGGACTATGTTATACTACCGGCGCTTTATAGGCAATTTCTCGAAAATTTACGAACCACTTATTCGATTCACTCGAGACGATGCACCGTTCGTTTGGAGCTCTGAACAAGAAACGGAATTCACCGAGCTTCGGCATCGCCTGGCATCAACACCTGTTCTCGGGCACTTTGACGAGGAGAAATTCATACCGATGCCACTGACATCGGTCTGGGTGCGGTACTCGTACAGCAGCAGGAGGGAGTTGAAAGGGTTATCGCTGACTCAAGTCGCACTCTATCACGGTCGAAGTCCAACTACAGTACCACGGGGAACATGCGCCTTGCCGTCGTATGGGCACTTGCTAAGGTTCGACCTTACCTCTACGGCCGCCAATTCAAGGTAATAACGGCTCATCACTCGCTGTGCTGGCTGGCGAACCTAAGATACCCTTACGGACGACTAGCAGGGTGGACCCTATGTTTGCAGGAGTAGGACGTCGCTATCGTATATAAGTCAGGTCGCGCACACGAACATGCCGACTCGCTGTCACGCGCGCCAGTTGAACTTGCCGCTCTAAACCTCGAAGACGACTGCCCTTTCCTTGGAGCCGTAAGCATAGCAGACTTACCTACACGGCAGCAAGCAGATGCTGGATTGCGACCTACAATTCAACATGTAGAGGGCCGCAACGTATCTCTGCCCCCGAATATAGCTCGCGGATTGTCATCTTTTTGTTTGTGACAGGGTGTGTTGTACAAGAATGCTGCTACAAGCAACAAAACTTATGTATTGGTTGTCCCAGCAGGCTTTCGTGACATTCTATTTGCCTTCCACGAAGAACATTCATTTGACCACATGGGCATCACCCGGACCCTCGCTTGGGTACGCAATGGTAACTACTGGCCGGAACTTTCCTCTTGCGTTAAACATCACGTTCATCTCAGGTTGCGCGGCGGGCTTGTTGGTTATTCATTGCATCCGCTGTATAACACATCCATAGCGAATGAGATTCTGTCTTAAGTAATATTCGCGCACAATACCTCTACGTTATAGACTACACGCTTCACGCAGTTTCATCTTCTATACGGTCGTGATGTCCAGAGGATGCTATATGCAATGCTGCCATGTGACATTCACATCGACAATCTTGATGAAGATGCTGAGTGTCTTGGGCAACGAGCCAGGGAAGCACGCCAACTGGCCCGCGTGATCATCAAGGAACAACCGGGCATCGACAAACGGAGCTACAACCTCCGCCACGGACAAGTCGACTACCAACCGGGTGAGCAGGTGCTCGTTTGGACCCCCGTGCGCTGAGAGCTTTCTTAAAAGCTTCTCAGTCGGTGTTTCGGCCCTTAGAAAGTGCTACTACGAGTGAGCGACGTCAACTACGAAGTCCTTCCGGATGGAAGCCAGTCACCACGAGACGCCATCAAAACGTGACGCCATTAAAACCGTACCACCAATTGTGACATTCATCGTTTTCGGGACATTAGATTTTCGTTTAGCATCGAGGCGATGCTCTTTCGGGAGGAGGGGAAATGCCAGGCGCTTAAAATCCCAGCGAGAAAGAGGCAGACGGAGATGCAGTAGTCCTCGTGCCAGTGCCTTTGTTTTGGGCTGTGCTGTGCAAACCACTTTTTGGGACTTGGGCCTTGTATTGCCGCCTTGTAAACATCGCCTTTGTTTTGAAGGTGACAACATTAGGATTTCTTGCAATGCATTACCTGCACGATGAATACCAGATTGCTCATATTTTGGGGACTCTATCGGCAAGTTCACTTCGGGAGAGGCTGGGGAATCGCAGCAGGTAGAGTAGGCAGCTTTGGCGTGGCCGCAAATCATAGCAAGTAGGAAACGCATTTTCAAACGATGCATAGGGCCTTGCAATGCATGATCAACGTTAATCTGGGCCTTCTTCTTCACCTAGCTTGTGTCTAAGGTCGCTTAACATATTCTTAAAGGGGTATTGGCACAAAATTTTGCTGTGGCGTAATTTTTTATTTGGGCTGGAATATGTTGTTGGATGCCTATTTGTGATAACACGGCACATAGCTTGCTGCAGCGCGCGACAGATAATTCATTGCAGTCTGTTTGCTACCAAGCAGTCTATGTCTTGGTTTGGCAGAGCTCCGAGAACTACAAGCCGCCGTGCGCGACTAACGCCACCTAGCGCGTGAAAGGTCACAGAACTGTGACGCACTTCGGCGCTGCTTACATCGCCTGCTCGCGTACTTTCGCATGAGAAATGATAGCACACTCTCGTGGCCGTCATCGTCATAATCGTTACATGACGGCAAAGACTTTCTTGAGGCTTCCACACGTTCGCCGCAGGCGCGGACTCACAAGCAGGCGCCGAAGAGTAGCCGGCTCGCGCATGTACATTGGTTAGAATGGGCTAGTGGCTTAAGCGCGGAGCAAGCGCAATGGTGAATATGAAGTCATTATTTTGCTGGGCACCTCAGAGTACAGCCGCAGTGGTGAATTTGCTGATGTTTTGGGTCCCCTTCAGGTCACTTATGATGCCAATGCTTCGACGTGCGGCGTATAGTCCTGGATCGGGCACGCGAACTTCAAAATTCATATATGTGCAAATTACCTTCCAAGCTGTCTTCGCTGCTCAGACTTAGTAGATGATTTATTTATATTATTTATTTACGGATACTGTCAGCCCTTACACAGGGCTATTACAGAAGTGGAAAACAATACATAATAACATAACAATCATTGTAGAATCAGAACTTAATGAACATGTACAATCAGAACTTATACATAAATAGTGAAAATGTAGTACACCAAGAAACGCAACCAGAAAATAAAATTAAATGCACCAGATCACGTACACACAAGTAAAGCTTTCTTAGCTACAAATGAAAATATGAGCTATGTGTTTTAAAAATAAATCTACAGATGAGCATGAAACGGCTTCTTCGGTCAAAGAATTCCAATCGTTGATACCTCGTGGGAAGAAGCTATACTTGTAACAATCAGTGTAAACAGCAGGAGCACGAATGAACATTGAATGGCGATGTCTAGAAGTTTCACCACGAATAATATCAAAGTAGCCGGCATACCTTATTTGAACGTGGTGATTAATAATCAGGTAAAGATATTTAAGTCTTTCGTATTTTGTTCAAGCCTGAATCGTGGGTAGCTCCGCTAGTGCACACAGCTGAGATGGTGAATCCGTCCAACGATATTTATTGAATATGAACCGGACTGCTAGTCGCTGAATTTTTTTCAATTTTCGAGATGCTGGTAACAGAGAAAGGATCCCAGACAATTTTAGCATATTATATGATGGGCCTGAAAAGCGTCTTGTAGGCTAAACATTTTGTTTCTTGTGTTGCAAACGGCAAATGGCGCCTAAGACACGAGAGAGACTTCTTGGCCCTTGCACACACATAATCTATGTGATGATTCCAGCGAAGATCACTTGTAAAAACTAAACCAAGGTACTTATGTTGTTCAACTCTTTTTAGTTCATGATTATTATTATTATACGTGTAGTTAAAGAAATTTTTCTTTCGAGAGACTGTCATAACTACAGTTTTTAGAGAGTATAGCACCATTTGCCATTCTTCCAACCATTTCCTTATTTTCTCTAAGTTTTCTTGCAATTTTACCTGATCACTCACTGTGTCTATTTTTTTTTTGTATATGATGCAATCGGCTGCGAAGAGCCTGATAGAAACGTCTATTTCATTCGGAAGATCATTTATAAATAAAAGGAACAGAAGTGATCCCAGAACACTACCTTGGGGTACTCCCGACTTTACAGCTGAAACTGGAGACTTAGTGCCACAAATTTCAACATATTGCTCACGAGAAAGAAAATAACATGAAAACCAGTTTGTAATAGTAGGGTTTTGGAACGTAACATCAATTTTTGTTAGTAATTTACCGTGAGATACTGTATCAAAAGCTTTCGCGAAGTCCATGAAAATCATATACGCCTGTGCACAAGAGTTAATTGTTTTCGAAAGATCATGAACTAATTCGACGAGCTGGAATGTTGTAGATAAACCTCGTGGAAAACCATGTTGGCAGTTAGATAATAAACTGTGCTCAATTATAAAGCTTAATAGATGTTTCAAGACTCTATGTTCAAGCAGCTTTGAGCAAGTGCTCGTAATTCAAACCGGTCGATAGTTTGCTACATTGTCAGTACTGCTGCTTTTAGGAATAGGAATAACTTTAGCTTTCTTCCACTCTTTAGGTAAGAAACCACAGAGAATTGAAGACCTAAACATTGATGCGAGGTATTTCGAATTCCATTCAGCATATCGGTACAGAAACTCATTAGGGATGCCATCGGGCCCAGGGCTTTTCTTTATGTTCAAATTAAGCAACAGGTTAAGGACACCCTGTTCAGAAATTTCAATGTCAGTCATAGGTGGCCTGTCTATTGGTGATTCAATGATCGGCAAATTTCCGTTACCTTCAGTAAACACTGATGCAAAGTATTCATTAAAACTCTCGGCGGTAGGACCCCTGTAGACTGAGTCAATGAGCGAGCTTTCATTGATGGATTAACATATCTCCAAAACTTATCCGGGGCCTCCTTTAAAAATTTGGGAACTGTGATGCCAAAGAACCTTTGTTTGGATTCCTTCACAAGTACTTTAATATCCTAACCAAGACGTCGAATGGGTGATTGATTCTGAGCACTAAGATTACTTTTATAATCCTTACGTTTTCGTTTTAATTGTATTTTTAAGTGTATTATTTGTCTTGTTATCCACGGGCTTCTGTTACTTATTTCCTTAAGACGCTTTGGTATGACATGAGTAAGACATCACCAAGTTAGAATAGTACCCCCAGAGATAATCTGGGTTCTCATTGTGCTTGCAATACTCACAGAAACGCTCGAAGGAGCACTCTAACGATTCCAGAACTCCAACATCATGAGCTCTAGCAAAGTTTAAAACATATTTTGGTGAATGGTTGACAACAGTGGGCGAAAAACTTTAAGAGCATGTTCGCGACAATTGCACGTTCGCGACAATCCGCAAGTTGCGCAAATATACGCAAGTTCGCGGCAATCCTTCCCGCACCCTTTCGCAGACCCATAATTTCCTGTCGGTACCTTTTAGACAAGTCCAATGTGGTATTTCACTGAGAAGCTCAGGCTTGTGTGTCATGGATCTAGAAACGATGAACCTGCGTGGATTCCGCTGCTTGTCTGTTTGTGTTCGGAGTCTGGCGGCCAGCGAAGTGGCACGCGGCCTACGTTGAAGTTGCGCAAAGCTATTTTCTTATATGAGCTCACGCCGCTGTACCTGCAATGAAGGCGTTTGCTGTGGAAAACACGTTCAATCCCGTGATTGCAGTGTGATCATCGCTCCAGGTTTAAGAAGGCCTTAACAGGCCAATTTCTGTGAGCAGAGCATCCTTTTCAGGGTCGTGCACGTGTGCGGCCACAGACCACGTTGATAGCGGCGAGCGTATGGTGATTGTTGTAGTTGTGGCATCGAATGTAGGCGGTAGCCCGGTTCAAGAAAATGTCTAGAGGTCTGTTTGTTGACCGTGTTATGTCGTCAACAGACTGTGTCGATAGAGCCGGCGAAATGTCGGATCCTCAAGTCACCTTTTACATTGGCGAGGTATAGACCGTCGAGGCTGCGGAGGCCGTCGAGACGCTTACCCTACGAGGCGAGCGTAAGGGACGCGACGTTCCCCACTGCCGCAGTGAACAAAGACTCTACGGCCGGGTTCGTCGACTCTCCGGCGCGGCGCGGAAAAGGCACTCGAGGCAGGTTGTCAACAAACACGGGTTTATTAACCCAAGGTGCAGCACAGTTCGACAATCATGGCCTTGCAGGCCGTAAAGGGAACTTTGCAAGACCGGTCGCGTACGCTTGCCAGCGGAGCTACAACTATCACACAAAGGGCATCAGTCGAGCACACGGACGAGAAGCCGCCTGCCAGAGCGGCGCGTCAACCTCTCGTGCAAGCCTGAGAGCATCTCCCGCGGCGAGGCAGCGCCAGACAGCAGCGAACTCGCGGGAGAGGGGATTGCCACTGGCGGCCAATGAGGACAGGCGTTGCGCTGTGACGTAAGCTAGCGTATGGCCTGTCCAGACATGTCCGGACGCGTGCCCGCGTGCTGGGAAGCTGACACATGGCTCGCACCAGACAAAGAGGCCTGGCGCTGCCGCCGTGATCGCCCCACTGCTGATTAACGGCGGTTCCCGGTGCTCGAGCCGCGCGGGGCCAACACAAGCGCTAGCTGGGGTACGAGGCTCCAAAGGGGAGGGCGCGCTCCCACAAGGCTAGTAGCCGTGGTAAGTGCTATGTAGACACACTTCAGGGGATGAGGCTAATCGTACTTGAAGACTGCTTGAGCGTATGCGGCCGTTTGTGACATATATAGTTATGGAGTTTGCTTGCCTAAGGGGAAACTGTGCCCTCCTACACGAGATATTTTTCTGGCGTATGTCGTGGTTGTGGTGGTTCACAGACCCAGGGCCACTCATTCAAGTTCTATTGAGGGTGTGCGGTAGTGATGTGCTCTATCCTGGCTCGGACGTTGTAAATTCAAGCAACAGTTGTTAGAGGTTGCCGTGTTCGTCACGCTCAATGTACAACAAGGGGCCCATGATTTCACTAATGAGGCCGTCGCTTACGTCGATTTGGGCCGTGATCATCAACGGCTTGCCGATCCTGAGGTAAATTGACGCTGACAGGCTACCCTTGTCGTTTGCGTTCATATTGGCCCCTTTGGTCAGGGCATATCTGTGTAACTGCTCGTTCTTATGGCCAGTTACGTTATCGCTTGCGGGATGACATAAGATGTTGTCCGCAGCGTGGAGCCAACGTGCAATATAGCGGTCGACGTCCGGATTACTGTAATATAGCCGTATGCCGCCAGGGCACATAGCGGCGGCTTCGTCGCTTGTCACAAGGCAGCTCTCCACAAATCTGACGTCATCCTCGGTCAGCATGAGGCCATCGCCCTGCGTCATATGAAATGAAGAGAACACTGTGTCACACTGGCGGACCACGTGAACGAGTAGATGCCAGTACAGCATCTGCAAGGGGTCGTCCAAGGGTATTCCAGGCGTCTTCCAGCGTCTTCCAGAAAATGCAAGGCAGGTGAGGGAGCCTTCAGCTCCCTCACCTGCCTGGCGTGTCGATGTCAATGTTCGCCGTTAATGTGTTGATTGAGACTGTGAATCACCTGTGGCACATGCCCGCATAACATGAACTGTGGTATGCGGCAATGTGCCACATGTGATTGAGAGAAAGGATTTCATGACTTATGCGACTGGCGTTTGGTGTTATTCATGTCATGACCAGTAAAGCGGGTTCGTCATACACTGATTCCCGCTATGCCAATTTTGTTATATGACAAGTTATGGAGACTACCAGGGGAGCGCCCATGCGTAGGCGGCTACATTAGATAGATAGATAGATAGATAGATAGATAGATAGATAGATAGATAGATAGATAGATAGATAGATAGATAGATAGATAGATAGATAGATAGATAGATAGATAGATAGATAGATAGATAGATAGATAGATAGATAGATAGATAGATAGATAGATAGATATAGACGGTCAGAGCGCCTGAGGTTCGCTAAGCGATGCTTCGCATTTAAAATGTCGTTGTTTATGATGGCCCAAAGGCGCCAACACTGGAACATAGCCTTCCAATGGTCCTCTTTCCTGCGCGGTCCACAGAACACGGTCTCTCCGTCTAATATGCAGCATAATGTGTCAAGTGTTGACTATCGAATCAACACACTCCTGGGTGTCTTTCTTTTCGGCATGGCTGGGAAAGGAAGAGCAGAAGCAAATAGCCAGACCTCTAAAAGATCATAAAAGAGGAATTCCTATTGGCCGGGTCGAATCGCGTAGAGCCAATTTCGCCCCCTGGAGCTGCACACCTTAAAAACAAAATTTGCAAACAGAACTAATGCCGCGTACACGACTCTTTTTTGCTTCTTTTGCTCTTCACTCTCCTTTCTCCTGACGGCTCTCCGTGTTTTTGCATTCGCCAAGTGCTCGAGACATGTCAGCGCGACGAAGTACGATGGCCGGCGCGTCCCACTTCACTCACTGCAGTTGTTTGAACTAGAGCACTAGGTTGAATCCCATAAATTTCCCGGCATTGTTTCCTGGTAACATGAATAACTGTCTCATGATGAGCCCGGAGGCAAAACTTGGAGCTAAATAGTTTCAGTATAGACGCCTATTTTGAAAGTATGCATTTAGAGGCACTTAGGCACGAACGCCGAAATAGGCAATTAGAGGATCTATAAATACACTATGAAAGCTCTTTGTAACGTCTCATTCATGCCCTTACACTAAAATAGGGCAACAGGGGCATAAGAAACAAAATAGGCATTTGCCTGAAATGCGGTCTCTGGTAATCACATTCAAAATGTGAGCATCCGCCGCTAATCGTGAGTCTACTTCGGTTACTGTGATGCGGATATTACAGGCAAGAAACTCACAAAGTCCCTCATGCACTCACCTAAGACAACTGGAAGACGAAAGCCAGTTTCTTTTTCTTCTCAGTCGATTTACTGTTGCTGCCCCGCCACCCTCCCAATACTTTCTGCACCTAACGTGGTTTTTACATTGCCTCGAGAATCGGAGGCACCTCACCTGGTTTTGCAGTGCCTCCGTGATCGCCACAAGGTTAACCATGCTACGATTTCATGTGGTGACGTAATCGTGTGACGTCACGTATCATGACGCCATAAATATTGGCGATCTCTTGCGCGATAAAGATGTCACATGGTCAACGTCATCACATGATAGTGATTTTTCGCATCACTCGTGTTGACGCCGGTCGATTTTCGCGTTCTATGAGGTGTCTCAGGTTTTCACCCTAATGAACTGAAAGTGATCTCTGGCCCACATGTGCATGGTAGCTACTAAAGATCGACATAAGAATATTTTCTCAATCACCCCAGTGCTGACTTGAAGTATGTGTATACATCCGGGCACTATTTTAATTACTGTTAGTGACGCGTCATATGTGCCCGATAATCCCCAATAATTCTGCCACCGTAGGTGACGCCTTGTCACAGCAGAGACGATAATCTCTGCTTTCATTGAGCTTTGCCACGAAGAGGTCTCGGCGCCCTCCGAGTGTCGTCCAAATTAACCGATTTGCGGCCAAATATAACCGAATGAACGTGAGTTTGATGCCATTGAAGAATGCATACGGTGGCCGAAACCGGGAACACATAAAACTTATCCAATTTTCGGAATTAACGAGGGTCAAATAAACGATCCTTTACTGTATTACTGTTGTTTAAGAACTACCCACTAACTCACCCACTAACGTCCTCCAGTTCTTTGCTCAACCGTACGTTATCATTGATTTGAGATGCCATTTAACAAGCTTACTGGTCTGACTAAATATTCCATGCTAGATAGCCTTATCGGGCATCTGGATAGTGACTACTAATGTGACCTTCTAGGATAGTGACGCCAATCCTTTCGCACAGCTGTGAATAAATAACTTTAGAGCGGCATGTCGTGACATAGCATCGAGTGAGAAATAGATACAAAGCAATCAGGGAAGCCCGGAGGTTAACCGAAGACTCAGATAATTGGCTGCACCCCACACTTGCGAAATGCAAAGGAGGAACAGTAGTTTGATTGTGAAGCAGGGCCGATGCAGCACAAGAAAATTTAGGATAAGTAATTGCGGCCACATAAGTGGCAACTTTATTGCAGAAGAGCTGTTAAGGTTGAGGTGTGTCGTAGATTGAAAACGATCATCGTACCCGCTCTTCTTGCCCTCTTCTTCATCGCCTTCCTCTACTTCTTCAGCTGCGCTCCACGAGGAGGTGCGGTGCTTTTTCTGGCGAGGCATGCCATAAATCTGATGGCCGAGAAAACGAGCAAGAGAGAGTAAGAAAGAAGGTAAGAGGGAAAGAAAGAGATAAAAAGGCAGAGGGAAATGCTTGGCGAAGGAATTCTTAGCAAAGCGTGATTCGAACCAACCTACTCAGGATGCGAAGGCGAGCTTGCTAACACCTCGGCTATTCAGGCACGCTGGCAGAGCACAGCGTAGCCTTTTATAGCAGAGTACAGCAAGGAGGTGAGAAAGGGGGCTGAATGTTAGTAGGATAGATGTGAGAATGAGGAGCGAAAGGGGGAGCGGATAACGGGTGTAAAGAGATAGGGTAAGAGAGAGAATGAAATAGAATTATAATAATTCGTGGGGTTTAGTCCTAAAACCACGATATGATTATGAGACACGCCGTAGTGGAGGGCGCCGGAAAGCTTTACCACCTGGGGTTCTTTAACGTACACCTAAATCTAACTACACGGGCCTCAAACAATTTCGCCTCCATCGAAAATGCAGCCGCTGCGCCCGGGATTGGATCCCGTGACCTTCGAGTCAGTAGTCGAGCGCCATAACCACAGGGTCACCATGGCGGGTGCTGCCTAAATGGGACGCGTTCAAGGAGCACGCGCAAAAATTCAAACGGGAGGTTCTGTGCCTTTTTTTTTTAATTATGTGCTTTTCTGTATATTTTATCAAAAACGCGTCACCTCTATGCCATTCGCTGCACGGCCTCGCTGGTCATTCATTACCACAGAGTGAAATGGCTAGTGATTTTTTGGTAGCGTTAGCTACACTGGCCTAGCCGAGCCACTTTCGCGTGGATCCTCAAGAGCCGTGCTGCGCATGCGCGAGAATCAGTGATGTCACACAGCTGGCGCATCGGAGCCGGCACCTCCCGCGCACTCCGGCGCTGCCGCGCGCGACTCGCTGCCGCTGGTCTGCGCTTTAAAGAGGAGTGACGTCGTAGCCGAGGTAGACTTACTGGCGCCGGCGCGCGCGCAGCTATACGCCTTCGCTGTGCAGTCGCCGTTTGACACTGCGCTGGAGCCGCTTGATAGCACCTCTGGCTCGCGTTTGCCAGTGTGGTTTAGCCATGGAGAAGGAGAGCGAAAATGCTGCTCAGCGGCGCAGAAGAGCGGACAAGAATAACTCATCGGATCCCGAAGTAGTTGCCTGGCGAAATAAATATACATGTGCCACATAATAGTTATACCATGTGTGTCATTGGAGCAGCAGTAAGCATGATAATCAAGCTAATCATAGGCAATCAGGAAAGTTAAGAACAATGAGCTGAACCTTTGCTAACGATACGTTATCCTGGCTTAGTCGCGCTAAGCCACTGAAACATTTTTTCTAACTGCCCGTGTTACTCTAGTTTTCTTCCTTTATTTCTGTAGTGCCTTTGGGCCATGAAATTATTTTGTATAAAGAAATAAATGGGTTAGCTACTTCATCAACCATTGCTTTCGATATAGGGAATATAGGGATATATTAGGACGTTCATCTGAGGGCGCTCAATGGCTGGTGGTATCACACGATAAAATATGGTAGCTTTAATGGTTATGATGCAGTAAGATAAGTGTAACGTGCAAATATGGACTCTTATGAAAAATGCAGCTCACATATATTCAATAAGGGTGGTGCATGTGTATACCATCTTCTGGGACTAGTTAGCGAAGCACATTGACCAACCTTGTAAAATGTGTTTATGAATAACATGATTCAATCGTTTGCAATGTGATATGATTCCTTGAATATTTAGCGATTGCGTCACTAGAAAGCGGAATATGCATTCCGCTTCTTCAGTTGACAAGATATTCATCTCCTGGTTGTAAATTTCTGCAAGCAGCCTTATAAGCGCGAACCCATACAAAAGACCCACTTAATGCCGTGTCGTCGATTCAGCGCTCGTGTCGCCGTGTCGTCGGTTCCTGTCGTCACTCGTGTCGTCGTTTCCTTATTCTTCTGTGTTCGTGTGTGTGCGCTGCCTTAAGATGAATATTTGCCAACTTGCCCAAATAGCCACCTTACTCACTTAAAGAATCGCACAATGTCCTGTATCATAACATGCGTAAATATCTCCTTGAGACTCGTACGATGAAAGAATATGGACAAAGGTTGCACATCTTGCACACGTTCCAGAAAATGTAATAATGTATTGTGTGCGACGCTTATGCGCCGTGTGCGACGCTTATGCCCTCTTCTTGTAGATCCGACCGTGAGGGACGCCATAGTCTATTATGCGGACAAGAACTGCTTAATAATGGACATCGATTATCACGGACACCGTGAGTTTATCAAGCTTAACTCGTTTCGCTCATTCACATATGTGCCTCGTATAGAGTAATACTTGACCAAAGCCAGCAAAAGAAGGCCTCTTTCTCGTTTGCCGTTCTATTGCAGGTTTTCGTCAAGTATCATTAACCAACTGGCCCAGATTTACACTCTTTTGCGTCGTATAGAATGCTGGCAATGTATAGACACATGGGTTCATATACTGACAACTTGCATCCGCGCTGTAGCTCATTGGCAATTCCTCCGACGTCATCACCGTTTTGTACTTAGTGCCATCTTGCCACACACGCCGGTGTCGCATTCAGACAAATACTTCATGTAGACGAAGAATTCTACCATGTAACAAGGTTTCTCACAATCAATGTGGTGTAACGTAGTTTGATGCCCGCAAATTTTTTCTCATGATAATATTTCCTGTATGCGATTTGCGGCATTCACATATTTTACAGCTAATCTGTCTAATGCTAGGATCAAAGAGTACATATGTAGACCAGATTCATGGTGGCAACACGTCCGGCAGAAGCGCCATGATGTGTAGGCACACGCGCACTATGGCAGACGCCTTGAATATAATGTCCGAGTTCATTGATTCTATTAAAGCATATTATTTCTGCAGTTTCATGCACGTGTCGATGATCATGGTTGCACGTCACCTTCAGAAAAGGCGGTGCCCGCGTCTACGGTTACGAATGGCGCTTACCCGCACAAACGGAATCACCAGTTTGTTACTGGGGGGCAATGACTGCTAGGCGCCCTCATCCAGACAGACACGTCCCGCCGTCTTATAGTGTAGCATGAAATACCAAGTTGGTGGTGTTTTCAAATTTGGGATTGTAAAAAACGTGAATTGCACCGCTCTTTTCTCAGGTCCTTAGGTTTTGTTTCTCCGTTGCATTACTTTACTCACCCTGGCAGCCACGTGCGTGCGTCCGCACTCAAGCGTGCGATGCTATTGGCGTAGCCATCTTTCATAAGATATCATAGTCTTTCTCCACTGCGTCGCGTCCAGCAATCGCGGTTGTCCGTTGTATCGTGACGTAAGAGATCGTGCCAGTGACGCGTTCAATAGCTCTTTGGACTCGCCATGGGTCGGACGCCTGTCGTACGTTCCAAAGAGGAGCACAGGCAGTACGAGGAACGGCGCTGCGCCCAGATTTACGAGTGTGCGCGTCGCTGTCGGGGCAATACCGCCGATAACGACCGCGCAACTGAAGTCAAACACATGCGCGACGCCTCGCCATCGGAACGCTTTCCCGGTGTTTACTCGAGATTCCGCCGGGAGTTTATCGAGAACCCCTTCGGTGCCGCTTGTGCAGTTCTGTCGGGCGTGTTGAAAGCAATCCTTAACTTTCATTGTATGTCTCCTCAATGCAATATGCAGGCAAGCGTAGTCCCATTAGCGTGCCAAAAACTACAGACCTCAAAGCTTCTCTGGTTTTCCACGTAAAAAATGATGGCAAGAGCTCTAAATCTTTTTAACCGAATCAAGCTTCTTAGTTTGCGAAAAAGCAGGCAAAAACTGCCACACAAGAAGAAAGAAAAAGGTGACAAGCATGAACAAATGTCGAATTAACTGTTTGAGAACTAGAATGACTACATAAGGCCGGTGTAAAGCGTGAGCACGATGGTCTCAATCTTATTGTACTCGTTCTGAAATTCCATGTCTTTCTGTCTTCTTTTTTATTGCTGTAGATTTAATTTAATTCGAGGAAACTATAGCCGCATTTTTACAGTGGTTCTGGCATCACGGTTTTTCTTGGCTGTCCTGTTGCCATATGTTGCATACTTCGCAGTCGCGTACCTTAATTGCTCCCTCTGTATTTTCTTGTTCCAGAGTGCCTCCTCTGGGTGAAGCGTTATCTGAAGGACACAGTGCCGCAGGTGTGCATCGACTATTTTATCGACATTTGTGGCGTGGTTATTAAGCCGGGAAGAAGAGACCTGTGTGACGACGGCGAGGGAGATTACTAGAATGCAGTGGGAACATTTGGGAGACGCCGGTGGGAGCGGGAGAGATGAGTGATGAGACTGTTGATGGAAACATTCAGACTGCTCGCTTGGCGATATTCCAAACTTCTGAAAATTTGAAATGTCTACATGTAGCAAACATGGAGTGCCAGAACACATTAATATGTTGCGTGCTGGTTGGAATGCCGCGCCAACAAAGTGATTATTGCTTGAATGTGAGCTCGCTATCCTTTCCCATAGTTTCTTGATTTGTGAACACGCATGCATGTATAAGCAGGTAATCCCAAATTTACCATAATATATGTACATGCTGAGAAACAAATTAAGTTGTAGTGCTGCCAATATACCTCTGTTAATCATCGAAGTAACTCTTATCATATAGCTGATGTTGTGTGCATATTGGCGATAAATGAAACATTGTTGCGTTATATAGATTTCAAACGTTGTGCGTATGTTGCAAAGCTAGTAAGTCGCGGATATTCTTATTTCAATTACGTCGCACTGTACTTTAAAAAACGATGCATTTGTGTCAAGGAATCGACGAGTACGACGCAAAACTGTAATGATTTACTTTTATATTGATTGTTATATTCAAGGCTTAATGCACACAGAAACGATGTTTCAGCATTTTATGCATAATACCACGTACTGCTACCCCCAGTGCATCGGAGCACTTGAAAGGGGCCCTGCAACGCTTTTTAGGGGCGAAGCTCCTTAAGGAGGCACCCATTCGTCCCTCGTAGTTGTCGTAGTCGTAGTGCGTAACCAGTCGTAACGCTAGTACCAGATCTTGACCTCCAAGGTGGTGCCGGTGGGATATTTTTCCTGTGCGTTGGTGAACAATAAAAAATTCGCAGCGTGCGCGTTAACTAAAAGCCGAATTCTTCTGTCTCTCATTCCCCATTAGCAGCCATTGGCATATTCCAGTAGGAAACGTTAGTAGAAGTAGAAGTGTAAGTGTTAGCTAAAAGCCGACTCCTTCTGTCTCTCATTCCCATTAGCAGCCATTGTTTACCTCCAAGGTAGTGCCTGGAGAGATTTCTCCTGTGCGTGATTAAACAATAAAAATTTTGTTCAAAACGCCGTTGATTGATGAAATAAACCAACGAAAGACGCCAGATGTTTTCTAAAAGCAAAACGAAAGAACGCCAGATGTTTCTAAAGCAAAACGAAAAGACGCCAGCTGCTAAACGAAAGACGCCAGATGTTTTGTAAAGCAATGGTGTTCTAAACAATGAAAATTCGCAGCGCACATGTAAAATTAAAGTGAGCTGCAAGTCGTCATAACTCATCGAACCTTTAGTATAAATGCGCCCGATCTCACGTCGGTGATGATGTACTGGGCAGAATTCACGGAACATTCACGGTTTACAGATGAACCTCCGCAGCTTCGCCCACTCATCATCATTCACTCCGTGGATATGCTGTGATTTTTTTTACTACATTTTGCAGCTCTGGAATGCGTGAACTACTGAATACTGCGATGAACGGAAAACAATTATTGAAATCGGTGCACAGTGCACGCAAGTGATTAGCCTTCAAAAACATCAGCAGACGAAAAAAAAACGTTCCTTTTCGCACTTCACCCTCCCACTCACGTCAAAGGCCGGTTCCAATCACCGCGCGCCTCTGACAGAGACGTACCGGACGGCTAGAAAAATTTCAGAGTATCGCATCTGTTTTCCGCGCGCCGCCGCCGACGCGATTGGCTTACTCGCATCACGTCACCTCTCGCCGCCATATACCTTCCAATCGCTTTGGGTGCAGGCGCGTTGAATGCAGAGCGTGGCCGGATATTTAGCAGTACCACGGTCCCTAGAAGTACTTCGTCGTTTTTTTAAACGCGTCATGCAGATGCCAGAGAGTGGCTCACCAACAATCGAACGTTGCTGGTGAGCTGTTAATGTGTCCCACACATAATGCGAAAATATACGAGATTCCCGGAGTAGCTGACCAGCATCCGAACGTTGCTGGTGAGCTACTCCGGGAAATTAGTATATTTTTGCATTCTGTGTGGGAAACATTAACGCCAAAGAGCGTCGTTTGACGTGGCTGCATATTTGGCCGCGGAATGAATTCGCCCCCCTCGAAGAACACTCCTTTGCGCAGTGAAATACAGAAAGTTTGCTGGAAAAGCTCTCATGCAACAGGATACTTCACCTTTTCGGTTCGCTATGTTCAGCGATATTGAAAACTACATACCTTTCTATTTGCTCGGCTGTTTATATATCTATTTGTTGAACAGAGTGTGCATGCATTTCGAGTTATAAGCGTGTCACGCACGAGAGCGAAATCGAAAATTTATTAAAATAGTAACTGTTTACTCTATACCTTGAAGGCAATTGTGGCATGATCATTTGCCACTGCTCAAACTGAAGCGTGGAACTCTGTTGATAAACTTCGTATAAGGCATTGTTATTAAGCGTATTTTTAAATTTTTTTCAAAAACAAATGTTGATAATGCTGCATTGCGCCGAGCGTACCCTTACAATAGTGTTTAGTGGGTGAGAAATGATCACAGCAAAAAAAAAAGAAGGCTTATCTTTCCCCGCATTGAGGGAATCGATTTCATGCGAGCCCTAGGTCTATATACATACTGTGTTGCAGTAGCATGCGCGTTGAAAATTTTCGGGATGTCCTATTTCTGATGAAAATGACATAATTAAGCATTGTGCCGAGGAATTTTTAACAAGTGGGCGTTACAAAAAAAAAGTTGAAATTAAAAGCAGTGCAGAAACTGAACCCCAGTTGTTTACGCGCTGGCAACGTCAACAAAAAAAAAACTGTTTGTTGGAACACAGCAAAATATTTGCAAATGCACTGCAACGTTGGGAATATTAAGAAGACAAAAAATAGGAAATAAAACAATTAAGTAGTGATGTCAATAATTTTTGATGGCCTATTTTCTCTATTTTCTATGTATCTGTTAGGAAATGACAACGTCTTCGCAAAGTAAGATGCACGTTACATACCGCACGCCGATTCGCCCGTGCGTTCGGCTGTTGGCGTTCCGAACCGAGACAAAAATACTTGACGCACAACTTTCACTTACCGTACACACACCACTTCTATTACACATAACACTCAGTTGAACAGCAAGCATGGTGCGCAAGCAAGGTATGCGTCAGCAATCAGTCGAAGGCGCGACCTCCTCTGGTCGAAGGACGCAATGTTGAATGTTCTCGATGTTCGATAATGTTCTCGAGTGCGCATGAAGTGGACCTGAACACCGACTGCAAAGCTAGCGCAAACAGTCAATGTTCACAAAGTGTCGAAGTAAATGGCATCTCGCATGGTCATTACGCTAATGCAACTATGTTTAGAGCTCCGGACCTTGCGAACACACCTGGTCGTGACACGAAAAGAGACCGATGAAACCACGAAGAGAGTTCGCGAGCACATGGCAACATTCGCCGCACGTTTCATTAGTTACACCGCTTACCGCGCAGTCGATTCATAACTGTCGATGACTCGAAAGGAATTCTGATATCCTGTTGAAGAAACACACGCACACATATTGCAGTTAGGCCGAGCGTAACACGGCATCGCGGCAAAAAGATTGGTCACTTCTCAACACACGGTGCCAACGCGCCGAACGGTCTGGAAGGGAAATGGCCACCACCGCCCAATGTTGCCCGCGTGCAGCCTACCTTTGCGGTACTCTGAAATTTTCCAGTGACCCTAGTGGTGGCCGTTGTGTAGCGCTTCTAGCGTCGTTTTGGAGTTGTTTTCAAATTTTCACATTTAGAAGAGAAATCCTTTTGTATCTGAGAAAGCATAAAAAGTGTTTTTGTAATTTTAAGCGCGAAATAAGGTGGCCTATTTGTGACCATATGAATATTGCGTGCGACTTGTGGCGTCAAACCAATCAAAACCCACGGCCAATGATGTCACTCCCACGTGATAAAGCGTCACTTCCGATCACAAAATAGCCGTTGTGTGTGGCTCTAGGCAAAAGCAATGTTGTTTCTCCATTGAAATAAAGTTATAAGAGCTTTCCACAGTTCGAGAAGAAACGAAGAAAACTACAAGCTAAATTTGTGACGCAGAGCCCCTTAATAGCCAAAACCCACCAAGCAGTGAAGAACACGGTGCAGATACCCTCGGTCACCAGTTGGCTAACACGTTTGGGAAAACGCCGTCGGCACTTGTGCATTTTCGTCGTCTACACCACCGGATCTAAAAGCACACCACACACAACGCCTAATCTTGTGTTGCCAGAGCTCACCGGTACACGCAAAAAGTTTCGCTAAATGGCGACCACCTAAAATCGCTACCAAGGTCAAGGAGTGCCGGCACATCGGAGTCTAATGTGCCATGACCGTTGAATGGCTTTCGGGCAGCTCACCGAGGCGAAAAGCAGCTCCTGCCTTATCACCTCTACTGTACAGCTTTTTACTACGAGCACGCAGCCACAAAGAAACGATCACACTACAACAGTGAGCATCATTTTGTCCGCTTAGGGGGGGGGGGTGTTTGCACAGAAATCACACGTCATCAGGCCAGGTTGAGTAACGCACAGACAGTATCGGTGCCCGTGGGTAATACGGCTGTTGTCAGAAGTACCACCCAGCAAGTCTGCAATTAGATTGAAATTGCTGCGTGGAATATTTTTTGCAGAGGCAGTCACGCACGCGGGGCTCCGGGAGCGACTATGTTTGATTTAGCGTCCCGAAGCACTGTGAACAGACTGCTGAGCAACTATATACAGATTAACATTTTAGTAAGTTGAGCATGGTAGACTACATCGCCCAACAGCGAGAAGTTGCCTTGGCGTTGCCAGATCGCATGCACTGTGGGAATATTATGTGGAGGACCCGTCTTGCTCGCATACTTGAGAGGGCACCACTCAGTTATATCATGACATACGGGGCACGAGTAACGTCGCGATCGATGTATATGGTTATAAGTGCTGTAGCAGTTGCTCACACCATTCCCCTTAGTATTCTAGTTTTATAGGCTTGAACCTGTTCACCTCGTCATCGTAGCTCCCCGGTTGTGGCACTGTGCTCCTTAAAACACAGCGAAGGGCTCGATTCCTGTCCGCAGCGGCGAAATTTTCATGAGTGTGCAATAAAAATTTTCAGAAGCTCCCTACTGGAGAACTGTGAGTGTGCGTCATTCTTGATTGCATGATTGACCAAACGCGTGGAAACACTAGCCGATCTTAGCAGATACCCAACCCCAGCATGCAGTACCTATCATTAAGCAAACATTAACCTCGACGAACCGCTGCTGATAGAACACGAATAAATGTAGTATCCCAGGTGCTGGTAGCGCGAGTGTAAATACGGTAGGCCAGAACACGCACCCTTCAACGTTTACTGCTCTTTCAGAACCTAGAGGGAAGAGATGTGATAAAATTTACTGTCGCACACTGTGGAAATCTTATCGTCCTGCTGTCGTTTTACACAATTTACATGCTTACTTACTTGCGGTAATAGTACGATCCATTATTGAAATCTATAGTCGGACATCTGTAACCGTGTACTTGTCAAATGAGGAATGCCTTTCACAAGGGCTAGCTCACCTATTTTTATGCCACGGACGGAGAGATCGAGCACACTTTTTCACAACAAATAATCCTAGAATGCTTAAAGGCCAACTCCTGTGATTTTTCGAGGTCAATGGATTTCAAAAAATTAGCTGGGTATGTTCCTTTTTACGTTCCCGTCATTTATGCGAAATTACAGGCTGAAGCTATACGCAGATTCAGTACAAATTAAGTTTATTGAATGCCCCGACTCTCTCCACCTTGCTTCCCAGAATTATTGGTAACATTTGTCAGTGCGACGTCATTTTCAGCACACCGGAAGTAATGGAACCCAGGTGTCAATACAACGTCTGCTATCCACAAGGCAACAGCTGTGTGCGTTTTGGCAGCGCTTCGTTGGCTGGGCGTGCGAATTTCAGTTCCTTGTGGGCGTGCGTGCGATGAGTGGCGAGTGGTGTTGCGTTGTTAATTACCTTGGCAGTCACAAAACACTCGCATCGCAAATGCGCAAACAACGCGTATATTATTTAGAGTGTTTTAGCTATCAGGGTCGGCTTACCGCACGGAAAGTACGGTAATACGGTACCGGCTGAATAGTGCACATGCGTGAACATTACTGTACGGAAGCACTTTCTGTAACGTACAAAGGGTGCACCGTGACCAGGCCTGAGCTGCGCGTCGTACGGAACGTGGCTCGTACTTAGCTTATAATAAAATCCTTCGGCCTTACCAACGCGATGTTGAACGCCGCTATTGCCAAACTTAAGCACTCTTCCCATAGCGATATTACGAAGCTTATGATAGTGGACAAATTTATCAGCTACAGTATTTTAAGTGATCACGGTTCCACAACCGTGAGCTGCCTGAACGGGTGGCGCCATCTGGCGGTGGAATGCGCAACCAGCCGCCAAGCAAATAACTAATAACTTCTATTTCATCGAAGAGGAATGGCGATTTTAGTTGGCCTCCATATGCTACAGAATCGCAGATGTCACTCCGTCAGCTCCGAGGAGCTTGTGCACGTAGCACGGTCAGTCACAGACATGGTACGGCTGTTGCGACGGCGTCACCTTCCCCTGAGCGTCTGCTCTTCGCTGCTTTCGCAGATTTCATACTACGCGCTGGCGGGACCGGCATACCTTGCAGGATTTCCGCTTTTTCCCGACTTATACGCCACGCGAAGACAGTACCGCTCGGTTATTAGGTTTCGGCTTCGGTTTTGTGCTTTTTTGCTTATTGAAAATTATTGTCCAATTTGCCGAGTATTTCAGCTATCGGACCCGTGAAAGGAGCGTCTGAGGAACATAAAAGCACGATTACCTTGACATGGTCAAAAATCGCCGGAGTTGGCCTTTAAGCATAGAAAAAGCGCCCTCGTACTGAGAGTCATGCGCGTGTATGTAAAGCGCACGTGGCGAAATAACAACGCAGTCCTGCCCTATCGCGTTTCTCATAACCGTACAAAGTTATTAAAAAAATACGCCAAGTGAAACGCGATTCTGCCATGCATGCTGCATTTTTTCCCAACTTCGTGTGTAGCGGTGCCTACCGCAGCGCAACAGAAACGTAAAATAACCATGGGCCAGAAAAAGCGACTTGATGGCCACCCGCAAAATCGGGAGGCGAAAAAGATTGATCTGTTTGGAATATGGGGCAGGCGTAGTGTTCTGAGAATACCATGATCTGCCAAACGACCAAAAACTAGATCGTAAGAGAGATCTAGCCACAATGTTCCTTCGAAAAGAAGTCAATAAAGCGATAAGTTCCTTAACTTAGCCACGCCACGCGAGCTACCCGTTCAGTAGCGCAGAAAATAATGCTAGCAAATTTAGAAAGAAAAGATGGCCCTCATGAACGCGATGTGTAAATGGTATTTCGGAGGCACTATTTCTAAGGGATGTTAAAAACCACGTACTAAATACGTCTCAGCGACGTGCATATACTCATGCTACCTCAACAGTACGTAACAATAAAGACCGCAACTTCACCTGGACACAAAAACACGGCAATCTTCGATGTAGGTGCGCATTAAAGAACCGCAGGTGGTCGAAATTTCCGGAGTCCTCCACTACGGCGTCTCTCATAATCATATCGTTGTTTTGGGACGTTAAACTTCAGATATCGTAATAATATCAATAATGATATTATTAATAATAATAATTACTATTGTCAATAATCATTTGAACTTTGCATGCAAATAAAATGAAGTACATTAGTGGGAACACAAAGAACATAAAGTGTTAAGCCCGGGCCGCTCTACCTGGCTATCGATGTTGGCCGATTAAATATAAATAGAGCGGGAAGAAAATGAAGGAAAACAGGAAAGCAGGTAAAGGCAACGATGCTAACTAGTTTCGAATAGCCGTTATGCTACCCTACAGTGGGAGAAGGGATGGGGTAGTTTGAATGCTAGAAAAGTAGAGAAATTGAGAGAGAGAAAGAAACACACGCGCAACGTCACAGCCCGTTAGTCTTGCGCTGCAAATGGCATCACTACTGCTCTGCAGCCACTCGTGCATGTCTGTTTTCCTTGAAACAGGGCGAGCGGCGAACGCGGTCGTCAGGCGCGCGAGGGGGGAGTGTAGGAGAAGAGAGAGAGGGGGAGGCGACGCTCATGCGCTGGCGATCATGGCGCCGTTGCGCAGGAGAGGGGCACACCATCTCCCGCTGAAGGGGACCATGAGGCAATGCGAAGCAGCCTTTCGGCATGTCGAGCCCGCTTTTCAGAGGGGGAGTGGAGAAGGGGTGGAGAGGGGAAAAGGGGGAGAGGGAAGTGCAGAGGGGGAGTGGGGAGGTGTGTGGAAAGGAGGTATGTGGAAAGGGTTTGCGCATGCGCAGTGAGGGTGGTCACGCCGCGCACCGCCGCACACCACCAACACCACCGGTTTGAGCTCCACCACAAGATACTTCGCATCTAAAACTTTGACGTCTTCGTCGAACATCGTCCTAGATGAAATTCCAGGATGACATTCCAGGATGGTTGCTTCGGATATCGGTATGTGTTCAAGGCAACTTATAGTGATTGCAAGCGTTCGTCTCTGCACAGCGTAGCGAGGAGATGTGTCTTACAGCACTCACGGACTCAAGGGAGACGTGAACATTTAAATGTGAAGCATTTCTTAGCGAATCTATGGATATATCTAACCGCCTACGTGTTCTCATAATCGCCTACATAACTTGGTGTAGACTGAAATTGGCATGGAAGGGTAACAGGATTTGACGAACATGACTGTAGGGTCATGACATGAACAACGAGACTATCCTTTTGCGTACGTCGTCAAACGCTTTCCTCCAGACACGGCACCATTGACCCGGCAGCATTGACCCGACGAATGGAGAGAATAAAAATTAGGATCCCAGCGGGAATCGAACCCGAACATTCTGCGTCGTAATCAGGTATTCCACCAGAAAGCCACGCCAGGTCTACAAACCGGTTTGCAAAAACAGCCTATTCAGGCGTAATGTCGGTGAAACGTCAATTGTGGTTGGGGTGCTTGCTATCTAATTTTACAAGAAAGCAATAAACGCTGCATATGTACTCTTACGATACAGGTGTCATATCAGATTAACGTATGTGGTTCCAGGGTTGGCTCCGTTTTTATAGCAGTATTATAAACATTATATTTGTATTTCTATGATGCAGAAAGCTATATTGAAGCTTTGCTCGACCCCGGATAAACACATTAATGAAAGTTGCGTATGATATCCACAGGATTGCACAATAAAGTGCACTTAGTTTCAATAATACTGACGTGTTTACTCCAACGTGAGGGCTGATGTTACACCGCACCATAAGTTACCCGTTAAACGCCCGCGTGTTCGACATGCCTGGCTAGCCCACGATGTGCACGTTCCTACTACACTTACAAAAGCCCGTCGATCCAGCTCGTAACGCTTGGCTCATCGCCGTAAAATGTAGCATAGAAGTACTCGCTGACTGCTTCGCATGAAACCGACTCCCACAACGCGTGCGATCTGTCGCGTTTTTTTTTTTCAAAACAACGACTGCTATGGGCAATTTCACGAGATAACTACGTCATGTCGGGATGAGTGTGGTCTCTATCGCTCTGATCTACGTGTTCGACTCGAAATTACGCCCGTATGATTCCAATTGAAGACGGTGGAAACGAATGTATGTACGTCACTAACTCTAAATTGTCCTATTTCAATTCAGAATTACTGTACATTGTAAAAAGTTTCACAAAAAATCGTTCATAAAAAAGATGAAAATTCTCTTTCGCGAAACTAGAGCCGATGGAGCGGCGAGAAAACAGCATTTTTTACAATAAAAAATGTCTAATGACATAGTTACGTAACAAAAGATGAGCCCTATCCGACTGCATCAGCATTTTACAAAAGTCCTAAAGTGCTCTGGGGCTTCGATCCGGTATCACAGCGTCCGCCGATGTAAAAACAAGGTATCGCGCAGACATGTTACAAAACTATCAAGGAATGTCATATATGTCCAATTCTTACGGTGCATTGACGCTTTCTACATGCACATACTCTGATGCACCGTTTTCCATTCGCTCACAGGTATTTTTGGGGCTTAAGCGTTCTTAATTACTTACACTTACACCTAAGAAACTACTTACACTTAAGAACGTATTGAGACGTACCTGCGCTGAGCAAACCTTTCGTATCACGACACGAAACCACGGGAGCACAAGATGCAAACAATGCTATAGATAAATTTATTCAATAAACAGTTTACTCATATAATTGGTATGCTTGAGCAGAGGCATACTATTTGACGGACGTGCTTTCGTCAATAAATATTGCACAGCGGCCACGCTGGCCTAGTGTTTACGGTGCTCGTCAACTTTCCCGAGGGACGCGTGTTCAATTCCGCCGCGGTGTTCGCAGGCTAATCGCTAGAGGCCGGTGTATTGTGAAATGCCAGTGCCCAGTAATTAATCCGAACTGTTCGTAGTTATCGGCAGCCCTCGTCTACGCCATTTCTGTGAGCCAGAATCGCACTGGGACGTTAAACACGTTAAACCAAAAAGTTGCTTGGTTAACCATACGTACTCCACGTGAGATGGAAACAGGTAATTTTTCCTATGACCAGCTGCTCGTCATTTTCTTCGCTGAAACGGTAAATAATAAAAAAGGAACACGTCATTATGTACACACACTCGCTATACACTAAAAAAATAGGGAGCGTGCCAGAGGCCGTGACACATCCATAGCAGCTGCTGCTTTGTCCATAGCCTACACTATCTGCAATCGGTGTCACGGATTTCGACAAGCGCATGAAGAAACATTCATAACGAAAAGGGCAATGAATGTACCGACAGAAGAATGGCGCAACAGGGCTGCGCGATGTCCTGTTCTTCCCTTATTTTGCGTCTATGTCGCAGGTGGTATAATTTAATAACGTTGTCACACCTATTCGGCTAACCGGTCTCTACAAATCGAGACAGCTGTAAAGGCCTGACACTGGCTGTGAATTAAAGTGAATGAACCAGTTGAATCGCGTTGCGAAAGGCCAAATAACGCATGTATGCTGCACCCGCAAAGATAAATTTTGGTCTGCGGTACCAAGGCGTTGGAATGGGCTAGTTGGTACGTAGTCACAAAGGATAAAAATCAGCGGATAACACAGGACCAGCCTGTCTCGTCGACTTCTTTTCGCAGTGTCCAGTGTTGTCCGCTGGTTCTTAACCTTTGTAAATTGTTTTGGTATGATCTGTCGTAATCAATCAAATAGAAACCTCGGCAAGTACAAGGAGGACAGCGAGCTGCAGAGCTGAGTAGCTGCGAGTGAAAAACTGGAAAATTGTGTATTGTCTGCAACTGACTTAATCCAAGTGAGAAATTCGGAGGAGTCTTAGCACTTTACAAGAATGTCAAGGCGAAGACCCCCCTTGGGCCTTTTGTTGATATGTCGTTGAACTTTTTCTGATGTGCTTAACTTTATTATGAATGGTTTAGTGATTTGCTGTTGAAGGTTTTGTTCAGCTGTGTCCTGTCGAGCTTGGTGGAGGTATTTCTGTAAGAATTTTATTTAAAATAGCTTAGTCTTTCTGTTAGGTATCCGAAGAATTTCCCATTGTCAATCAAATACAGTGTGTTTATTCCGCTCAGAATAGGGGAAACTTAGCGTCAAGTTAAAGGCTGTAGTAGGTTATCTGCTGCACGACAGCACTTTCTTCATCGTTGTCAACAAAATAATCTTAAGGACGATGTGATCATCGTAAATCAGCAAATCACAGTACGTGCCAGCAACAAAACTTCTCTAATTTGCATTTATAGTGCACCGATAGAAATTCATTTCCGGTAACATCAGAAGTTGCTGCGGTAGACTGTATGAAATAATTAAACGGAAGTACTAATGTATGAATGAGCGGCTTAATGACATCGATTATATGAAATATAAGGTAATGAGCGCCGTTGGCATCCTAAGCGAATGCAGTCAAAGCAGGTCTGGAGGAGGTGGACGGACTTACTTCATAACTTATCTTTCGTACGTTCGATTGACACCCGAGTTTGGTTGTGTGCTCTCATGGTGGCCCAGAACATAGGATTGTCACACTCTTTATTTTAATTCAGGAGGGCCTTCGGAAATGCCTTGTATGAAATTGTGACCGAATCAAGACGCTGTTATGGCCATGACTAGGGACGCGTTGTCTCTGAGAGCGGGCTGGTGGGGCATTTCCACAAGACTCGAGGCACCTTGATATTTCCCGCACACGGGCTCCCTGCGGGCAGGAGCAACCCCCCCAAAGGGAAGTGAATGTTGCGTGCTCCGATCGACAGCGGGGCGACGTCAAAGCTGGCGCTGCCTTCACAATTAGCTGTTCTGGCTTGTTTAGAATGCTACGACGGCAACCAGGCTGGCGTGTTTTGACCACAGCAATTATAAATTATAGGCCGCCGTAAACCCTTCCTCCCTTTTGTGGAGAGGAGCGGGAGCTCGACTGATCTTCTGTTCTCCCTGCTGATCCGTGAGGGTCATTGACCGCTGGAACTTTGCTGCATCAACGAGTGCAACGACCCATCTGTTAGAGTGTTGCCTTATTGGCTGGCGTCTTGGTGGGTGGTGTCCTTTGTGTGATTGGCTACAATCCAGAAGGAGGAGCCAGCCAGAGGTGGTATAACAACAGTGCTGAGCGAGACAAGACGCTTTGGGCAGTGGGATAATGGCAGATTCATTTAACTCGTCACTCAACTCTTAGCTTTTCACTGTGTAAATAGGTTTCTAAAAAGTGCCATTAAACCTGTTTGTTTTCGTTTTTCCAACTTCTGAGCATCAGTTCCTAAACCCGAAGGCTCAGTCACGCTGCCAAACGGAGTCTGGGTCTTACGCTACCCTGACGCCACAGCAGCTGGCGGCAGCGGTGGGATGTAGCTAAACCCGCGCCACAACAGCCCTCGACTACGCACTATTGTTTGTAAGTTCCGCATCCTAACGATAAACCACGTCCATAATACATTACTGCATACATTAGGACGATCAACATAGGTACTTATTAGTTAGAAGTGACCGTTGCTTGATTAGGTCAGTTGGAGCAACTAAAATCATATATATAGATTAGAGGACTTCCGAGGGTAAACTTTTGTATAATACAGAAACGGAGCGCATTTTACGAGGGACCAAAATAAAGTTTATTCATCCATCATCCATCGAATGTCACTCTTCGTCTTTCTGCGGATAAGTGAGGTACCCGCTACACATCTGTGAGGCATCATGTGCACTTTATTGATGCTTTGTGTGACTGATGACGACGAAGAATTATGGCTGAGCACTTTGTAGTGGGTGGGAAGCTATAAACCTCACACTCGTTGCACATTTTGCATTGTGTGACCTCTGGTTGATATTTTACTCTTGTTCGATGCTATAATTAATATGTTAACGCGATTCCTTGAACGACAGGACGTCCTTGTAGGGACTTTTTGCAAAGACGTTTCTAGCGCCAGCGTGGCATTGTGGCAGAATCGTCGACTGCCACGCAAAGGGCCCAGCACTAGCGGGAGCACTGGAAGCTTCGATCAGACAGGTATTGAAAGCCGGCGAGTTTCACGAAGAGTCACATTATTGGCAGCCGACGGTGGTTCTCAGGAGCGTAGCCAGAAGCTCTTCTTTGGGGGGGGGGGGGCGTGGCAGGAAGAGGGGAGGGTGGATCAAGCATACGTTATGTTCGTGCGTTTGTATGTGTGAGTGTATATATACACATGCAAGGCTGAAAAGTTTGGTCGACGTTTACCCACCAACACGCCCACCTCCCTGACTACGCCAGTCATTGTTCTCGCCTCTATCGTTGCAATTTCACTGTTGGTTCTTTAGTTGGGAACAAGTGCGCGTAATAGAGTTGAATCCTTACTGGCGTCAGTTCTGCTTACTTCACAGTCACAACAGCGTGACAATGCATTGACTCTTGCGCCGGAAAATAATGACGACCTACATGTAGATCGGAAATCTTGTTTACAAAATTAGGCTGCTCAATCCCATAACTAGACGTGTTTATCTAAAAAGGCAAGTCCAGCTAATGAAACACCTATGGCATGCCTGTAAGCAAAATATGTTCGGCCGTTTATGGTGCATTGTTATCAGATCGGTAGAATCAGCCTTTTCATGTGCCGTTTCTTCCTTGTTCAACAGAGAACAGTAAGTGCTGCAGGTGCCGATGTTTTAACGAGCAGTGTTGTCTTCGTCAGAGCAACTCGACAAGCCCTCTTGTGGAAACCTTCCCAAGGAACATTCATTGTCGAACGATTCCTTTTCATTACAAGGCTGCATCTTCTCGCGACGAACACCTGTGTTTGCATTTAGTTACTTTTGTAGTTTCTCACATTTGTTCAGAGCGCAAATGGGCATCGTTAAGAAATATTCCTTTTGAAAACTGTTAAATAATTTCTTCTTGAAATGCAATCAAGGGGCTTCCATAAAATCTATTCAGTATTTTATAGGTTCTGAAATGTTTTCATTTCAATAACATCTAGGAAATACTATAGATCCCTTAAGACTTGCGAACGCATTGGCAAACCACTTACCAATGCCCTTCTCTTAGCGTTGGGGTTTCCCGGCAACAACGGCAAAGATACTCATGTTTGTCTGCACTTTGGAGGCCACCTGTTAGATGAAACCACTCGCAGGCCCGGAGGTAAATGAAAACAAAATACCAACACCATTCTGATTAGTGTTCCAAATATGTTTTTGTGTTCATCACGACTAATAGGCTGTGTGTCGTCTGTCAACTTGACAGCTGTGCTAGGTTTGTGAATAATTCACTAACGCGTCGCATATTCCCGTGGAGTACCAGCTCGGTCGACGTGTGTCAGATTCCTAAGTGTTTCTTAAATGTTAGAATAAAAAACACTGATGGCCGCATATTTTTGTGAGAAGGACCGGCAGCCGGCTTAGTTGCCGTAAATTATTTGTGACCTCCGCTCTTCTCTAGAGCGAGAAATGCTCGATGAAAAGGACCATACCACGAACAGCTGGCTTTAGTATAGCTTTACTATGTACAAGGGTTCATTTATGTTCGCATTGTCGGTGCTTTGCACCGGAAACATTGCCTTGGCTAGGCTGTGTGCCCCGGGAGGACAACAAAAGCTGCACTACGATGAGATGGACACTTTCAAGGTGTTATTTCTGTTACTGCTTGACCTATGTATATGGCGATGTATGGAAAGGCGCACACATCAAAACCCGCTGTTATTCCCTGCATACATTCAATGTCCCAGGGGTTAAAAAATGTGACCAATCGTTTCAAAGTAAAAGTTTTTTTTTCGGCTCAAGTTAACTTAAACAGTGTCTGTTGCAAAATAGACAGAAATATATCAGCCGAGGCCAAGTGCCTTGATAGTAAGAGGTGCCATGTTAAAGCACAGCTCGACTTTCGTTCAATGTGCAACCTGCGTCCTTTAGCTGTTAAGGCTATCATGTGGCCGTGTATACGTGCTCCAAACTGTCCGATGTTCAGAAATTAGTTTGCAGAAGCACAAAATAGCGGTAGCGTCAGAGGAAGGTGCACATTTGGCGCAGCATTGCACCACTCGGTGCTGGCCACCCTTTTTCGTTGATACAACCATCCTATCTAGACATCCTGACAAATCGACTCGAAAATTAATCGAAGCTTTTCACATTAGGAGATGCGGGGTTCAATGTGTCAGCCACCCGTCTGTCAGAAAAGGAGTGCTCCTATTTGATCAACACGCTGCGCTGACTTTCTGATTCTGAACGCCCTCCCTCAATTTCCGCTTTTTTTTCGTTTTGATGCATGCGCCATCCAAGTTTTTGTCGAATGTAGAAATTCATTCAGCTTTTAGGTGAGAGAAACCGTGCCGTGTTTTCAATGTGTTAGCTATATATCTGTTGCTTCAATAACCTTCCTGTTGGTAGTGTGCGCCTGTGTCGTCGTCCTCCTGTTTTGCCGCTGTTTTGTAGTGCGCCCCATTTTGGAGACAATACAATGTATAGGAGAGGTTGCTCCATTAATGGCAGCAATGGCTACTCATTCTCGTTTAGGAAACGAAACGTAATATACAATAAAAAATTACCGTAGCTTCAACTGCAGGAGCAATGCCAAAGATACAGCGTAGCTGATCTATGTAGTCCTGGCTTTCGCTGTTTTGCTAAGATTTGTAAATTTTCTCTGTTTATCTTCTTCTTTCTGCTTTTACAGCGCGCCGGGCAGCGCGAACAGAAACGATGACCATCATGAACTCGCACGCGCTCGCTTTGTCCTCCTCTTTATCTTCTTCTTTGCTGCCACAACACGTGCGCAGATTTCTCCGCCATGGAATGCAATGACTAGGATGGGCGAGACTGTTATGTGACTAAAAAACATGTGCCATAACGTACCAACTACTCACGGGACTGAAATCACGTAACAACACGTCGCGATCGGCAACGTGACTAAAAATTCGATAACATCACGTAACAACTAGTCACGTGACTGAAATCACGTAACAGCACGTAACACTAGTCAAGTGATGGAAATTACGTAACATCTAGTAAGAACTACTTACTTGACTGAAAATCGGGTAACATCACGTAGCATGTTCTCGCGTGACTAAACTCACGTAACAGCTAGTCACGTGACCAAACTGTAGTAACATCTCGTAAGAACTAGTCACGTGACTCAGACGCCACTAGTCACTTAACTAAAATTACATAACATTTTATGACTACTCACGGGACTACATTCGGGTAACATCACATAACAGCTAGTCATGTGACTAAACTCATGTACTATCGCGCAATAACTAGTCACGTTACTAAAATCACGTAACCACGTAGCAACTCGTCGCGTGAACAAAATCACGTAAAATCACGTATTAGCTAGTTACGTCACATGTTCCCACCAAGAACCACGTAAGAGCTAGTAAGGTGATTAAAATCACAACATCAGGTAACACGTGCGTGATGTGGGGTACCGAGCGAAACTGCAGAAAAATAGCCAAGCCTTTTTCATCTGTTTAATTTCTCCTATTTCAATGAGGATCATAACAATAGCGTTAAGAAACCACAAATAATGTCACCTGTGCTTTATTGGCTTAGTTGCCTGTCGGTTTCATTAGTTGCCAGCCATACTTAATACTACAAGCAAAAAACCAGCATTACTAGCAAGAACTAAGAAGAAGCTAGGTCTAGCAGTAGCTCCGCTGTTGGTTCTAGCCTGGCACCAGTAGCGCACGCTGCGCACAATTTTTTTCTGTGTTTTTTTTCTGTTTATTTCTATTGATTTGTTTCTCGGTCTCTTTTCCTTTCTCGTTCTTGCTATGTCTAACTTTCTTACCCTTCCATCCTTTTCTTTCTGTCTCTCTCTCTATTTCTTGCTTCCTCAATTTCGCTCTCCTTTTCTCTTTACCTATCACTCTATATTTCTCTTTATTTGATTCTCTGTCTTTCTCTTTCTGTTTTTGTTTCTTTCTATTTTTCTCTTATTTTTTGTATGCTATGCTTTACACTCTCTTCACATTTTTCTCTACCACATCTGTCCTCTTCAGACTCACTTCTTTGTTACACTGTACTGTACAAGACTATGCTATCCTCTTCTAGCGTGCTTGAATAGGCGAGTCGTTCGCCTTCGAATTTATTTATTTTATTTATTTATTTTACCCTGAGGGTTTGCACACTACAGAGGGGAGAGGCGTGTTACATATCAAAAACGGGAAAGAACACTTGATACAAAAAAAAACAGCGAAACTTGAAGAATTCACAAAATTATACAAAATAGATTACATATCAAATATGTCAACCAAAAGGATCTGGCGGTAGCGATAATACAGGTAGCACATGTTAAAGAACCAAGACGAAGAGCAACAAGAAGAAGCCAAGCTACAAAAAAGGAGAAGAAAACATTACATATATAACACGAAGCGGAATCAAACGGTGCCAAACATGTTTGAAAAAAAAAAACCCTATAACGTCGTGTAGCTGATTGTGGAAGTAGATTCCATTGGGATGTGGTTCTTGGAAAGAAAACATGCGAATAGGTTACGGTTCTGCAGCGAGGAACATGGGCTTTTTGTAGGTGGTCAATTTTCGGTGATTTGAAAGGGGGTGGTTTAGCAAACTGTTCACGAATGTTATTCTTGTCATAATAAAGTTTATGAAAGAGATTGAGCCGGGCTGTTTTACACCGGATGGCCAGTTCAGGAAGGTTGAGCTGGGATTTCATTAGGTTAATACTCGCCGTGCGGTTATAACTGGACAAAATAAAGCGAACTGAACGATTCTGCACTGCTTCTAGTTCATGTGTTAGTGTAGTACTCCAAGATCCCAAACGTATGATGCGTATTGAAGGGATGAACGAACGTAAGTAGTATAAAGAAGCTTCTTAAGGGATGAGGGTGCCATGTGGAAGTTCCTGCGAAAAACCCGAGTGAACGGTTAGTGACGCACTCCCCATGATGGTTCCATGACAGGTTATTGGAAATAAGAACACCTAGATATTTGTAAGATGAAACCACCTCGAGTCAGGTATCGTTAAGATGATATTGCGGGCATACATGTCAGGTGCGGCACACACGCATTGCTTTGCATTTTGCAGTGTTTAGTTCAATGTTCTATAATTGGCACCAGCTAAATATGTTATTTATATCCTTCTGGAGCGAAGTAACATCGTGTGGGTTGGTTATTTTCCCATCAATTACACAGTCATCTGCGAATTGGCATACGTTTGATGAGACGTTAGCTTTCAGTTCGTTCATAAAAATTAAGAACAGTAAGGGTCCCAACACAGAGCCTTGGGGAACACCCGTGAGCGCCGGCTGGACGGGAGAAGCAACATTGTTAGCAGAAACTAGCTGTGTTCGGTTAGAAAGAAAGGCTCGAATCCCGTTAAACACGTTAGGGTCTAGATTTCAATGTTTCAGCTTAAGAAGTACTAACTGATGACGGACCTCATCGAATGCCTTAGAATAACCTAAAAGAAATACAGATGTTAAATCCAGAACTGAGTAGGACGTGTAGGTCGTAGTAAAGAGTAAGTGCTGCGTTCTGCAAGAAAAATTCTTGCGGAAACCAAGTTGTGAGGGTGTGAAAAAGTGGTTAGTCTCGAGAAAGGTAACCAGGTGAGTGAAGATGACATGCTGAAGTATTTGGAACAGCGCTGGTGTGAGTGAAATCGGACTGAAGTTTGATGGATTGTGTGTTGCCGCTGACTTGGGAACTACCACTATCTTACCGACCAGCCAGTCTTCCGCTAGAATGCTGCAGAGACTGTGAAAATAATGCATGGCAGGATATTAGAGGAGTATTCAACAGTGTTTTTCAAGAACTTAGTATTGATACCATCAACTCCACATGATGATTAGTTATGAGGTTTTTTAATGACCGCACGAGTACATGCCCAGGTAACGAAAATAGCGCCCATGGGTAGGTCATGGGGTGACGACAAGGTTATTTGGTTATTGATGGTCACCTGGTGAGAGAAAGCTTTATGAATGTGTCTTTTAGTAAAGAGGCACATTCTACGTAGGGCACGGGATGCACTTCAACCGTCAGCAAGGCCACAGCGTGGCGCTCGCTGCCGCGCACGAAATTCCAAAACTGTCTAGGGTTATTTTTAGCATCACCGGTATAGTATAGCTAAAACCGGAAAACTTAGCTCGTTTCATTACAGACAAATAGGTTTCGGCAGAAGATTTGTAAGTTGATCAACGTTTATCAGACGGGGACTTGACTGCAGCACGATAAAACCCCGTCTTACGGTTTGAAAGACGGTTTACGTATCTGTTGTACAATGGAGCACCTGTATTGCAAAAAAACCTGTTGGATGAGAATATGTTTAACGGTTAGCCCTGAAACTATAGATTTCAGAAACTATAGTCCCAGTTGCTCTGCACCAATCTTTAAAGGTAGTTGGGTAAGAAGTCACCTAAGGTGCCCAAATCATTGTTAATTTAGTTAAAGTCAGCCTTTTGAGGCTACGCAGGTTCTAATCCAGCCTCGCCAAGAGTCTTTTTCTCGAAGTTTGCCTCTTTCACTTTTTTATATTTTTCTATTTCTATCTATCTCTCTCTGTACTTGTTCTCCCACCAATAAGGGTTATCACAGGCCACGCCGGCGAAATCGGCGGGCGTGGTCTACGTGCAGTGGAACAGAATAAGACGAAGATTAAGATGATGTAGAGAGCACGTGCCGATTCATGATTATGATAATTTCTGCTTCCGACAGGCACATACGGCGGCCCCAAGCAGCTTCACTGCAAAAAAAAAACGCCAGGCCTGCGCGGAAAGCGCAGCATAGTCACAGCGAAAGCTGGAAGAACGGCATTTCTAGAGCTCGTTGTAAACTCTATTGAGGCTACTAAAACAAGTACACTAGCAAGGTACCCACTACGCCATAAATCACATAAGTTGTGAAGTTGGGAAGCACCTACAACGCCATTATTCGTCACTCTGCGCTGAAACGAGGTACCAGCTTCACATCTGTAAGGCATTATGTGCACTTTGTTGACGTGACGACTGATGACGATGAAGGATTTTGGCTCAGCCTTTTGTTGTGGGTTGGAAGCGTTAAACGGCTCACCTGTTACGTAATTCGCATTGTGTGATGGCCCGCCGCTGTTTCGCTTTCCCACCATGCAATATAGCATACGTTGACGTGAAAAAAGAGAGAGAAGGGGGGGGCAACTTTATTGAGACTCTGAGGAAATGAATCATGGGCTTATGGGCTTCCTTCGCAACCAATACAAGTGCACTTGCGAGGAACCCACTAGGCTGTAACTCATCATAATTTCTGTGAGGTAGGGAAGCAGCCACTATGCCATTTTTCGTCATTCAACGGAGAGCCGCTGTACCCGCTAAAAACATGTAAGGCATTAGGTGCACTTTGTTGATGCTGTGCCTGATGACGATGAAGAATTATGGCAGAGCCTTTTTTAATGGGTTGGAAGCATTCAACAACTTACTTGTTGCGCAATTCGCATTGTGTGGGACCTGGTTACAGAATTCACGCCGTGTGATACCTGTTTGTTATTTAACTCTATCACGCTATATTACATAAAGTAGTGTGGTTCCTTCCGGATATGAAGCCTGTATAGCGTCTTTTGAAAGGCATTTTCAAGCACTGTCATGGCTCTGAGGCAGAGCACTGGGCTCCGACACAGAGAGCCCAGATTCGAACCCCTTTTCATCCTGGAGGTTTTTTTTATTGCGTTTTTCTTCTTATTTCGCACGATAGTGGTTACGGACACCTGCGGCGGCGGCGGCGGACAACTACGGTGCCAAAAACGGCCGTTGAAATGATCTCATAACAGCTTTAGCTGTAAAACAACCTCAAGGGACTGTCATTAGGTAGGCGAAAACTGATAACGTGGAATATTTGCAATAAACGCATACTCGCAGCTGCGGATACGGATGTATTGCAGACAACAAGAAAAATAAGCAATAGCTTAGTCCTGGGAGTGTCTACACTCGATTTAGCAAGGTATAGCACTTCGCAGCATTCTGAAAAGTCGGTTGAGGAGCTACATGCCAGTTTTTTACCTGGAGCAAGCTATATCGACAGAAAGCTTGAAGTTTTCTGTCCATTACATTGTGATTTAGGGATAGAATGTTTTCTCGAATTCCGGTAGATTTCACAATGGAGAACGCAAGCAGGCTAGCCAAGGGTGACATTATTTTCAGTAAGTCGAATGTCATTCACGTTCCCTAGCTTGTTTACATACACGCCTGGGTAAGTATGCGTAGCCAGTGTGCACAAAAGGCTCCTGCGAGGAAGTCGGGCTGCATTGATGAATTGGAGGTGAGCTTATCTCCTATGCGTAAAAGCGCGGGCTAATTACTAGTACAATACCATATTAGGGCTACTCATTTGGCATGGCTTCATTGGAAACGCGTTCAAGTTATTGTAGCATGTTTATTTGTCGTTAGCAGGTGGCGGTTTTACCGAGTATTTCTTTCCGAAAAGCTTGTTTTCGGCATGCTTTATGCATTATAGCACAATAAAACTTGATTCCTTGGTTTGAAAGATGTCGATTGTTTGGATTGCTCGATGTGACACTAGCATACTCTCTGATACACTTGTGCTCAGCTGCCTCGACCAGATAGCATTGCGTTTGAAAATACGCTTTTCATTGCGTATCTGCGGCTTCGGGAGAAGCTGTATAAGCTTACTGCAATATAAATTCGATTTGCTTACCTTTTCTTGTTAAATTCGTAAACGTGGTTACCGCTGAAACCCGAGAGTGACAAGAATGGCGTCGCGGTGATGCATGTGATGCAGGTCAATTCCTCGTTGACTAGATGCCCGCCGCGTGGGCCGATAAACCCTGTTCCATATCCTCTCCCTCTTTTTTTCTCCGCTGTCAGGCGACGAGCGCGCCTATGGCGCACGCCTGCAACGGAGGTCACGTGTTGCTGCCTCTGATTTTGCCATCACGCCTGTTACCGTCTCGGAGGTGCCAGGCGCGGCGCGCGGCGGAATTGTCGCGGTGCAGACGACGTCGTCTGCTGAGGTAAGCGCATTTCTGCTGCCGCCGGAAGTGGGTCAGGCAACGAGCGCCACCTCACGGATTTGTGGGGAACTGAGGGAACCGCAGCCGCAGTGGGAAAGCGAGAGACGCGGCGGGCGTCTAGGCAAGGAGGCATTGTCCAGGTGTGGTCAGGCCGACGACTTACAGTACTCATGACCTGCCCAGATAGCGGGGGTCCTGTGGCAGCGTGTCCCCGCTCGCGTTCGACCGCTCGCCGTAGGTGGCGCTACCTATGACCTGTTCGTCTGCTACTCTGCGGCTGGCCGGGAGGCGTTGCAATGATGCTTCTATGACAAACTGCCAGTACGTGTGATTGTTTTTGCTAACCAGGCTTACGTGAAATATTCATTGCATTTTTGCATTTAGGTTACACTGGTTCATTGACTTGTAAAGCCGTCTATTTGCGTGGGGAAGTTTTGCTGCACGGTTGTTTTTCGCCGTTGCACCCATTAAAAAGAAAAAAAAAACTCAAGTTAGTGTTTATGAATCTCTTGACGAGTCAGATGTTCATTACTAATATGATATGAAACTGACTTTAGGTTTATTAGGACGCGCCAGGTGAAACGCAGTGCCCCTGTTGAGCACTTACCATGATACTCACCCTCGGCAGGTGTGACAGTTGTGGTCAATTATAGAAGGGAATAGCGCACGCAGAAGGACAAGGGGCGCATATCTAGGACAGACACAAGTGCTGCATCTGTAACTCTCACTGTGAACTATACAACAAAATTTGTATGTGACATTATGCCACGATAATTTATTCGCAGGAACGGGGCGCACTGGCCGACGTGCTCCTTTTATTATTTTATATGTGCAATGAGGAAATGGTAAAGTCACTGACGTGCCTACCGAGGGCATGTCAGAGCAAGGGTATATACCCTTGACGAAAAGTCGATTTATTTATATGTCAAAAACAGCTGTTATAAATATTGATTGATCACGCCTCAGGCGACAGTCGCTATGTTGGAATGTGAAGCGCGTATACCAGACATCTGTCATTACACGTTGTTGGCCATAAAAAGCGAATCCCTCAAAGTGATAGCAAGGTTCCCGTTATAAGAACATTGACGCGCGTCTGTGAGTGATTTGAGCGATGTTATATCGCCTCAAAACCTAAAGAAAACACATCTGTCACATTACTAATTCTAACTACATGTCAGTTCGAGCTGATATTTCAAAGATTTTGCGCTTTCAAAGAACATGTTTTATGCTGGAGCACATTTTACGGTTGGTGTCTGCAATAAAAAAAACACATGCACGCGCACACAGCTGTATTTAGACCATAACTCAAGAAAGTTTATTTACGGCGACATGGGCGCGTGATACGATGGATGCATTTAAACTGAAAATCTTGCGACATTTTGGCTTTTCAGATATTCTCTGTCTTTCCATCTTTAGTTCTCATGTCGCGGACGTAGTTCGAGAAAAAAGAACGGCTAAATTTCTGCAAGACCAGCCGCGCGATGGCTTCTCGGCGCTCTCTTGTAGCACCATCATGGCTGAAAAGCGGGTTCAAGGCCACTGCAGGTAGCACTGTCTGCACAAAAAGTGCCATCGGCCTCTTTTTGCAAATGGCCAACGGCGCAAATGCTTCCGCTGCCCTTTCTAGAGTGCCCACAAAGTAAAGAAATCAAAGCGTTGGGTATGAGAGCCCTTCCCTGTCTAAATTTAATATGACAGCAGTAGGGGATCCAGACGAGTTGGGAGCCCCGATTTGGTCGATGCATTGGTCGCAACTGATGCAGTCGTCAGCTGCCTGGACCAGGAAGCCCGCTACAAGGCCAAACGTGCTGGCCCTAATGCCTGGCTGTGGGGGACCTGAGGGAAGATAGAAATGAAAGATGTGCGCGAATTATATCAACTGTAGGCAAGGATGAGTGCACCGACACATCCGTATACAGAACATGGGAATTTTACATATAGATAACGTGTAAATGTGTGCTAGTGAGGGTACGTCAATTGCCTTGGCTCATGTTAGGTTATTTATATGCGCAGGTCTGACACAACTCTAACAATCTATCACTGCAACGTAGCTATATAATTATTACAGCTATGTGCCAGTGATGCCTATACCATTGTGATAACAGCGGGGGGAGCAGTTCCCAGGGAAGAAGGAGGAGGAGAAAAGTTTTATTCAAAACCAACATTTTTTTTCCTCGATTGCGGGAGGCAACGGCGGCTAGTCGAGGGGTACGATCGCCTGGAGAAGGTCTCTTATATTTTGAAATGTAAGCCATAGCACCTGCTTGTACCATGGGCTTATCGTTACATTCGTACATTGTATGCAGTTAATTGAGAAGCACGTATTCATCTACATTGTGCATTGACGCAAACGCAGCCTCGCGCCTTTATAGGCTGACACGTAGCCATGCAGTCACGAAGGTACTAACAGAAGCAGCAGAGTTTATAACACAGACACGATATGGTATAGAGGACAATTGTTTGACGCTGTGCAATAATTTTTGACAGGAATCATCCCATTACAAGAAACCCACGAGAAAAAAAAAGTACCACCGCAAGTCGGCAGGGCTTCCAGATGTGGCCGCATCGTTTGTGTCATAGAAGCAGATTTCGCTGCCGCACAGGCGTCTGGTGACCCTTGATTTTGGTGTACTTCTGAGTGCCTTTGCTGAGGTCTTGCATCTGGTGCTGTGGAACACGACGCCTGACTTGCATTGTGTGTCTGATCGTTGTATTCGTGTAGCTGTCTAACGGTAGCGAAAAGTGCTTCTACAGGGTCCCTGCAAAATTTTGCAGTCAACACGTATAGAAAACCAGAACGGATCAGAAATTCTGTGCACTGTACTGTGGACATTGTGTGCATTTGCAGAGCTTCATAAGTTTCAAGTGATATGAACGCCTTCTTGTGTGGTGCAGCGGCCTTCCATGCAGCGAAAAGGGCAAAAATTTCCGTTCAAGCCGTAACAACCTGAAATTGAAGCAGTATATTGTAGAAAACATTAACTTTAGCGACACAGTGGAATGTACGTGTCAGCATCTGGGGAACTGAATGGCAACCAGTTTCGGTCCCAGCGCACAATGTGGAAGGTTGTATTCCTGATATTGTCTATGGTGGACCACTTAATTGAATATCATTTCCATTAACTCGATGGTTGGCAGGCAGTCTTCGAAGTCGAAAATGCCAAATCTTGGGCCGCATTGCATGAGGTATCATAGTGCAGATGTAACCTAGAAAGGAAGATACGTGACGATTATTAAATAATTGCGGATTATTCGCAAAGAGGCTTCTAACTTCGAGTATTCGTACACAGCAAGTGAGAAAAGTAACAAGTTGAGTAATACAGGAATAACGTGCACATTCAGCTCAGGATATGTCAGCAACCCTATATTTATCGTACTTCGAAATACAGATCGCTTTAGTGCAGTAAGTAATTCGCGCAGACACATTTCTTAAGAATGTGAAATTGAACGTGTGGATGACAACCATGCGCTGTTAGCAGCAGCAGCAGCAGCCCAAGAAAACTGCATACGTTTATGTGTCCATATTGATAAATATAATAGCAGTTATAGATTTAATCGATTATATATTCATCTGTTGGCTATCCCTAGGGTTCTACGAACATATGAACCAGAAAGCAAGGTCAGTTTTTTATGTTTCGTTTGCAGCGGATTACTATTAAAACGCTTTTCATTCTGCTTGATTTGAAGGAAAAGCGGCGAAATTGTGGAAGGGAAAAATACGACGTGGCCCAATGCGTATGCTCCAGTGTGCATATTCAGTTGACGTAATCTGATATAAAAGTAGTTGCAACGTAATATCAATGGGCAAAAGTATGTCTGCCGGAACGCACCACGCTGTCTCTTTTTGAGAATTAGCGATATTTCTACCAGTGATTCCACTCCTGAGCCAACTGCGCCTACGTGCGCCAAATTGTATTTACTGCGCCACCCTGATAATATCGACGAAAATTGCGCGAAACTGCGCCAGAGTCTCGGCTTTGGAGGCGTCTATCACCGGCAAGCGCACCGCCGGCACGTCAAAACACGTGCAACTTGGTCTTAGCGCCGTCAAAGTCAAAACCACGGACCAAGAATTATTCCGCTGAATAAACAGCGCTCGCGCACGCGTACCGAGTAAGCCATGACGCCATGCACGGTGCCGACGCAGCTTCTGTTGTGCAAGTCGGCTCGACAGCAAAACATGCTCTCCGCAGATGCTCATGACGTCTAGGCCAATCGGCAGCGTGAAACGGTGGCGGCGATTGATCGGCGGACGTCGCCTGTTCCAGAGACGCTGCTGATAGCTTTTTTCGAGCGTCGCACGGCACGTCATGAACTTAAATAATAATATCTGGGGTTTAACGCCCCAAAACCACAATATGAGTATGAGAGACGCCGTAGTGGAGGGCCCCGGAAATTTCGACCACCTGGGGTTCTTTAACGGAACGTAATGAAATCAATGCTCAGTGAAAACTACTCGCGCACCGCTAAAATGTTCGTCACTCCTGTTTCTGGACATCGCGGAATAAAATCTGGGATCACTAGCAATAGATGTATGGAACAATATCGAATTTTTCGCGCTTCGCGCCTATGCGTCTATGGAAGAGCACGCGGACGATGGGAATGCATTGGTACGTTTCCTCAAATATACTTTAGCCATGAATCTTCATCCAGAAGAACTTTTTCCTAATTCTTTCCACCAGCACATCCGGGTTTGTAAACACTCCGCGGGGAAGTATCCCTTAAAAGGCCCTGCCCTCTCGAGCATGTGAGTACTACAGGGTTCCGAATCGAATTTATTGTGTGTTTTTTAAAAGAATGTCACAGTCCCACGGCAAGGGTGAATCAGTGAATGCGATAGCAAGTATCGATCTCGCGTAACTCTACAAAACGCTAGTGTAAAAGAATACGGCCGCTCCAGGGAGAGATGCTCTTTCTGGACAGTGTCTTTGCGCTCAGAGCGCAGCACGTAGAAAGGTATACGAGCCGCCCGCTGATGGCTACCGAGATAGTGCGCGGGCCTGCGGTCGCCACCGCGCCCTTAGAATCAAAGTTCAAAGTTGCTGCTCGAGCGGCGAGCCCCCCCCCCCCCCCCACCTGCCCCCTTCGCGTCTTTTCGTGCTCGTGCAAGACGGGCGTCACCCCGCTCAACGGCAGGCATGCCGAGTTGGGTGATGCTATCGCGTGCTCCCACCGAGCGACGGAGAAGGACCGCCGTTTGATCTCTGCTTCAGCCGCGTTCGTCGGCCCCGCTCGCGCTCTTTTACTCGCGGTAAAACAGGCGATGCGCTGGGCGATGCGATCAACTTTGACTTTATGAGGGACATGACGCAAAAACCTGTCGATAGTATCCATATAATTGCTATCGCAATAAAACAGTTCGGCAGATCCCACGTACCGTGGGAATCGATGTTATGCGAAGCATGCGCGGGATGGTGGCTTTGGCGTAATTTTTCACATTGAACTAAACTTAACGGAACGACCCTAGAGGAATGTGGTAGGGGTATACACACATTCATATGTTGAAGAGTCGCATATATGTAATATATAACCAGTTGTTTACAGTTGCCTAAAGATGCCAACAGCAACATGGGTGTTACCAACACCAGACGCGGTAAGCTGATATGTAGTGCTTATATTATTCAATACTGGTTAGCGCAAATCCGAACCGCACAAAGAAGAAACACACATGCACAGGATAGGCGTTACTGGTCATTAAGCTTCATTCAGGAAAGTTCCCCTGGATATATACACAGCTGAGTGACACGCGCAGGCGCACTGCACGTACCTTACAGTCACATTTGCAGTTACAATTGCGTTACAGTTATGCTTATACACTTGTCCGTTATGACGGAGAACGCACGCACGTTTGACGATTCTGCACGTGAGAGAGGGTTCTTGACAATTCTTGAACAAGGTCATCATCACCTTCATCAGTGAGCACCAGCAGCTGGACAGGACTTGTTATCGGATCCGTTCGTGATCGCGGCTACGAGGGGTCTAAGTGTAGTGAGGTGCGAGGTATAGTGCAGATAGTGAAAATCCTGGTTGCCTCTTATGATGAAATGATATATGATGCCTCCTCTCCTGGACGAGGCAGCGAGGTCTTTTGATGCCCTGTTCACATCCAAGCCGGCTTTCACCCAGTATAAGGAGAAGGCGTTGTTGGGTCTTGGTAAGTCAATGTTGAAGTCAACGGTAATGATGAGAGGCCTGGGTCTCTCGGCAGATTTATTGTAGGGAAGCATTGACCCTGGTTTTTTTGGTAATCCACGTGGTCCACGTTGCGGAACACGTGGAGGAGCAGATGGCAGTTGAGCATCTTCTAGGGGTGTTCTGTCTTAGCTCCTTCACTTTCCATGCGTCCGCCGCGGTGATGTAGCGCTTACTGTGCTCGGCTGCTGACCCGAAGGTCGCGGGTTCGATCCCGGCCGCAGTCGTAGCATTTCGATGGAGGCAACATGCTGGATTCCCGTGTGATGTGCGATCTCGGTGCATGTTAAAGAATATCAGATGGTGAAAACTTCGGGAGCCCTTCGGTATAGCGTCTCTCATATCATATCGTGGTTTTGGGACATAAAACTCCAACAATTATTATTATTATCCCTTCCTTGCGTGTCAATATGTGTGTTCGCCGTTACTCTGTTGGTTGAGACTCTGTATCACCTGTGGCACATACCCGCATAACATGAACTCTGGTATGCGGGCATGTGCCACACGTGACTGAGAGAAAGGACTTCATCACGTACGCGACAGGTAGTTTGCGTTATTCATGTCAGGACCAGTGAATTGTGTTCGTCATACACTGATCCCCTGCTATGCCAATTTTGGTATATTAGAAGTTATGTAGACGACCAGGAGAGCACCCAGACGTAGGCGGCTAGATAGATAGATAGATAGATAGATAGATAGATAGATAGATAGATAGATAGATAGATAGATAGATAGATAGATAGATAGATAGATAGATAGATAGATAGATAGATAGATAGAAACGGCCAAAGTGCCTGAGGTTCGCTAAGAAATGCTTCGCATTTATGTTATCATCCCAATAATAAAAACATGCGTCCTGGTCGGAGCAGCCGCAACTGCGTTTGAATATGCGCGGCTGTCAGGAGCGGGCCTGTCGCTGGCGGCTTTTTGTTAAGCGGCTACGCCATGTTACACGTCCGCCCCTCGATTTCCAGGGTCAATAGCTGACGGTAAAAAAAAAAAAAAACTCAGTTTCGCTCAAGAGCGAGGCAATGAATGCGATACCAACAAATTCTATTCTTATACGAAGTAAGGCTAGCAGCTTACTCTTTTGGGATCCCACTTCACGTAACTCAACAAAACGCTGCTTCAGGAGAATATGACCGCTCCAGTAACCGAAGCGGTTTTGGTGCTGTGAGTTCTCTAAACGCGAACTAGGCGTTGAGAGCGCAGCAGGTACATAAGCCGTCTCCTGATGCCTCAATATGGCGCGCGCGCCAGCGTCGGCGCCCTTAGAGCGATGCAGTCCCCCCACCGCTCCCCTGGCGTCCCTTCATGCTCCTTACGAAATACGGGCGGGTCCTTCAAAGAGAGACGTTTCCTCTCTGTTTGATGAGCAAACGACGGCAGGCCCGCACGTGGGAAGATGTTATCGCATGCGCTCTCCGTGCGACGGAGACGGCCCGCTCGTGTAATCTCCGCTTTAGCCGCGTTCGTTGACAGCGCTCGCGGGCTTTTACCTTCGGGTAGAATGCGCGGGGTTATGTTAAAAATGTGGACTGTATACAGAAAAGTACGGCAACGGTGACGGCGAAAATCTGTCGAGAGTGTCCATATAATTGCTATCACAACAAAAATGTAAAAAAAATGTTGCAGTGGCTTAGCTCGGCTATTCCACGATATACGTAGTGTTAGCAAAGGTTCAGCTGAATATTCTTAGCTTTCCTGACTGTCTAGGATTAGCTTGATTATCATGCTTACTGCTTCTCCAATGGCACACACAGGCCATACGTATTATGCGGCACATGTATATTTATTTTGTCAGGCAACTACTTCGGGATCCGATGAGTAAATTTTCTCCGCTCTTGTGCGCCGTTGAGCATCATTTGCGCTCCTTCTCCCTGCTATACGTCGCTGGCAAACGCCAGTCAGATGCGCTATCAAGCGGCTCCAGCGCAGTGTCAGACGGCAACTGCACAGCGAAGGCGAATAGCTGCGCGCGCGCCGGCGCCAATACATCTGACACGGCAACGACGTCACTCCTCTGGAAAGTGCAGGCCGGCGGTGGAGTGCGCGGGAGGTGCCGGCTCCGGTGCGCAAGCTGTGTGACATCACTGATCCTCGCGCATGCGCAGCATGGCTGTTGAGGAGGCGTGCGAAACTGGCTCGGCCAGGCCAGTGTAGCTACAAAAAAGATTGAGGAGCCATTCCATTCTGTGAAGTAGATGATAAGCGAAACTGTTTCGCGCGCGGTACAGTGGTGACGTGATGGAGGACAGTTTGGTATGTATGGTAGGTTGGTAACGGCCAGGCCGTTAACGTAATACGCAATATTAATGCGAAAGCCTTAGATCTATGCTTCATCAAACACGAAAATTGACCGTCAGCGGCGTCAATCGATTTACACAAAAAATAACCGTCACGTGATGGCATCATCATGATGTCATAGATTGTCAAAACTAGGTATATCATCAAGGCGTCACATATCGTAATTTCACATCATGACGTCATGACATGACATCGCCGCGTTGCACTGCTTTCATGATTGGCGCGCTGATGATGGAGGTAATTGAAAACCAGGTGAGGTGCAGAAAGCTTGCAGAGAGGGATGGAGAGGATCAACACATTGATCGAGAAGAAAAAGAACCTTGTTTCGCCTTGCAGTCGTCTTAGGGGAGTGCATTAGGGACAGTGTGACTCTTTAGTATTGAGGCACTGTTGTACATTACGCCGTTTGTGTACCACGTCTGCTGATATCCACACAGACGTATTTGGAGGTTTATTTCAAAAAGCACAATTTTATTGATCCGGTATTCTGTTTATTTGCTACTGTCTAAAATAATCACCGAAGAGTTTAATCGAGAACACTCAACTGCATGAGCCCTTATTTGTACATCATCGAGTGAAATATGCATGTTTTCCTGAGATGATTTTTTCCATGAGATTTGCAATGAATCGAAATATTGCTAGCTCTTCATAAGAGCACCATAATAATTATTCAGGTGCTTGAATGTTAATGCGATTTGCTTCTCTAGTGTACCCCATGATATAAAAATAGCTGCTCCTTAGTGCTCCCAGATGCAACATTATCTGGTCCAAAGTTCTCCAAGATGAAAATTGCCACTGCTCCAAAGTTCTTCAAGATGGAAATTTAGCTGCTCCGAAAAATTGCTCCAAATCAGAAGTCATCGGTAGCATCACTGCACTACTGATAGCAAACTGCAGGCTTAATCCAAGCTCAATAAGATGTTTTTGGTGTGATACAGATCGCAGTAACCGTCAATAATTTGCAAGCTAGCAAGAATGTATTTTAGGAGCTGGCTCGCCAGGTTCTTAAGCTGGGGCAAAGTCCCGCGCCGTACGCGTAACCTTAGCTCCAGAGGCGACCGCTTCAGGCGCAGCTCGCGCGAAAGAGAAGTCTTCATTTTGTTCGAGCGCCTTGATGATGATATTAACGAAGGCAAAACAAGATATTTCATAGCCAACTACAGCATGCGCACGCTCGCGCGAAAGAGAAGTCTTCTTCCTCTTCTTCCAGCGTCTTGATAATGATATTAACGCAGGAAAAGCACATACATAGCCAAGTGAAGCATGCGCACGCTCGCGCGAAAGAGAAGTCTTCCTCTTACTCTTCCAGCGCCATGATGATGACGCAGGCAAAACCACATATAGCATAGCGAACTGTAGCATGCGGCGCTCGCTCCAGTCCGGCAGTGCGCTTCGATACTAATAACATGAACGAAGAAGACAAGGCGGCGGAGCGGAGGGCTCACAAGGCAACAGCAGGCGGGCTCGCCACGAAGACCCTGCGGTGAGAGCTCGCGAGGCCGCAGAGAGACGTCAGCGTCGTGCGGACCCCGAGATACAAGCCCGCGAAGTCGAAGCAGCGCGGAAGCGGCGGCAAGAAAACCTCGAAGAGGTACGGTCGGGGGATGCAGCGGCCAAGCGCCGAAACCGGTCGCTACCTGAAGTTGGTGGCGCCGACGCGTGTTTCAAGCGCGATTCTCTCGGCCACACGTTCGGTCACAGCTGCAAGGCCTGCGACCGCTTGCGGTTCGACAAAAACCTGACCACAATCGCTACTATACGCGATGCGCAGCGCCTGTAGGGGCGCCACTGAAAGCCGCGTAGCGGCGACCGTTGGAACCGCTGGCGGGTCGCGTAGCAGACGCCTCCTTTTACTGCAAGCATGAGGGAAGTGCGCGCGTGCGATTTGCCGTTTGCGCGCGTCCCAAATAATTACTTTTGCGGCTATAGTGTGCGCAAAGGAGCCGCACTTTATAATAGTGGACATGTGTCCGATGTCACAGCTGTGTTGGACGACAATGTCACCATACGCGCCAAGTGTTTGCCACAGACAAGCGTCAACAAGCTTCCCTACGAAGTGGAGGTCATCGTAAGTGCACCGCTTTCTTCATAACGTCCCGATCACTAATGCCTGCATGCGCTGATGCATGAATCAACGTTTTTTTCTCGACACAGTAACTTCGTTTACTGCACATCAGTTCTGCGGAATCCCGCAAGGTGGCGGAAGGGATAAGAACGGGAAAATAGACAACCACCCGTTTTGTAGCATGAAGCCACAAGGGAATCCATATGGATTTCTCAGAAATAAAGCCTCTTAGTTGCCGAAAAACTCGTCCTGATCCGGGGTTCAAACCCGGGACCAACGCCTTTCCGGGACGGTCGCTCTACCAATTGAGCTAATCAGGAAGCTAGCCATTCGCAGCGCGAGGGCGAATTTATCAACAACTCGAAGCAACTGGACACATATTGCTGATCAGTTCTGCAGAATCCCGCAAGGTGGCGGAAGGAATAAGACAGGGAAAATTGCACGAGTTGACGACGAAGTCGCGCGTTAGGTGGATGGGAGGCTCCCGAAAGGTGGTCCATAATACGCCTGCAGTATAGATCGGACAGCTGGCGGGAGCGAAAGGTGGGCTCGTCGTCCGAGAACAGATGGCCTATTGAGGCGAGCGTAGGAACTGCGGTAGAAGTGACGGCCGAGGTCTCGCCAACGCTGATCTGGGTACTAGGAAACGGGCAGCGAAAAAGTGCGTCGGCTTCTTGATGTTTTCCACCAGACTTGCAAATTATGTCAAAGTCATACTCCTGCAGGCGTAGAATCCACCGACCGAAGCGTCCGGACAAGTTCTTCAGAGTGGAAACCCAGCATAAGACGTGGTGGTCCGTAACAATTGTGAAGTCACGGCCGTGGAGATAGGGACGGGACTTCTGCACCGACCCAACCACAGCGAAGCACTCCTGCTCAGTTATCGTGTAGTTCTTTTCGGCAGCGGTGAGTACGCGACTGGCACATGCAACCAGTCTCGCTTGTGATTCAACGCGGAAATTTGGGCTAGTTGGTGGGTGTGGAACGTGTGCATCTTAGCAGCGCAGAGGAACGAACACAATAGAAAGTGCGCGCGTGCAATTTGCCGTTTGCGCGCGTCCCAAATAATTACTTTTGCGGCTACAGTGTGCGCAAAGGAGCCGTCCTGTCTACGTGTGTCTTTCTATTGTGTTCGCTCCACTGCGCTGCTAAGATGCACAAGTTCCTCTATTGTGAAGAGGTGTCGCGTTACACAAGAACCGCCCCTATATCGCGGCCGCTAGTGTCTGTATGAAGGATAGGCGGTGCGGCTTCGTCAAAATGGCAGAAAACGGGTTCGGACGTGAGGGCGTCCTTTAACAGGTCGAATGCCGTTTAGGATTCTTCAGACCACCGAAATGGGACGTCGGAAGCAAGTAGCTGGTGTAGTGGAACAGCTGTTAGGGAGTGTAGTGGAGCAGCAGCAAGTTCTGGATAAACCGACGAAAACAGGAGGCGAGGCCAAGGAAACTCCGCAACTCCCTCGGTCTTTCCGGGCGCGGAAAGCGAAGAACCGCAGCATTCTTCTCAGGGTCTGGCCGAATTCCATCATTGCTAACGACGTGTCCCAAGACCTTGATAGATTTGCTGGCGAAACAGCACTTCTTGGTGTTGAGTTGCAGACCAGCGCCGGCAAGGCACGTCAAAACTTCATCTAAGCTCTAAGCGTTGCAGGTGCTGAGGAAACGTGACAAAAAGATAACAATGTCGTCCAGGTAGCGAATGCAAGTTTTCCATTTGAGTTCGCGCAGCAGGGTGTCAGTCATGCGCTCAAATATCGCGGGCGCGTTGCACAGCCCGAAAGGCATCACGTTGAATTCGTATAGCCCGTCGGGGGTTGCGAACGCCGTTTTCTCTTTATCGCCTTCATGCATGGGAATTTGCCAGTATCCTGAACGCAAGTCGAGGCTTGAAAAGTTTTCCGCGCCTTGTAGGGAACCGAGGGCGTCGTTAATGCGTGGCATAGGGTACACATCCTTGCGGGTGATCTTATTGAGCGCCCGGTAATCCACGCAAAAGCGCACAGAGCCATCCTTTTTACGGACCAAAATGACAGGAGACGACCAAGGGCTAGATAAGGGGCGTATTACCTCAGGTTTGAGCATGTCGGCAACGTGTTGATCTGTATTTTTTCTCTCAGCAAGAGACACGTGGTATGGCCGGCTGTGTACAATAGATGTTCCGTCTGTCTGAATTCGATGTGCTGTAGTGGTAGTGCGGCCCAACGTAGACCAGTAAACATCGCAAGAATTTGCATGTTTCTGTAACAATGCGAGCAGCTGCTGCGTCTGTGAAGCCGTCAAGTGGTTGCTGATGGCGGCGGCAAAGGCGGAGGAAGAAGCACGCTCCCCGACGGAAGGGTCTTTGGATGAGACGGCTTGCTGGGGCATGACGAATACAGACTCGTGGTCGGCAACACGGGCCACCGTAGTGGTGTGTGCCAATAGAATCTTCCCGATGTTGAATTTACAGCGGTGATGAGAGCAGATCCCTTGCGAAAACGAACGACACCGGACGGAAGAAGTATGCCTTGACGAGCGCAGAGTGATGAAGGGGAGACCAACACGTCGCCGTGGTCGATGTCGTTGGACGTAATTGTGACAATTTGTTCGTTGAGTGGCGGCACTTCGGTGTCTTCCGCAGCGATCAGACGAAGTGGCTTCTGGGTGTCGTCGTCGAGCATGAAGTCGGTGTCAGTGAGGTGGACGACGCGTTGGCCACAACAAATAGCTGCGGAAGCAGATGAGACAAAATCCCACCCTAACATTAGTTTGTGAGAGCGACGGGGCAGGTCGGCAAACTGGATGTGATGACGCATACCGTCGATAAAAACACGAGCAGTACAAAAAGCGGAAGGAAGAATGGAGTTCCCCTGGGCAGCGGCTAATGTGGGTTCATCGTAAGGCGTCATCACTTTGTTCAAACGTTGACACAAATCAGCTCGTATAACAGAAAATGTCGCACCCGTGTCTACCAAAGCATCGACATGCACTCCTTCCACTACGACAAAGACCATGTTGCACGGGCCTGATGGAGGAATTTCAGTCCTAACTTGGATTGCAGTTTTTCCTCCAAAAACTGCATCACCTAGTTTTCCGACTGATTATCGGTGGTGAATGAGGCAGGCCGAAGTGGAGAAGAGGAGCGGCGAAAGGACGAGGGTGAGCGGCGACGTGCGAATCGGCTGTTCCGTGGTGGATTCGACGCGGGTGGAGATGGGAGACCGGTGCAGGGGCGACGAGTAACGCTGACCATGATAAGTGGCCCCAGTGGAAAAATCACGTTAACGCATGTCGTAACCTCGACGCTCGTCCTGCTGGCGCTTTCGGCAGAAACGAGAGATGTGGCCGCGATACCCGCAGTAGTAGCATACTGGGCCGGACGTGCACCGCGGTGGTGAGTAAAAGGCGTTCGGATCACCTGGAGATATTGCGGTCAGGTGGGCAGGTGAAGGGTTAGGCAGCGCCGGACGGAAGTGGACCGGGGGCGCGGCAGCAATCGACGCGTATGGTGGCGGCAAAGCCGTGTTTACGTCGCCGGGAGGCGCGGCGGCAACATTGGCGTAGGTTGGTATGGGCCAAGAAGCAGGGGGCTGTACGTGCGCAGGGGAGGTCATGGATGCGAGTTCCTCGCGGATGATGACGCGCAAGGCTGGTCCAGAAGACTGTGTAGAAGACGGTGACGGAGGTTAGAAGCCCATCGACTGTAGTTCTTTCCGTATTATGTCCCTTATGAGGTCACGGAGATGTTTCTGAGACGTAGAGTGGTGTTCACCAATGTCTGGTTGTAGACGAACCGAGTCCAGGGTATCGAGGCGCTGACAAGTCGTGACGACGTCGGGGATGGTAGTTAGGTTCTGTGCAGCGAGGGCATTAAAGGCAACTGCCCCTATGCCCTTCAAAATGTGGCGTACTTTGTCCGATTCGGGCACGGACGAACTGACACGCCGGCATAGCGCAAGAACATCCTCGATGTACGACGTGTACGACTCGCCGGGATGTTGTTGGCGAATATCGAAGGCCCTCTTCGCGACGGCGGACCGAACGTCCGGTATGCCAAAAACATGGCGGAGCTGCCGCTGGAAGGTCGCCTAGTCGGGTAAGTCAACGACGTGGTTGAAGTACCACGTCTTTGCGACGCCGGTTAGGAAGAAAGGCACGTAACGCAGTTTGGCGGCCTCGTCCCACCGATTAGCGACACTCACGCGGCCGTAGTCGTCGAGCCAGTCTTCGACGTCTTCTCCACGAAGACCAGCGGAGAGCGGGGGGTCACGGTGGTGGCCTTGTATGATAACAGGAGGCAAGGTGTGCGGCGGTGGGGTAGAGACGGCATCAGCACCGACAGACTCGTTCTGCGACATGCCGGACAATGGGGGCAAGCGGCGGCCTGAACGAAGCTCCAGGGGGTAGAACTGGCTGGGAGAGGACCAAGGACCAAAACTCCACCTCCACCACGTATAACGTTTTGGTTGAAGCGACGTTTATTAGACTCAAGGCCTCGGAAGAGGATGGGCCGAGCGCGCACACTCCCGATGATGATGACAATGACACACGGTGATGATGAGGACAGAAAGACAAACGGATGATTATGATTATGATAATGCACAGATAGGAAGGAAGCACATAACTAGTGCCCACAATATGTACCCTATCAGAAAAAAACAGCGTTTCCAGTGCCTCCCAGTGCATTTCAGCGCACTGGGTGGCACTGGAAACGCTGTACAGTGTGTCCCAGTGTACTACAGCGCGCTGGGAGGCACTGGGACAGACTGTACAGCGTGCCCAGTGCCTCCCAGTGCGCTGTAAGACGCTGGGCCACTGGGTACAGTATTTCCAGCGTCTTTCAGCGCACTGGAAGGCACTGGGCACGCTGTACAGTGTCTGCCCGCGCACTGGGAACACTGGCAGCACATTGGAAAAAAAAACGCTGGGCGCGCTGGGTGGAATTCGTATAAAATTTGGTATTGAGTTGCGAGAAGTAGAAAAAAAGCTTATCGAATATTTTCAAAATATTATTCTATTCTGTGTCCTACACATATCTAGCTTTAGCCTTAGTTAAGCAACGGACGTATACGTATACGCTAAAGCTATCTGTCGAGCGCGCGCGATTTCGCTGAAGTGTGTGATCGAGTGTCGTGAATGTAGTTCATATAACTGCATCGAAAGAAGTTATCGATCGCAACACAATATGGCATTTGTATTAGTCTGATAATAACATCAACCTACCTTACCAGTCAGTCTTTCCATGTGGGCTCGAACCGTTGAAAGCCGCACCATCGCCGCACGTCACCAGCTACAGTGAACCAATGTAACGCTCAATCTCGGCGTTTTTAGCTTCGAATTTGTGTAATCGAAGGTGCCAATGTGGCCTCCCTTCAGTAAGGTGTGATCGAAACTACATTTGAACGGTTATTAGATTCTTCGTAATTGACTATGCACGTTCTTCAGAGCGATCGCGGCGCACGGAGTGCAGCTCTGAGCCTAACGGTTGGTTCGGCTAGGGTGAACTACTGCGGCTGTATATTACGCGGAAAGTAAACAAAAAGGACGGAAAATATGTTCACACGGGTGATGAATACTAAAGTGTTCAGTGTGCAGTTCAGATAAACATTGTTTTTTCTACATAGGTATGACTAACTGCTTAGCGATTCACTGCGATCGCCGCAACACATTTGCGGTTACGCTAGCCTTTTTTGCGGCAAAACGTGCCAGATAGACGTTCTGATGCAAGGCAGCACATAACAAACAGATTAACTATCTTCTGTTAGGTCCTCGCGAGCACGAAGGGACTGAAATCTGCGTTTCTAAACGAGGAAATGAAAATACTGGCTACCGGAAGTAGTTACAACATTAAGAAAAAGAAGTTGGCTGACGTGTTTCAGCTGTGGCGTAGCGGTAACGTGTCCGACTGGTGGTGGGTTCGACTCCCACTCGCTCGTCTTTTTTAGGTGTTCTTTTTGTCGCAGCGCTCGTGTTTCAGCCCTAATTACGATCTGGGCATGAGCACAGTTTTTAAAAACAATTCAAAAGCCCGATTTCGGCGCGTAACGGGTGTCCCAGTGTGCAGCGCCCCAGCGTCCAGCATGCAGTGGTGCACACCAGCGTCCCAGTACCCAGCGCCTCACTGGTCCAGTAATCATGTATGGCACTGGGACAGTGACACTGGGTTTTCCAATAGGGTACACCTAGATATTTATAAGAGTCAACAAATTCAAGGGGAATATTATTAAAGGGCCCCTCACCAGGTTTGACAATTTTGAGCTAACGAGCGCAATGCATACACTGGGCGTTCACGATCACGTCTGCCGAAATTTGCAACGCTACGCGCCTCGGAAATGGGTCAAATTTCAAGGTGAACGCTGCTTGCCCTTCCTCTCGCGGGCGCGCGCTTTAGAGAATGAGGGGATGACGTACATGAGAAAATGGCCCTACGTAGATGGTAGTGCTGTGACGTCGCTCCTCTACGTAGACGACTGTGCTCTGATGTCGCCAACAGTAGCACGTGACACGCCGCGACATGTGTAGTTTGTGTATTTGACGCGACATGTGTAGTTTGTATAATTTGTTGCTTGAATAGATTAATAAAACTTGAGAGAAATAATGAGACACACAAAGGGAATGTGTGCGTCTTTCATTTTTTTTTCGTGAATTGCATGCTGCAGCGAGATGCGGGGCTAATGTGCCTCCGTTTCCCAAGCGTTCGTGTCCCCGCGGTTAGCGCATCGAGCAGACGCCAGCCCTGGAAACGAAAGTAATGTTCTGGCGCGTTCGAGCACTCATTATGATCAATTATTCTACCGCGTACAAGTAAACGTTAATGCGGCACTGGCTCATGATACCGCCACTCTCGTGCTCGTACAAATGTCTCAACTTTCATGCCCGTCCCGCAGAAACAGGCAGAACACCATAGAGAACGCCGACACAACACCCACGGCCGCTACATAAAAAAAAAAAGGTAGCGGCCGTGCAACGCTGCTCGCGTGCTTGGGCTGGCTCGGGCACGTCATGCGCACGTGACCATGCATGCATATGACGTGTTTCAAGTGAAGAGGGCAGGGAAGGGATTTGGCTTGCAAAGGCTACACGGGGCGAGTGGCAAGGGTTTGAAACTCGCCTCCTCTCATCATGGTTTCGCGCCGCTACGAATTATTGTTTTTCTCAGCTCGTAATGAACCGATTTGAAAAATTCTTGCGGTATACTGCTCCTCATTTGGCACGCAACAACTTCCAGCGTCTAACTAAAATTTGCTATGCGGCCTGGTGAGGGGCTTTTTAAGGTAATAAGTGTGCATACGGTTAGTTGAATGGGACACACGCATAAATTTACATTTAGTCACGTTTAGTTCCATTAACCAATGTTCACACCACTTAGTTACGGCAGTTAAATCAGACCGAAGATGGTTATAATCGTCGATAGTGGTTACTTCAAAAAATATAACACAGTCATCAGCAAATAAATGAATGTTCGATGATAGCGAGGCAGGGAAGACGTTAATATAAATAAGGAACAAAAGACGTCCGAGGACTTAACCTTCGGACACACCGGAAGTTCCGTTTGGAAGTGGTGAATTGTGACCGTTAACGGTTACCAATTGAGTACGGATAGATAGGACGCATTCAAACCATCTAAGAATGTTAGTATCAAGGTGTAGCAGGCTCAATTTATGTAGTAAATGTTTATGAGAGACCTTATTAAATGCTTTAGCGAAGTCTAAAAAATGCAATTGGCAAATAATGAACAATGAAGAATGCGATGCAGTTTATGAGTAGAGAATGCGAGCTGAGGTTCACATGCGAAAGTTTTTCTAAATCCATGCTGGGCTTCTTCGAAAAATGCATTCGAGTCGAGAAAGTTAACTAGATGCTTGAAAGTGATATGTCCAAGAAGTTTGCAGCTTGTACTTAAGAGTGAGATGGGACGATAATTAGCAGCTAAATTTTTGCGGCGTGGCTTATAAAGTGGAACCACCTTCCCGATTTTCCATTGTGTAGGCAGAGTAGATGTATCCAGTGATTGCTGAAAAAGTTTATTTAGGATTATGGAACTAAGGGTTTGGTATTTTTTAGAAATTTTGAGTTAACAGAATCGTAACCAGGCGATGAGTGAGGGTTCAAGGAATCATTTAGTTTCCCAACACCGTCCATGTCAACAATCACTGGGGGCCGTGGAGCAGCGACCACTGTTGATCGCAAAAAAAAAATCGGAACCAGATCAACCCTGACTGCCGTCGCAAAGTGTCCGTGTTACGCCGGTGTGAAAGCAAGAAATGACAAAAGTAATTTCTAGAACTTACACCAACTATGACGAATTCATTTTCTCTGTTTCTTTCTTTTTCATTCTTTCTTCCTTCCTTTTCCGCTCCCTTCTTCCTTTCTTTCTCTTTCAGTGAAGTTGATATGAAATAATAATGTCGCACTGAAAAGTGTTCCTGCGTGAGTTGTGCGCGTCACGCATCATGGCGCCAACAAGCAATATAGGGGTCGCGTTCTTGTGATACCACAGTAATACTAAATAGGTTTACAACTAGCTTTCATTATACATGCCTGTGGAGAGAATAATTCAAGGGCCCTCTTCACTCTCATTTTCTCGAAGTTTGTCGGGTAAACATCCTACCGTGTCAGGTTCCGAACAAGCTTGAACGACGGCTGCTTTTTCGTTATATCCAGCAACATTCGTAAATACTTGGGGTTGTAGTATTGTCCATTATTACACAGCACTCGAATGGCGGACAGCAACTGGCTGCGGAGATTTTTAAAGATGTGACAATGGTCAAAAGCAAGGAAGAGCTTCCAATTATTGTCCATTGGGAGTCTGCAATAAAAAAGGGGGGGGGGGCGTGTTTGCGACGTAAATGTTTATCAACTGCGTGCACGGTTTTTTTTCCAATTTTTTTTTTAAATAATGGAAACGTTAGCCGTACGGAAGACGTTTGCGCTAATTATTACATTAAAATAAAAATTGTCCACACACGCCATAATCCTCCAGGCTTCTGTATATATTCCATGGAGATTATCTGCAGCTTAAAACTTTCAAAATTTTAATTTACTAACCCAGAGATAAAGTCGAATGCAGGCGTCTAATACGCACACATGTAACATCCATTTCATTGTAAAGGCTTGTCATTTACAACAAGTGTATTGTCGATAACAGTCTTGTCAAGGGCACTACTTTCTTATACGTCGGCGCTAATAAAAAAAAGTCTCAAATGCTGAATTACGCCTTTTTGCGTGAACACCTTGTTTCTATCGCTCGAACCCGGCTGCGTGCACGTGCATACATTGAGGGCACACTGTGGATATAAAATATCTACACCAGATATTACACAAACTCAAATGTGAGCTCCCAGCAAAATACTTCGTAACTTACGGCACAACTGCCGTCATTTGACCACTCCCGAATATGGGGAACATATTTGTGTTCGAAGAGTGGTTGCCAGCTACAAGTCGGACCACTTGAAATCCTGCCTCTCGATGGACTTTACTTCAAGCGCAGTTGGTCTCCTTTTATTGACTGCGTGAAATAATATCCCACTGGCAGGCTGGAAAAGATAAAAATGCACGGTATTTTATTAAGTCAGTACACCGCATGATACAGTGCACTTGATTTAGTTCCTTTTTCTGATGTCGATGAAAGGAATTAAATGATTTTGTTTCTTTTTTATGTCTAGGTGTCGTCAGCCTTTGAATCACAGCGAATGATCTGCACTTTTGCTAGCGAAAGTGGTGATACTCTTACGTGTAATCCGTTAATAGGCCTACAAATACAAACCCGAGAAGGTGTGTCGCCAGCTCGTTCTTGATGCTCACTTCTTTTTCTAGGCCTCCCATTTCGACTGGGCCAAGGAACGTGTCTCCTTTTTTTTTCGTACGTCGCTGCTTGCCTTCAGATATTTCATCCACAAATTCAAGAGCCCATCTTTTGCTGAAAAGAAAACAGACTTCACTGTTCAATCGGTGGTGAAAAAATGATGTTGCATACATGACATGGAATTCAAGAAATGATTAGGCGCTAGGGCACATATATAGCGTGCTGCCACACATTCAAATTGTACATCTTACGTTGAAGACATCCATGCCGCAGGTCTGTTCCCTGTTTATTCACTTTCACTTTTCATTCGGCTATAATAGCGTTTTTTGATCATTAAAACACTATCGCGTGCGCTGCATCCTTCGTTATTGGCATGTATAATGTGAGAAATCATTCTTCTATGATCAAAGTAACGTACTTGTTCGGACAAGTGTGCGCTTTCATGTGCAGCCTTTGCTTCATTAGCGACGAAACAACTCCATTACAGCAGCCAGTGTAGCGCTTCAGTGTCGAGCGACTTGGAATGGTGAGGCATCCATACTTGCGCAACATTTCGTAGCCGCATGGCAATTTTGCTTGCCACAATACGGCCTGCCTGGTGGTTGCCTCTTTCCAGCGGTGATTTTCCTCACTCAGGCATCGCAACTGTTCCTTCGAAATTCAGCTCTCCGGCCGTTCTCGTCCAGCTTTTCCTGAAAAAGAAAGGTAGAATAAAATGCGTAAATCACGCGCAAGAAAAGACATTGAAACAAAACAGAAGGTGAGGGGAGAATGGAAGCTTGAGCCGCGGAAAAATCGTGGCACATGGAATGTTGCCGCATCCAACGGTTCTACGAACAGGTACACTTGCCTTCGTCAAGACACTGAAGGTTGTGGCAGATTGAGCAAAACGTAGATAAACACGATACTAAGGCAGCCAGTTGGTGTCCTGTCAAAGATAAGTCCACTTAATTCTCGAAACGTTGGATCGGGAGACATTCCCTATTCAACGACTTATATTCACGATAAAATATAGGCGTTTACTCTATAACCATATTAGATATTTCATGTCCTCATGTGCATATTCATTTTCAGCCAAACTAAACTATTTGGGACGTTAAACCCCAGATATTATTAAACTAAACTATGCATGTTCAAGCCCGCGTCAAGCTCAGGAACCCGCCATAGTCTCACAGCTAGGAACCAGCGGAAACTGCTTGACGTTGCCATTTTTCAAACCATTCCTTCCTCTTCTATGCCATGCTGCTCGCTCAAGTTTGTACGGGACGCTTAGGCATCACATTTGCGTAAAGCGTGAATGCGCTAGGCTGCACGAGGATAAACTGACAGGCCCAGAGCTCCAACAAAAAAACAGCTTGCAAAGTAGTTTCCTCAGTTTTCAGCCCAGTGTCCTTATTTGGAGGACAGAAGTTTGAGCCCGTTGTTCACTGCATGAAAGAAGGTCGGGGTGCCAACACACACACACACACAAACAAGAGACGTCGTTAGGGCAAACAACGCGGTTTGTGTTATCTTAATTAAACACTTTTGTCATGTGCGCACTTGCCCACCGACCTTCTTTCATTCATATCCGAGACGAAAATACGTCAGTGAAGTCTTGGTGGACCCCAGCATAAAACAACTTCGTGGCCAAAAGAGTAGAAGAGGGGAAGTCTGATCATCGCCGTGCTGTAATGACCTCATCTTCTGAATAGAAGGTTCTAAGCGCTCCGGCTCTTCGGTTTCGTCACCAACACAAATGAGAAACCAGACACGTAGCTGGCGCGATCGCTTCCGTCATGATTGAACAGACAACCGAGAGTGGTTAAGGAGACGTATCAGATAAATACTGTGAGGTTTTACTAAAGGCGGCTACACTAACCACAGCCGCGCGCTAGCGCGCACGCGCTCACGTGCCTCCCAGTGTGAGCTAGGTCATGTTATGAAGAAGCTAACCCTAATCCGGGCGAAAAAACGGGGAGTTATGCAGGTCTTTTACATGCTAAAATTGAAAACGCCGCCAACGCGGTGTCTCATTCTGCGCCACGAGATTGCGCGACGCGCCTGTCTCAATATGGCTGCCTCGAAGGATCGAAGTCGCTGTCGCGTATTCCGGACACACGATTGCAACATTCTTTGTCCCGTTATTCATGCGGACGCCGCCTCCCCTTAAGGTGAAATGCAAACGCACCGAGAGACACGCGAAATAAACAATTAGACCATCTCCCTCTAAGGGGGACCATGAGGCGATGCGAAGCAGCATGGGGGGTGGGGTCACAACGCGTTTGCATCGGTTCGACTAGGTGTTTCGGTAAATAGACAGTATTAGTTGAGCGCGCGTAACAGCTCTACGAACGCAGCCTGTCGTTGGAAATGGCTGGCAACCTGCGTCGGCAGAGCCGCACGGACGCCCAACTAAGTCTGTCTATTGTTTCCTATAATGTCGCGTATTTAGTGTTATCGTTCGTGTTGTGTTGATGCTGTTATGTTGTTAGCGTAAACGCCTAGCTCGATGAATTCGCGCTGTAACCGGGCGTTGGCACCGTCGAAGCCCGGGCGTTGGACTCGCGTCGTCTGTCTGCAGCCGACGCGTTGGCTCGACGCTGACGCTTGGCTACGACGTCGGCGTTGCGTACGGAGACGTTTCGACGCTACCGGGCTTTTGACGCTTCGAAGCTGACGTTGGGTTTCGGCATGTCGAGCCGGCGTTTCATCCGTAGCAGTTTCCCGCCGTCGTTGCCGTTTGCGCTGGGCTTCCCTAGCCCGGAGCCCGGGGTCCGCTTGCCGAAGTTTACGTTGCGCTTCGGCGCGTCGAGCCTTTGGCGGCTACACCCGCTTCTCCGCGATCTCGGCAGGCGTTAAGGTATTGGTGCAGCTGGCGCCGACGTTGACGTTGGAACTCATGACACCGGCGCAGCCGGCGCAGTGACTAAGCGTGTGTACAACCTAAGGCGAGCCTTTTATCTAAACGAGGAGGGGGACTTAGTATAGAAGCTTGAGCGTGTTGGTTAGCCAAATACAGCGCAAGAGAAGACGCGGAGAAGGGAGCGCGACACACACAGAGCTCTGACTTCCAACGCTTTATTCGTAGAAAGGGAAGGATGAAGATTTATACATACTTCACTGACATGCGTCACAACCGGGGAAATGACGAAAAAAAATTTTTAATCATTATACATAGTGCAACCACCACTGCGCACAAGGGCGTATCATTCATGGTCTGTTTAGATATGATATTTCAAGAGATGAAACTGTTATCGAAGGAGAGCTGATGCAACTGCTATCTAACTTCCTGGTGAAGTCTGCCTCGATGATTTCGCGTGTCAACTGTAAATTATGCCTAGCCAGGACCTCGCTTTTTTTAAAGAAGGGCGCACAACCACAGTCACAGCAATGAATGCCCAAGTGACCTTGAAGCGTGTTGTACACATTGTTGTGGTGCTCTCTTAGAGGGTCGTTTAAGCACCTGCCAGTCTGTCCCACGTATGTCTTCCCACAAGACAGATGAATCACGCATACCGCACCAGTGGTACAGGGCACAAACTGCTTTTTTTTGTTTCACAGAACAGCCATTACGGCTGTCACTCGAAAAAAAATTGCAAAGCTTCGACAACTTCTCCGGTGCGGAAAACACTACCTTAACGCCAGCACGTTTCCGTACCGTACCGAAGGGACACTAAAGGCAAATAATAATTTATGTCAGAGTGAAAGCTCATTGTATGACAACGTCTAAAACGGCAATAATATCAACAGCAGTGCCCTACTTACCGAGAAATTAAGCTAAATGTATCACACGATGAGCGCCACGAGCGCCACATTTTCAAAATGATCCCGATCACGTATGGGAGTCAGAGTATAATTAATCGCTAGTAATCAAACTAGCAGCAATAAAAAAAGAACCTTCCGTGCATCAACAGACGTAATAAAATGCTGTTTGTTCGTTTTTGTTTGATTCACGGAAAAAAGAACCTCTTTGGCGTTGCCATGGGGAACGACGCGCATGGTTCAAAGGTTACCTTTTAACCGAACTGCGCTTCGCCCGGCGCCCTGCTTCGCTCACGCGGTCGCGTCTCAGTAGTAGAAATTTCGGTATCGCGTACTGCCGCCTGTGTTTTGCGCGCTCGTGAAAGTCGCTCTGACAGAAATTTCGACAAAATGCCGCATGCATGTGATGGTGGATGCCCGAATGGTGCACGCCGCCAGTGCACGCCGCCGCGCAGTAAAGGCGGGCAACGTTGGGCACGGCAGCAGTGACGTGTGAAAGACTGATTTCAGGCGGGTGATTTGAAGTGCGCTAAGGCGATGCGGACCCCCAAAACGTGATTTTATTTCCAAATAAGCAGTACCTTGGCATAAAAGTATTACTACGATGCTTCTGGACCGCTATTTCAACAATCAACGTCGACATAATATTTGCCTTTAGTGTTAGTGAGACAGATCATGTATATAAGGAAGTACAGAAAGTTTTTTCCTTTTCAACACGCACATCTGGTACACGGTCATTTCCACCACTCTCGATTTGTTTGAACAGTTTTTCCGCAACAGCCGAAACCATAGCCTTCGTATAACCTGCAGAGAAGAAGTGGCTAACCTGGGCGTCAATTTTTTTTGCATGGAATGCGGACAGAACATTCTAAGAGCATTGACGTGGCGCAAATTCGCTATTCCTCTTTTTACTAACTTTGAATGAGCCGAATAGAAGGACAGAAGTGGTTTTCCGCTCCTCGGCTCAGAAGACCAACACACATGTTCGCTAGAGAGGCACAGATTGATATCCAAGAACCTTAAGCGACCATTTTCGGGCAATTCGTGCGTCAACTTCAGTGGATGCAGGTTCTGCCTAAACACATTTAAGACTTCTTCCGCAGCTTGTCCAAATGGCTTTTCGGGCAATCACTGAAAATAAAAAAAATCATCTACATATATGGAAAAAGGACCCTATCGACACTTTCTTGAGCGCACGCGGCGCCGCGGCTGGCTCGCTGCGCTCTACCACGTCGTTGCTGCTACTTCGGCTGCATTCTGTCACGGCGCGATGGAATACCACGTATCGGGGGAGGACATTGACCCGGAAGAAATCACACCAGACCAAGGCTGGCAGACCGCCTCGTCTCGCCGTGCACTAACCCAAAAGGTGGACTCCAAACCTACGCCGCCTAATGGCGCTTTGAAACATGGAGGGAACAAGCCCTGCGATAGTGAAAAACGTCAAGAACAAAATCATCCGAGCGAGCCGAATGCCGCAACTACCGAAGGACGACATACGCATCATCATAAGACCCAGAGGGGGCCTTAATATCGCTAAGCTTGGCCCAACGATCGTCGCCGACGCCATTGCCGTCTCGGCAGGTATCAGCCCTGTGGAACAGCATGCGGACACGCTCTGCCCAAACAGTAAGCAGAATATCTTAGTGGCGAGCACGCCGACAAGAGATAACGCCAACCGCTACGTGCGCATTAAAGAAATCCGCATCGCTGATAAGACCTACGAAGTGAGTGCCTACGAAGCGGCACCGTATTCTACATGCAAAGGCGTCATCCGGGGGATCCCCGTGCAAGACAGTTCGGCGGACATCGATGCAAAGATCGTTAACGACAGGAATCCACTGGCCCTGGCCGCCAAGCGCATCGGCAGTACCACCGCAGTAATCGTGGCCTTTGATGGACATCGCGTGCCCAACTTCGTGCGATATGGGTCTGTGCTATTGCAATGTACGCTATACCGCAGGCAGATAGATATTTGCTATGCCTGCGGCCGGCTTGGCCATCGTGCGGACGTTTGTCCTAACCCCGGAGACGTTATCTGCCGAGGCTGTGGTGCCCCGAACCCTGATCGGGTGCATCGTGGTACACCCAAATGCAAGCTTTGTGGAGGAGACCTCCTCACTGCCGACAAGGCATGCAAAGAACGCTACAACATTCCCTACGTGGTGCGACGACGACGATGGGAGCGAGCACGCTCGACGCGAGACGGAAACGACGATCTTGATGCAAGGTACAAGCCCAACGCAGCCACTCACGACGACGAACCTTCGGAACATGCGACAGATGATCGGTCCGATGGCAACCGATCCCAGTCCCGATCCAGGGGTCGTTCCAAAAGCCGCTCCAGACGTGCATCGAGGTCCCGGAGCCGTCCTCGGGCCCCCTCCCGCAGTACACGACGTGGGGCGCCCAATGGGTCTGCATCCAGATCCCGTTCCGGCTCCCGTCCCGGGTCTCTCTCCGGTTCTCGTTCCGGATCCTACCCCGGCCGTGGCGGTGTCCATGGTCAACGATCGTCGAGCCCGTCGGCACCATCACCGGCAAGCAACGCCCACAATAAGCGAGAAGCTCTTACTTGGGCGGACACCGTCAGGAGCAAAGGACAAGCTACGGCACAGGTAGGGTCGGGTTTACTCCCAGAGCACGACACACACACCACATCTGAAATATCATATCTAAAGCGCGAAAACGCGATGATGAAAGAAACAATACGCAAACTCATGGTCGCCATCGCCGAACTAAAAAATGACAGAAGCGCGTCCACCGCTACACCCACCACCGATCACGCCGCCAATGCAGTCGCTTCGTCACAGCTGCAGCCCGTAGGCGCCCATAATGATGACGACGAGAGCGCACCTAAGAAACGCGCGATCGTCCGCGACCAGCCAGCTTTAAGGCCCGAGGAGTTGGACGATATTAAGAGCACGCTTTCAGCGATTAAGGAGAGCCTTCGGTTCCTTGGCGAGAGTATGGCCCTTGTACAGTCAACCCTTGCGGCCCACGGTACTCGGTTGGGCCAGGTGGAACACTACCTAGACCACATCGTCGCCCCTGCCGTCGCCGCGGGTCAGCCGGTCTCACAGCGCACAACCACACCAAGTTCACTCCCACACGCGGCCCTTTTGCACCCGTCGGGTGCTCAGGCCAACACCAGCATGCTTCAAGATGGCCACGCCAAATGACGAGTTGCGAATCTGGCAATGGAACTGCAGGAGCTTCGCCATAAGAAAGCCTCTCTGCAGCAATACCTCCGTAGTCACGAAGCCAAACCCCACGTCATCCTGTTACAAGAAACTGCAGTACCAACCGACACGTTTTCCGGATACCAGTGGATACCCGGCCCTCGGGAGAACGCGGTACCGCCACGCTGGTTGCTAACAAGATTACCTGCATAGCACACAGCCTCGGATGAGCCCGAAATCGAGCATGTTATAGTAGAGATCATCCCTGGAAACACATCCCGACAAAGCGTGTACATCCTCAATGTGTACAGCAGCCCCAGCCACCACAGACAACGGTTCACACGCCTGTTCCAGAAAGCCATCCGTCTCGCAGAGTCCAATCCGCTAGTGATCGCGGGTGACTTTAACGCCGCACATCGTGCCTGGGGGTACGCGTACGACACCCCCAAGGGTAACGAGCTTTGGCAAAACGCTAACGACATGGACCTTGCTCTCATCACGGACAAGGCTTTCCCTACACGCACCGGCACATCAACACAAAGAGACACCACCCCGGATCTCTGCTTCGTCAAGAACATTGCCGACGCCCGTTGGTCCAACCTCGCGGTAGATCTTGGTAGCGATCATTTCTTACTGGCCGTACACCTCCCCACTGTCTGCAAGAAGACCAAGTTGTATACGTGGGTTGACTGGGACCTTTTCCGGAAGACCCGCGCAAGAACGACATCCTCCAGACGCCGCCCCAAGCCTCGAGACGTGGACGGCCCAGCTCAAGGTCGACGTCGACAAGGCGACCAAAACCATCACTACGGACTTACCAACCGAGAAGATGGACAGTCGCCTCGCCCACCTGCTCGAGGCCAAACAGTCTCTACTGGCCCGCTGGAAAGGACAGCGCCTTAATCGGAGGTTGCGTAAACGCATATCTGAGCTGAACAAGAACATGGAGGATCATTGCCGCGCCCTTTCTAAGCAAAGTGGGACGAGGTTTGTAACTCGATTGACGGTCAGGTCCGAAATGGCAAATCCTGGAACCTCCTCAAACACCTGCTCGACGACACCAACACCCGCACGAATCAGCGTCGTTCGCTCGCGAAGATACTCCATCAGGCTAAACGGACCGGGCCACCGGAAGACGTCACCAAGACCCTCGTGCAGAAATATCTCCCGCTTCCCACGGGCCCTTCGACTCCTCACCCAGAATACCTTGGTACCGACAACACTCAGTTAGACGCCGACTTTTCCGTCGAAGAGGTGCGGCGAGCTCTCCACGAACTCAATGGCCGTTCCGCCCCTGGCCCCGACGGCATCACCAACAAGCTTCTACGCAACCTGGACGACCCCTCCGTCACTTATCTCACAGACACCATCAACGAAATATGGAAAAAGGGCGAACTACCCGATGCCTGGAAACTCGCCCACACGATCCTCATTCCTAAACCGGGCAAGGCGCCGAGCCTAGATCACCTGCGTCCCATCTCGCTCACATCATGCGTGGCCAAGGTGGCTGAACACGTCGTCCTCAACAGGGTCGGTCGATACCTCGAAGATCACGATTGCCTGCCACACCACATGATTGGCTTCCGGTCAGGATTATCGACTCAAGACGCTATGCTACTTTTAAAGCATCAGATTCTCGACGGAGGTAACACTCAGGACACTCGTGCCATACTCGGCCTCGATTTAGAAAAGGCCTTCGATAACATCACACACTCGTCCATTTTGAAGGCGATCGCAAACCTCGGCTGGGGCGTCGGTTTTACGACTTTGTCCGCTCCTTCCTCACTGGGCGCAGAGCCGTCCTCTGCGCAGGAGACCTGGTGTCGGAAGAAGTCGACCTCGGACAGCGAGGCACTCCCCAGGGATCCGTCCTCTCACCGACGCTCTTCAACCTCGTGATGATCGGACTCTCCGAACAACTCTCAAAATCGAGGGGTTGAACCACACAATCTACGCGGACGATGTAACCATATGGTGCTCCACAGGGTCGGATGGCTTCATCGAGTCCACCCTACAGGAGGCCATCGAAACCACCGAATCCTACCTCGAACACACCGATCTCAAGTGTTCCCCCGCGAAGTCGGAGTTGCTGATATACCTGCCCAAACGCCGCGGCGCAAAGCCCAAAGGATGGCAACCCTCGGCCGAACGCAACATCATCCTCCACACCAGAGATGGTCGCGCAGTCCCCAGGGTAGACTCCATTCGGGTCCTGGGCATGATCATCGAGTGCCGCGGAACCAATACCCAAACGGTGCAGAAGCTCAAGACTGGGACTGATAACGCCATACGGCTAGTACGTAGAGTGGCCAACCGGCACCACGGCCTGAAAGAAGACAACTTGATGCGTCTCGTACACGCGTTTGTTCTGTGCCATTTCACGTACGTCGCTGCCATGCACAAATGGCTACGTACTGAGCGCGATAAACTGAACGCCCTTATTAGAAAGGTCGTTAAAAGAGCCCTCGGCCTCCCTATGAGCACTTCCACGGAGAAGCTCCTCGAGCTCGGCGTGCACAACACGCTTGAAGAGATCGCCGAGGCTCAGGAACGGGCGCAGTTGCTCCGACTCAGGACCACCAAGGCGGGCCGCCATATTCTGCACGAGCTTGGCTTCTCTTCGACGGCCGGGGACCCCCCAGAGTGGACGCCGGTTCCCCGTGAAATCCGAGATCTCATCACGATCAATCCCATTCCGCGAAATGTACACCCCGACTTACAACAGAGGCAGGCGCCTTGCGCGGGCGACCGCCTTTCTCAAGCGCATAGACGTGAAAGCGGACGACGTCTCGTTCGTGGACGCCGCTGCCTATCGCAACAACCGAGCCTTCGCCGCGGTTTCATCCACGCAGCGGATCCTAAACTCCGCCACTATCCTCACCCGAGACCCCGAAGTAGCTGAGCAAGTAGCCATAGCTTAAGTGTGCTCGACAGCAAACGAGAAGTCATCTACAGCGACTCTAGAGCGGCCATGAAAGCCTTCGAACGTGGCGTCGTCTCCGATCAGGCGTTACGCATCCTCCGCAGCGTGGATCCGAGTACTCTCAAGCATCACACCGTCATCTGGTTCCCTGCCCATCTCGGCCGGGTGCCGGGCGCCCCGTCCAACCTCAACGAGATCGCCCACGACGCAGCGCGCGCACTTACCGACCGCGCCGTCACAGGGAAACCTCATCTCGCCGAGTTAGAAGCCAACCGGGACGCACCATTACGTATAACGACATCACAAAACACTTTTACCTTGGACGCCGCATTTTTCCGCCCCCGCATCCGAAGCTTAACAGGCCGCAGGCGCTAACCCTACGCTTACTGCAAACGCACACATATCCAAACCTCGCCAAGCTTCATGTTTTCTATCCCGACGCGTACCCCAGCGACACATGCCCCTCGTGCGGACACACGGCGACACTCACACACATGCTCTGGGAGTGTAGAAACGCTCATCCCGGCTCTACCTCACACAAGTGGGAGATGTCCCTCAGAAGCTCGCTTCTCGCCGACCAGCAATGGGCTGTCCAGCAGGCCCACGAGGCGGCCGCCAGGTATTCTCTGTCGGTCCCTACGTGGGAGACGCCCGCTACGCGCTGAGCGCGTTCTGCAGGACGTAAATAAAGTTTTTCCAATCCAATCTACATATATGCACACGTTTTCAACTACGCACACATCGAGTTTGGACAGAAGATTGCGATCTTTTTAGGCAAGGTGCTTAGGATAGGCGCCAGGCACGACCCGATGGAAACGCCACTTTTTTGTATGTACTGCCAACCTTCCCACGAGAGACCTGTTGATTTTAGGTACATTGTCATCAAATTCATAAACCCTCTAACTGCGATCACTGCGGCGTTCTGGAAAGCTGTTGGCTCGAAACTGTAAAAGCGTCTTCTACAGATTTTAACATGTGGTCATGTGGCAGAGAATGGTTGCTTAAGGTTCCTCGATATCAAACTGTGCCTCTCTAGCGAACATGTATGTTGGTCTTCTGAGCCGAGGAGCGGCAAACCACTTCTGTCCTTCTATTCGGCTCATTCAAAGTCAGTAAAAAGAAGAATATCGAATTTGCGCCACGTCAATGCCCTGAGAAGGTCCTGTCCGCATTCCATGCAAAAACATTTTGACGCCCAGGTTAGCCGCTTGGTATCTGCAGGTTATACGAAGGCTATGGTTTCAGCTGTTGCGGAAAAGCTGTTCAAAGAAATCGAAAGTGGTGGAAATGAACGTGTACCAGATGGGCGTGTTGAAAAGGAAAAAATTCGGCAGATCCCACGCACTGTGGGAATCGATGTAATGCGAAGCAGCCAGCAAAGAGCTGCATACATCGCCTTGTTTGTCTTTGAGCCAAATGAAATCATTCATGCCATGGCATCTAGTCCACCATATATCGCATGTTTGCCATGCACGCATGCATGCACAATCTAGTGTACACCATGCCATTGAAACGCATATTCTGGTATATAAATGCATGACCTGTCGTTTATGTTCATCACGCACTCGTGTCATGCCATACCAATTTTGGTATATATCACGTTAACAAAACGGCCGGAAGCGCACCATGACATTCGCATGTAAATCATACCGTACAGGACATGCATAACATGATTCGCATGTTAAGACCTCTCATTTATGTTCGTTATACAGTCACATCGCGCAATACCAATTTTGGTGTATATCAAAGAAGCGAAATGACCGGGAGTGCACCATGAGTAGATCATGTAAATCATGCCATACATGACATGAATATTATGGTTTTTCATGTTACCACCTGTCACTAATGTTCATCACACAGTCTCATCGCGCAATACCAGTTTTGGTGTATATCAAGCTATCGAAACGGCCGCGAATGCACCATGAGCGTGGCATGTAAGTCATGACATACATGGCATGCATGTCATAGTTTTCATGTTATCACCTGTTATTCATGTTCTTCATACAGTCACAGCGCGCAATACCAATTTTGATGCATATCAATCTAGCGAAACGGCCACGAGTGCGCCATAAGCATGGCATGTAAATCATCTCGTACATTTCATGCATGTCATGATTATCATGTTACCACCTTTCATTTACGTTCGTCATACAGTGGCGTCGCGCAATACCAGTTTTGGTGTATACCAAGCTAGCGAAACGGCCGGGAATGCACAATGAGCGCGGCATGTAAATCATCATGTATGTCATGATTTCCCTGTTACCACCTCTCACTTACGTTCGTCATGCAGGCGCGTCACACAATACCAATTTTGGTGTATGTCAAGCAAGCGAAACGGCACGAGGGCGTCATGAGCCTGACATGTAAATCATGTCGTGCATGCCAAGCATGACACGATTTTCATGTTACCACGTCTCATTTACCTTCGTCATACAGTCGCTTCGCGCAATACCAATTTTGGTGTACATCGAGCTAGCGAAGCGGCCGCGAATGCTTCATGAGCGTGGCAATTAAGTCATGACATACATGGCATGCATGTAAAGGTTTTCATCTTACCAACTGTCATTCATGTTCTTCATACAGTGACATCGCGCAATACCAATTTTGATGTATATCAATCTACTGAAACTGCCGCTAGCGTATCATGAGCGTGGCATGTAAATCAGATCGTACATGACTTGCATGTCATGATTTTCATGCAACCACGTCTCACTTACGTTCGTCATACTGTCGTGTCGCGTAACACCAATTTTGCTGTATATCACGCAAGCGAAACGGACGCGAATGCACCATGAGCGCGGCATGTAAATCATGACATACATGTCATGGATGTCACGGTTTTCATGCTACCACCTCTTATTCATGTTCTTCATAAAGTCACATCGCACAGTACCAATTTTGGTGTATATCAATCTAGCGAAACGGCCGCGAGTGCGCCATGAGCGTGGCATGTAAATAATGTCATACATGACATGCATATCATGATTTTCATGTTACCACATGTCAGTTATGTTCGTCATACAGAAATGTCTCGTCATACCAGTTTTCGTATGTATCCCTTCATTTAAACGGCAGCGAGCGCCCCGAGACCATGTCATGTAAATCATACTGCACATGACATGCGCGTCATGATTTGCATGTTAGGACCTGTCATTAGGTTCGTCATGAACTCTTGTCACGCAGTACCAATTTTGGTATATATGAAATTAACGGAACGACCGCAAGAGCCCAAAGGCCGTGGAATGTAAATCATGCTGTTCATGACATGCGTGTCATGATTTCCATGATATGACCTGTCATTTATGTTTGTGATAAGGCCATGTTATGACACACCAATTTTGGTATACATCTGATTAACGAAACGGCCAGGAGAGCACAAAGTTGTAGGCGGCTAGATAGATAGATGTATAGATAGATACGCTCAAAGTCGCAGAAGTTCGCTAAGAAATGCTTCGCATTTAAAAAAACTTGCTGTAATTCCGTACATACATGATCTGTCTCACAAACTTAAGAGGGTAGGGCAACGTGCTGGCGTTAAGGTAGTGTTTTCCGCACCGGAGAAGTTGTCGAAGCTTTGAAAGTTTGCTCCGAGTGGCAGCCGTAATGGCTGTTCTGTCAAACACAAAAAGCAGTTTGTGCCCTGTACCACTGGCGTGGTATACGTGATTATTCTGTTGTGTTAATAAATACGTGGGGCAGGCTGGTAGGCGCTTAAACGACCGTCTAAGAGCGCACCACAACAATGTGTACAACACGGTTCAATGTCACTTGGGCATTCATTGTCGTGACTGTGGTTGTACGCCCTTCTCTGAAAAAAAGCGAGGTTCTGGCTAGGCATAATTTACAGTTGACTCGAGAAATCGTCGAGGCAGATTTCATCAGAAAGTTAGATAGCAGTTGCATCAGCTCTCCTACGATAGCACTTTTATTTCATGTAATATGATATCTAAAGAGCTCATGAATGATAGGCTCTTATGCGCAGTGGTGGTTGCACCATGTATAATGGTCAAAACTTTTTTTTCGTTAATTCCCCGGTTGCGGCGCATGTCAGCGAAGTATGTATCACTGTTCATCCTTCCCTTTCTACGAATAAAATTTTGTGAGTCAGCGCTCTCTGTGTGTCGCCCTTCCTTGTCCTCGTCTTCTCTTGCGCTGTATTCTCTCTGAGGAGAGGGAGTGGAGAGGGGAGTGTGGACTGGGTTTGCGCATGCGGATGAGGGTGGTCGCGCCGTACACCGGATTGAACTCCGTCATATGCTGCTTCGCATGTAATTAAACGTACGCACATTATATATTCAAGGTGTCTGCCATACCACGCGTGTGGCTTCTCCGAAAGAAAATAGTGGTCCTCTTAGGCTTGTGGCCACCTTTATTCTTGCCTGCATAAGTGCTCCTCGATCTCATAACTGGTCACCTTTGCTGTAAAATACCGGCAGTGAGGGTGCTAAAACTGTTCTAAAAGACTCATGTCGGCCAGAACATAGTATGTCTTATCCGCTTTCGATTGCTGTAGCAAACCGTCTACAAGCCAGATGTCCGAGAGCCATTGCAACGATGGCTCGCATTTGGTCTCACTCTGAGACTTTTTTGGGGATTACTAGGAAGAATGATAGTTGCGCCTCCAAATATCTGCATGCCGTGAAGTGCCTGGGCGATGCCTGTAGATCTGCTGTGGCTGGAGGGCGCTGGAAGAGCGGCCCCATCGGTCATAGTCCAAGTGCTTTGATTTCTTAAAACTTATCATCTCACTCAGCGGCATGCCGATAACATCAGGATCGTTTTAATCTGGTCATATGCCTAAGTATGGGAGTTCTGGGTCGCTAACAACAGATAACAGATCTTGTTGGAGCCTATTTGTTCTGAGGGCTCATACGCTCCGTGGTTAGTATTGAGGCCAGCGGCGCGGTGAAATTGTAGAGCATATGCGTCGCTTTCATGAGGCAGATCATTAAATGGTGGAAGTAGCTTGTATGGAGAACAGCCATTCAACAAAGCAGGTCAGATGAACCGTCTCTCACCCGCCGTACACTGTTTCCTACATTCAACTGCGGACCCGTTCTTAAAGCTTCAGCCCTATCTGCGAAACGCGGTCGACGGTTGTAACCCATTTCATTGCTGCATTCTCTCGAGCATCATGTCGAGCTCGCTGAGGACGGCAATTTCTATTAGTCCTTTGCGTGAGCCCCATCACTCTCTGCCCATGTGCTTGTCGATCGGAATCAGTTTTTAAGATCCATGGCAGGTCCTTAATCAGAGCTGTTGAAGAAATGACGAATCCCTTCACGGTATGAGTGCCATATTTTCAGGCAAACGTGTGTCTCAGGTGAGCCAGACTAACTGCAAGACCAGCCGAAGACAGGGAGGCACGCTTGCAACCTTGCACATTGCAGTAACTCAGACGATAAGCAAAGCCATTTAAGCTTAAGGTACTGATATATGCCGCCAGTATTCGAGAGGTGCAAAAACACAAAAATGATTTCTGCGAACGTAGTTGAATTGCATGGCTAGGAAGTGGAGGGGTAAACTGTGGGGTCACCATTCACGCGTTTCCTAAAGCAGAATTGGAAGCTATATGGCGCTCTGTCCCTGCGATAATGCACGGCTGTGAACGCCTTGACCCAGCATTGCCAGACAGCCCCCAGGACGCGGACGTGTTCCGAGTATCATGGAGATAAAAACGGCGCGAACTCTGACTTCAGTTATAGTTCGCATAAGAGACAGACAGGGCTCCACAGCCTTCGGGCCTCCGCGTTCGGGTAAAAGTAATAACGGCAGCAGCCGGGTAGTCGGTAGATCGAGCACGAACCAGATCAGCGACGCAGGGGCGAGACCTGGCTCCCGAATCCCTGCCCAAGCTAACTCGCATGTGCGCTCTTGGCGTTACCTTCACAAAAAACATTCTTTCAAAAACGTAGCATGAGTCACCGGCAGACCCCCACGTTTCGTCCATGACCACTGAAAATGGGTATTCTAAATCTGGCCCCATTCATACGCAGTACTCTCGCTGTTCTTATTGTGTTTGCGGAACATACGCGCACCCAAATCAATATTTTAGATGCCACAGTTCTGAGTACCCTCCTGCTTCTGTTTCTTCGCTATCCTTTATTCGCGACCAGCCGGGAGCCAATGTCTAAGCGCAACGGGGTGCAGACTCCGCGGCTCTTGCGAGTTGTGCGGCACAATCGGTTCGGCAGATCTTTCCAAATGCTGCTAAGAGTGGCTTTAAAGGTATATGTAAAGTCCTGAGCTCTAAAAAGGCAACCACGACAGGGTTCGAGCTATGCGATTGTTCGAATTGGTTGTGGGAGGCAGCATCCCAACGGTAGCTGCCGTTGAAACCGATGGTCTAAGTTGGCGTATCTCCTCTTGGTTTAAGGAATAGTCCGTTTGCTATTCTCCGCGGTGTCAGAGTAGGATGGACAGCAAAGCGAAATTTAGGATTTGCTCAGGATTTGGTGCAGTCGTGCGGCATGGAAAAGCAGTGCATGTACATAAGAGGGTCTACCGTAAACGTTACTCCTCTCGTATCCGTAAACGTTAGTCCGATGACGTAAGACTGTATCTAAACACACTCTAAGTATGTCCTCCTCGTTGGGTAGTTTGACGGTATTTTTGAGCGTTTCTGCACATTCTAAGCCCTATATTCTCAAGATATTTATATAGGTACAGGAAATATAGGTGCCGCAACAACGCGCGCACCATATCGTTACTATAGGGATCAGCAGCCTGCTAATATCTTTTATTTAAACGTTTGGGTGATTTGCAGCGATTGCGAGTCACGCAAAACATCGCAGCACAGTTCTCTAGGTGGCCTTCAACCTTTTTCTTACCCTTACGGCTCCGTTGGCATTGATTTGCACTACCCACTTCCCCTGACATCAGTTGGCTATGGCTGAGGCAACAGCCTTGATGACAAGGCAGTTGATTGCATTACGCGATAAGCCAGGACTGCTGTGGCCCCAGCAGCCACAATACACAATGGTGGCTCCTGCTTATTTGGCCATTTCACAATGAATGCTAGGGTGTTCGTGCTACTAATGCGCACACTCTCAAATCAGCACCCTTCAGCTATATCTGCCGTTGCATGAAATGCACAGAATGCCGCCATCTGGCACGTCGCTCGTTACGTGAGGACTTGCTGGGACTGTCATCGACGCAAGGCACTGGCGGCAAAGCCCAGTGAATAAATGCACATCTGAATTGAACTGACCTCTGAACTGAACCTTGGTCTGAACTGGCCAAGTGACGCCAGAACAACACTCGAACAGACAGCAAATCTGCGCCCACCTTTCACCCGGACAGCTTTGTTGTCTGTCAGCTCCTGCCTGTGACCGGGTCTCTCCTCAAAACTACTGCCACCTCAAACTACTGTCGACAACACAACTACTATCGATCCAACTCTGTTACTGGGCTCCAAGAGTAACACGCATCGTCGAAGTCCGTGCATTGACCTCATGCCTGGCTCTAGCACTGCAGAGTAACAAAGATTACATTGTGTTCCCACGGGAACACAAAGGCAACCATGTGCGGATGCGAAGGAGCGCATGGGTTGACAAGTTCCGTTCATCACGGGCACATTGCCCGATGTTAACGCGTCCTTGCAAGTCGAGCACGCCATCACTGTAGTTGTTGTTGCTGTTACTCGTCCCGAACTTTTGCTGAAGCACGCCACGCGGGTTCATCGCCACGCCACGCGGGAGCACGTGGATTCAATGTGCGTCAGCAGAATCTCGTTCCCCGACACCATCACGTGATTGCTGAGATAGTGTAAGGGGGAGAGGCCACAGCGTCTTATCAAGCGCCTTACACAGGCCCGAACGCGCTAGCGCGTGCCAGCACATATGGTTTCCTTTAGTGGGGGATGGTGTAATTTTTTGAAAACGGTGCCGTTGCGCGGGCGCCATAGCCTCGTTGCGAAGGAGAGTGCAACGGAGCGAGCGCGTGGCGCATTATATACGAGCCCACAGCTGCGCCAGAGAAATAGAACGGCAGAGGAGAACGGGAGAAGAGAAACGAAGCTCACACCACCTGCGCTGGAGGTGGAGGACGGAGTGAATTGACGCATGCGCAGTGTGGGAGCGTAAGGACGCCATTGGAGGGACGGAAGAGCCACTCTTCACCACTTTTTTTGCTTGAAGCGGTAGATCCCCCTCGCCCATACCCTTTACCTCGCGCATACCTTTTACCGTTGCCGTGTCCAAAGCAACACCAAATCGCTTTTTTCGAACGATACTTGTTCGTGACGGTCGTCGTATCCCTCCTTCGAACGACGTTGTGAGGCCAGAGTCCGAAGACGAGCTATTCGACGGGCTTCTTCTGCGAGGCAAAGTCTGCGTTGCAGAATCGTCATTGTGCAGAATGAAGGGTTAGAAAGTGTAGTGCTGGCCGGCAGGCGGGCGGTATGACGTCGGTGGTGGCGGCGGCGGCATTGCGGCGGTGCGGTGCCTCCACGTGGGCGCGGAGAGGGAGTTGCAGTAGCGTAGCTCATAGCTTCCGGATGAGGCTGCGGTGATTCGGGATTTCCCAGCGATTGCCGGATTCCTCGAGGGCAATGTCGGCGATCGAATCCACTTGAGGCTGCGCCGGACGTAACAGCTCGCGCAGCTCCTCCCGCACGATCGCTCTTGTGGTTTCCCGTATATACATCGTCGATGTCTAGCAAGTGCGCTTCGGTGTAGCCTGTAGACAGGGTTGAGCGGTTGTACTGCTTTGTCCGCATATCGAGTGAGTTTTCAATTGCTGAAGCCTCCGTTAGGCGTTCGGTGACTGTCTTCGGTGGGTTCCGCACCAATCATGCAAAGAGGTCTTGTTTCACTCCCCACATAAGAAAGCGCAACTTTTATTGCGATAGCAATTACATGGACATTATCGGCTGATTTCTGCCGTCGCCGTCATGCCCCGGATATCTAGATGCTTGTATATATATTTAAAAATGCACAAAGCAAAATCAAGCAGAGAAAAAAATTCTGAAGCACCCGACCGGGGATTTGAACCATTGACCCCTCGCTCTCCAGTCCACTACATTAGACAATTCAATTATGCCCCATGCATGCAGCACCGAGGTAACGGCGAGCTATTTATAAACACCATTTACCGCTGGTGGTAAGCAAATCTCGGAGGAGCTTGACCATGTTTTCTATCACGCAACGCTCCTAATTTTCTTTCAATTTGACAACCGCCCTGGTTACACGCAAGACAAAGTGGCCTCTTTTTGTACCCACTCGTGATGTGGAAGGTGAAAAAACAAACACCGAGCATGCCTAGGGTGCCTTAAAACCCGTACGCTCCGCGGAGGGTGATGACAGCCGCGTCGTCTGCTAGGACGGCCGCCATTGCGCCTCCCGCCGCAGGTCGGCAGCATGCGAAACGCGCTACACAACGCACTTGCGGTGCGCGGATACGTCCGGAAATAAGCGCACGCTAGTGAGCTTTCTCTTCTTTTTAGGGGCGAAGCTCCTTAAAGCGGCACCCGTTCGTCCCTCGTAGTTGTCGTAGTCGTAGTGCGTAACCAGTCGTAACGCTAGTACCAGACCTTGACCTCCAAGGTGGTGCCGGTGGGAGATTTTTCCTGCGCGTTGTTGAACAATAAAAAATTCACAGCGTGCGCGTTAACTAAAAGCCGAATTCTTCTGTCTCTCATTCCCCATTAGCAGCCATTGGTATGTTCCAGTAGGAAACGTTAGTAGAAGTAGAAGTGTAAGTGTTAGCTAAAAGCCGACTTCTTCTGTCTCTCATTCCCATTAGCAGCCATTGTTTACCTCCAAGGTTGTGCCTGGTGAGATTTCTCCTGTGCGTGATTAAACAATAAAAATTTTGTTCAAAACGCCGTTGATTGATGAAATAAACCAACGAAAGACGCCAGATGTTTTCTAAAAGCAAAACGAAAGAACGCCAGATGTTTCTAACGCAAAACGAAAAGACCCCAGCTGCTTAACAAAAGACGCCAAATGTTTTCTAAAGCAATGGTTTTCTAAACAATGAAAATTCACAGCGTACATGTAAAATTAAAGTGAGCTGTAAGTCGTCATAACTCATCGAACCTTTAGTATAAACGCGCCCGATCTCACGTCGGTGATGATGTACTGGGCAGAATTCACGGAAGATTCACGGTTTACCGATGAACCTCCGCAGCTTCGCCCACTCATCATCATTCACTCCGTGGATATGCTGTGATTTTTATATTACCGTACACTCTAAGAAAAAAAAGAGTATGCGTGACTCTTTTCGGAGAGTTCTGACTTGCCACGTATAGGACTCTCTTTAAATAGTCACGGTGACTCTCTTGGTGGGTTAGGGTCGGCTCGCTCTAGGAGAGTCCCCTGACCCTCTAGGAAGAGTGCAAAGACTCTCATCGGGAGGATCACGTTACCACTCATAGGGAGTCAGACGACCCTTGCCGGTAACGCTCCTAGGGGAGTCAAGGGACCCACACCGAAGCATCAAGCGACTCCACAAGTATTTTAAGCTACTCATTTGATCCTTGCTCTACTTTTGCGCGACTACTGTTGAAAATAGTGGAGTATTCATTTTAAGCAAGTCGAATAATACTTGGCGTTCTGCCCAGCGACTGTAAAAAAAGAGTAGTTCAGTTTTAGCATTATTTTAATAAAACTCGTCAAAACAACACATATTTTCCAACAAAGTTATATAGAAAGCGCGAAAAGATGGTCTGTGATTTCCAATTAAGAAGTTTGGGTATTCGTCATTTACATGCTTCTATGAGTATAGCCAACAAAATGTGTGACTGTGATGTGCACAGTGTCATATGGTGCTAAATGAACAGCAGAAATCGACATCATGTTTCCATATTTATTCCTTGTGATTAAGAATAAATAAAAAAGTGGTGACGGCTTGAGGCATCAGACTTGTGGCTTGCTAGGTTGTCGCTCCTGTCCAGCGTGAGCTAGAGTCACTTTTTCTAGTGACTCTAGAATTTTTCTAGTGACTCTAGCGTGAGCACCATGAAAAACGGTATCTGAAAAGCAGAACGTGATATTATGATGAGAAAATGAAATTGCAGTAAAAGTTTGCAAAACCTACACAATAAGTGGTTCACACAGACATAATAAAGGCTAACAAAAAACAACAAAGCACTTCCTCCGGCAGCCAGGGGCATGCCGTGAGCGGTTATTGACCGCACGTTTTACAAACGTAACCCATCCTTAAATACTCAGATAAACAGATGCGAGTACTAGGGCCCGAACGACACCCAGCGCGTGCGTACGCCGTCTACGTCGAGATCAGACATGTCATATGCCAGAATTAGCGCACATAACTCCCACAATCACGTACACTCACTCGATTCTGTTATAGCGCCCAACGTCATCGCAGTGTATGCAAACCACGAAAACAGCAAACAGAAACGAGGGAAAAGAGTGCACGCCGGCGGCCGCAACATCGCGCGCCGTCGAAAGTCCGGAGCTTTTTTCACTTTACCGGCGAGGCGTGTCCAACTTGAATGACTACCGCGTACATTCTGGAAGCCACCGTACTATATCGGCACCTCAAACTACCGTCTTTAAGCCAACAAAAACCATTACATATAGTGCGTCTGAGCGTTCTGTACACAGGCATTTTTTTTTTTTCGCGTTCCCACGCGTGGAAGCACGCCGCACACTCAAGGTCGATGGAAATGTTATTATGAAGTAGATTAAAGTGCACCCCAAAACGACATCTTGCACCTTCAGTAGTGCCGACACGACGTGCGATCAGCAAGAAATGACCCTCGATTATTGTTTGCATCGCTCACTTTATGGGAGCTTGTACAGCAACGCGCATAACGGTGGCAACTCGTTAACTGACAGCTTTAGTTGGGCATCCGCAACAGCCCCTCGGATACAGGCTACTGTTGGAAATGGCGGGCAGATTCCGCAGAGCTGCTGCAGACGCCCAGCTAAAGCTGTATAATTAGTACCTACGAAAGCAGTACACTCACCGTTTACTGGCGCCCGTTATCGGTGTCTGCAGCTCCATGAATATTCCGCCCTCCAAGCGTCACTTCGTGCACGGAGCCGGCTTCAATACCACCGAAGACGCGCAACCAACTCATCCACGCAATGCATTCCAATAGACCAGGAGACTGAGACGACTGAGACATGGGTGTTCCGGGTGTTCTCTGACTGAGAGGAGAGCGGCGCGCCACCTCGGCGCCAACCCCGTCTGCGTCTGCGTCGCCGAGCAAGGCGCCACAACGGCGCCAAAGGGCGAGCGTGCGATATGTATGGCGTATACGGCGGCTCTTCCGTATACCGAAGCCAATCGAAACGCGCTTCAGGAGGGTCCAGTGACTCCTTCCCAAATGCGAACTCTTTTTTTCTGCCTGTACCTTCCAAAAGGGGTCAGATGGACACCCGAAGGGAGTCACGGTTCCATGACCCTCTTTTGACTCTCTTTTTTCTTAGAGTGTACTGCGATACGTTCTGTGCAACTACATAAGTCATGTGCGATGTTGTGATGTGAAATTTGTGATAACACTTCAGTCGAAGCGGGTGGAGGCCACATGGCGGAGCCTTCGAGTTAACCGTGCTGACCTCTCTACGTTGAACGTTGCTGAGGGTGAGCAATGTGAAGCTGGGGTGCACTATAAAAGAAGGGCTTTTGATGGGGCGTGGCCACGCTGGAGGGAGCACAGCGTCCTATGTTGCGTGGCCGTGGATGAAGTTTCGCATACCCTGCAGCAACTGGTCGCATTCCAGGTATATTTGAGTTTCCTGTCTACAAGCAGCACTTTCGAGGAGCCAATGGTCGCGCAACGCTCAACGCGCGTTGTGTTGCAGTTTCCAATGAAATTACCCACCAGGCTTGCTTTCTTTCTTTCGTCAGGTTCATTTGCCGAGTGCCTGACAGAAAGAGACTAACGCGTTCCGGCAGACAACCTGTCGAAGACGATTTCTTGAGAATCTTGTAAGACACCAGGCAATGTCTTCCTACTCGTCAGGGCGCAGGAACGCGCCGCTTGTATTACCTTGTTTTCCAAAGGAACGTACGCTTTCAGTGTGAAGCAAACAGTCAGTCAGTCAATGAACTTTATTTATAAATTCTCCTGAGGAGCCGATTCCCCTCAAGAGGGAGGGTCGGCTGCGGGCCGCACCCACGTGGGGACAGGAAGAAGACGCTAATGGCATCGGGTTCGGTGTCGCTGTCTGCGTCGGACTCCTCTGCAGCCATCATGTGCTCTCGTTTTAGATACGAAGCATTTGTTGCTCGGGGGTATGTCCCGCGGTCTGGTATTCCGCACAAACACTACGCATCCGCAACTCTCCTCCTTCCCTCTCTCTAACAGCTGCGCGTTACTCTCTCCACTTCTCGACCAGCACCTGCTTGCGCTTCTCCTGCGTTCTCGCTTCTGCTCTCGCGGCGCATGCGCTACTCTCCTCCTCTAGTCTCCTCTCCTTCAAGTGGTAGAGCGCTGCGCGCGTTCAGTCCAGCGCTTGCTTCGGTTGACTCCTCTGAAATGCGGACTCGACATGCCGAAATTTTCTCCTGCGCAGCGCCGCGATGAGCGCCAGCGCATGCGCGTACCCTCCCCCTCTCTCTCCTCTTCTACGCTGCCTCCCTCTCGCGCGCCTCTAGACCACGTTCTCCACTCGCCCTATGAGAATTAACGGCCAGGCTTGAGGGAAGACACGGCGCGCGTAGTGTTCCTCCTCGCATTCCACGACGCGAGGTTGGTAGCATGCCCGGGGTCGGTAGCATGCCCAACGAACGCCAACGGAACGCGATCGCGCAAGTGCACCGGCTTCGCATCGCCTCATGGTCCCCTTTAGCGGCAGATGGTGTAATATTTTTTTCTTTTTTGAAGCTTGGGCAGCTTTTAGTGCTGCTGTTTCCTAAAAGTTTATTAAGCGAGCATTTATTTATGTAAGCTGACGGCCTCTACGTATGTTATGCGATAAAGGTAGACGTAGACTCTGTTATGTTGAAAACGAATCTTCTTCCTTACGCCAGAAACAACAGAGTTAAGACTAAAGCCTTACATAATTTTCTCCGAAACTCCGTATTCCAAATAATCGCTTTTTATATACAGGTCAGCAGCAGCCGCAACAGCAGCACATGTATCTCAACACACATTTTAGTGTTGCGAAGCTACCTTAGCGCGAATAAAGTGGCTTATTTTGCTAAGTTTACAAACACTTTACTAGTTTATTATAAATGGCATCATACCTAATGTACACAGAATAAAACGCAGAGGGGCAGTATGGTGCAATATCTTGCTACAATGAAACGAAAGCTTCTTTATGATTATTTATGCTGACATTTATTGCTCACAATCTGCGGCCGCTATTGTATCGGCACTCGAGTTGCACCTTGAGCCCTTATCAAAACGATCAATACGTTTAATAAGATTTGCGTACGCCCAGTGCCTGTGCGTTTTCCTTCTTTTATGTATCTGCAGTTTTTTCTGCTACCATGAATGATGTTTTACCAGTCTTGAGTAATGCACGCCTTCTAAATCCGTAACCAATTATGAGTGCTGATGTGGGAATAATTGAGAGTATCGGACCACCAGTATCGGACGCGAGAGTGTCCGCCATTTCATTTATTTTAATCCCTTTATGACCCGGTACCCAGAATAATCTGATTAGGATTACGCGAGCGGGAACAAGAAAATGAAAAGTACATGAAACAATACAGGCTTATTTCTTCGCAGCTTTTTGTTTCTCCCTCAACAGGAGCGTCTGCGCAGGGACAGAAAAGGGGAGCTTCAGGCGTGAACGCCCTTTTAAGGCGAAAGCCTTAAATGCCTCATTAAGCGCTTCTCAATGCCTTAAATGACTCATTAAGCAAATGTAACCGTCCGCCTCGGGGACGAGTGATGCAAAAAATCATCATCACGTGATTACGTTACTATATGACATCACGATGACGTCACACATCGCCAAAATTTCTGGCGTCATTATGGCGCCGTCATGATGTGACGTGGCGTCACGTGATTAACATCACACAAATATGTCATGACATGGCATCGTAGCTTCGTCAAAGGTGGTCCGCTCACGGAGTCCATGCAAAAGCAAGTGAGGTGCCTCCGATCCTGGAGGCACTGCGAAACCACGGTGGGTGCGCAAAGCTTTCGGAGGATGACGGAGCAGGATCAATACATCGACTGAGAAGATGAAGATGGTTTTCGCCTTCGAGTCGTCTTAATTTAATGCATAAGGGACCCTGTGAGTTTTATTCTTTTGGAGAAGGCAGAGCTTCACGGACCCTTTAGTACTATTGTGAGTTCCATGACAAGGAACAGGTGAGCGCGTGCCGCGCAGCCTCAAACCCGAGTTCGACGATACTCGAAAGGCGCTGTCACAAATAGAGTGGAAAGGGTGACGCTTTTTCGCGGACAGCTATCACTCCCACCTCGCGTCTGCTTTTACCAGCTTGATATGGTAGCGCCTGTTGTAGCATTCACGCTCAGCAAAGTATTCTGAAACGATCGCGAAAGGCGACAGTACCGCCTTTTGTGACGTAGAATATGATGTACTCAATAAATGAACTAACTGCTTGCCAGCGGCGTCATTGTTGCACTGGCCGTTGCTGTTACGAATGTCTCCCAACACAGGAGTAAGCGTACCGTAGAAGCGCAGGGCGGCCTAAGTGTGGCGTTTTCGAGCGTATTCTGGCGTCTACGCAGTTGCGAGGCTTGGCTGTGGCTACTTGAATGATAAGAAGTGTTGAAAGTGCTCTCAGCGTTTGTTTTTCGTGTTTCCTGTTTGAGCAATTATTTAAAGCACAGTATAATATCTCAATATTGCAATTTCGTGGGAAATGAATTATTGTTGAAAGTTTAACACAACGTACTCAGAGTTCAGCTGCAGTGCACCGCCGCAGCTACATTGCCTGAGCATCTCAACATGTTCCTGGCGCGCGATAAACCAAGACATCAAGGCCCGCTTCATGTTTCTGGGATGTTCAAACCAGAAATAAGAAAACAAGACCCGCTGGCAAAAGAACGAGTACTTAAAACACACCAAGGTAACGATTTCTGAAAGCTTCAGCGTAAAAAAATGCTCCGTACATTCACCAAGGACTGAATGCTGGAAGCTATCGCCTATGTCCCTGAAATACTACACTTCACCACCAACAGCGGGTGAGAAGGTAGGTACGTTTATTCCAGGCATGGAAGGGGAACTATTTTGTAAGCGTTCTGTCACACAAATGCGGCGGTCCGTTCTATTGAGCCGTACGGGATTAGTGAGAACAGCCAGATAACGAGCACAGAACGGTCTCCCGCTCCGTACTATCGATAGACCAGATATAAAACGGTCTCCGGACAACTTGGATTAGATAGAAATTTGATTCTCTGGCCGCATCAGTTACGTTTGAATCCAATCCAATCCAAGTCGTCTGGAGATTGTTTTGTATCTGTTCTGTCGATAGAACGGGACCGGAGGCCGTTCTGTGCCCGTTCTGTGGCTATTCTCACATCTTGACCGCTAAACGAGCCTCCACCGATCGCGTGCGGCTCGATAGAACAGACTGCCTCCGTTCTGACAGAAAGCTTACAAAATAGCCTCCCAGGAGCACCGGAGAGTACCGTCACCTCGACGAAAATACTAGATGTCGTGCTCACTTTTCCAGTTTTGCTCAATAGGTAATCAACGCGCATGAAATGCGACCTTTTGGCGATTGTCATCTATAGCGATCATTTCAGAACACGGCCCCAGTGCCGTCTTTTAAAATGATATTGTGCTATATCTTGATTTTGTGTGTAAGACGAACAAGCGAATCGAAAGGCTGACTGCCGCGCTCTACTTGGCGTGCCGCCTACTTGCGAGAGGCCCGTGATAAAATTATCAGCAATAGCGAGACGGGCGTGCCGATTTTTAGTGGCAACGCGGCGTCGTTTTCCTTTTCTTTATGAGAGCGCCCACCGCAAATCGCGCTGCTTAGGGTGTGAGGCTATTGCCATGGGCTCGCGTGTTCCCTGTCACAATAGTACGTTAAGTTCCGCTGTTTGCAAAGAAAGAACGAAAAAAATTACAGCATATCCACGGGTGAATGATGACGAGCTTGGGCAAAGCTCCTGAAGCAATCATGGTTAGACCGTGAAATGTACAGTGGTTTCGCCCAGGAGTAATCAAAGCGATACGCCGCTTTGATTACTGCTGCGCCCGCTTGGCGGCAGCCTCTCGAGCTCGCACCTCGGGATCTTGCCGACGAGCACGAGACGCAGCGGCCTTCCGCACCCGGCGCTCCTGGTCGTCCATGGTCCGCCAAGCAGCACGATCCGGCAAGCGCACTCCTCCACGTACGGCGATGATCAAGGAGAATGAGAGATAACGGGCGCAGCAGCCCATCTGAGAGCAGCGGCACCTATAACGCCATCTAGCGTGCATTCACCCTACTGCCATATTGCACACCTCTCTATGGCACAGCGCCATCTAGTATATCGTCACCCAACTGCAGTCTGCATGCATCTCTATGGGACAGCGCCATCTATTGAATGATACGGGAGACGCGACGGCGGGGGAACGCCGGATGGAGCGAAGACCGACCAGGTGATGCTATAAGGAGCTTCGCCCGTAAAACATGCTTGATATCTCCATTATACCAATCGGTATAACACGAAAGTAACACGTGTCTTTGTACAGAAGTAGGTAAATGTTTACTGTGCATTTATATAAGAGAGTTTGCACATTGTCTATTGTTGTTTGGCAGCTATGTCACTGTTAAAGGGCCAGTAAACAACCCCGAGGTCCAAAAATTGTAATGAAGAGAAATATGCGCACTTTTGCCATGTGAACATGCTGCCGCAATAATTTTGCGAATACGTGCTTTAAGAAGGAAGTTACATGGGTTAGAACATCCGTTTTAGCTGGTTTCAAATTTTCGCGCGGCCTCGCAACCCTTCTCAGCCACAGCGAGGGGAAGGCGTAGCCCGTCGTCGTGACTCCGCCCACTTCGGCAACGTGACACGACGTCAGCAATTGACGTCATCAGAATGCAGCTGGAATGCGTGCTTGCTTTCCAAGACGAGGAAGGGGCGCGAGAGAAAAGCGTTGAGAACCCCGCTTGCCGCAAGGGCGACCCGTCCGAGCTACCGGAAATTTCCCCTCTCTCCGCTCGATTTGCAGCCGACAACTGAACAACGCTTCCGCCACGTGTTGCTCATGTCAAAGGCAATCTGCGTGCAGGTGCCATGCAGTGCGAGCAACAACTGCTTGGCCGAAACCGCATCGCCGCATCACCATGAAACAAGGCGCAGTTTCGTAGCGGTGGGTGGGAACGGGAACTGACGTCAACTTGTTGAGACCTGGTTTAGACCAATCGACGAGCTCAGTGCTACGTAAACTCGCCGATCGCCAAGTTTGCGTCACTGCGCGTACGAGGAGGATTGGTCAGGCGTGGGAAAGAGGCGCGGGAATTGTTTTTCGAAATGAAGGGTCTGCGCGGCGAATTGTACGAATTGTACTGTGCGAATTAGCGAGCATGTTTGGGGGGTGTAAAAAAAAAGTCGCAGCGTGTTTACGGGCCCTTCAAACCTGGACGCAGCCACGTTGATGCTTGGTGGCACATCTCCATCCCGGCAAATAACATCCATGATGAATGATTAAACAAACCATTGTGGTAGCTGTAGTAGTTAACGGTGGGAGCGTAATCAGAGAAAGCGGTTTCACATCTAAAAGAGCGCCGCTGAGTAGACGTATAACTTGCGTAAAGGTCGCCATTCCTGTTGAACACCACGACCGGAGTAGAGGGAAACGCAACGCGTGTCGTGACTCTCTTCTATCCTAGCCGCAATATTTCTCGGGGCGATCGCAAGCAGTGAACGCGGTGTTACAGCCAGGCGAAGTAGGCCAAGGTAGGCGCGCATTGCAGATCTACTTCAAATACGGACGGATGGTATAAGCGAAGCCGAGGCTTGTGCTAATGTCGCCTCCTCGCGGTGGGTTAAGGCGTTCACAACATTGCACTTCTATTGAAAACGAGCCCATTGCGATGGACGCGTAGCAACAACGCGTTCCAGGAGTTAATCGCGGAGGCCGCGGTCATGATGCATTATTTTCTTTTACCGCCGGGCAAGACGACTGCGAGAGGAAAGTGTGAGTTATAAAAGGCGTTTGTAAAGCCTCCAGAGTGTGCGACTGTGGCGCAGTGGATAGTGTGCTCGGCATATGTTGCCGGGGGCCGAGAGGTCGTGTGCTCGACTCCCTTTGACGGCACTTTTTTCTTTGCCACTTGATCGCGTGCACTTTTTCACGTCATTTCCGTGAGGGAAATACGTCACTGAAATCTTCGTGGACCCCGGCATCAAACACTTTCGTGTTAAAAAAAACTCGGGCTGCTTTTAAACAAATGGAATAAGAAGCGGGAGGCCAGGGCATTCACAGTGCGTATTTAGATCGGGTTCTAAAGATGTCACGAGATGCCTATTAGACACATTTAGTTGGGCGTACGTAACAAATATACGTACGAAGCACGGCTACATGGGAGAAATGCGCATTCGCAGAAAGTAACCTATGGTTTTTCATCGACGCGTGCGTACGCCCGCAACATGATGCAGCGTTCACTGTAAAAAATACGCCGTAGTTTTTACGGTGAAAGCACTGGCAGCTGATGCTGCCAAGCTTTTACCGTAAAAAAAATTGTGAACCGCATTTCAAGTTTACAGTGTACATGCCGTCAATATAATGATATCGCGTAGAAAAAATCAAACCACCGTTTTTTCACTCCACAGTGTTTTTTGAGTAAAAATAAACGACAGCCCGTAAAATCTACGTTGCACCAATTTTGTGTTTTCTAGTGTTTAAGCCATAAAATATATTGTGGTGTGTAAAACTCCGGCAGCAACGTTTTCTCGTGTTGTAGCCGACTGTGGCACATGGAGTGAAACACTCTGAAACATGAACACGAACATTTCCTGGCCTTCTAACCTTTGGACCATAATATATGATGCAACCTGAAAAATGAACATACTGACATTTTAATGGTTTAATGGCCTTCGCAGGGCCAAATGAATCCGAACAACTTTTTTACGTAGAGGTAACTGTTTACCCATATTACTGGAAAAGAAGTCATGCAGATTTGTCATCTGAGGTCATTCGTCATGCATAAGAAAACTTAATCTCGATCTTCAATGTCTATACTATCTCATGCAGTGAAATTCATTCGACCTGATTTACACAGTAGCAGCGCTACTGCATTTCATCTATGCACGTACAAAGGTCCCTCAAAGCCTAAAAACTGCATGCATGGATTAGGCCACTTCTGTAAAATGTGAAGTGGAAATATGCTGTACAGGCAGAAAACGTAGCAGAAATGGGCACCACTGCCATTTATTAATGCTCTCCGCACCTATTCGTTCCAGGCGCAAAAAAATATCACAGTCCTTTTGTGATGCCTTCATCGCACTTGTGCCACACCCCTGTGCATTCCAGGCAAAAATAAATATCACATTCCCTTTGCAAGAGATATCAAACTTGTGCTTTTGTCTGTCTTTCAAAATCTGCAAACAAGAAACAAAAGAGCGTAAACAATACAATATTTTTGTTTTTCGTGGACAGACTTCATAAACACTACCTACGAAGTGAGTTTTATGCTATACAGGTTTAAATTACAGTGCTCAGGCTGTAAGCATGTTATGAGCGGCTACAGCACAATACATTGTAGAGCGACTTCAGACATTGATGTTATCTCATGGCAACTTTATGTAAAACAAGGAATTTGAGATAAAGAGAGAGTTTACCCCTGTCATCAGCCTAAATGTGTCTACTCTGAAAGAAGACATCTCCAACATTCCCTCTCACAACAGTTACTTAGTAGCTGCACCAGCCTCAACCCCCTAGATTGAGTAATTTGAGCTGCCCATGTCCTTTTAGAGTGAAAGCTTTACTTGTCTAGTCCAGCGAGTTTCGCTGTGTATCTCGCGTGGGTTGAAACAAAGAACGCTTCAAGGCCACGCGCGAAATTTTGTTGTGGCGTTGTACTTGTGCAGGAGCCTACAGTAACTCTCCAAATGCCCTTCCTCAGTGTCCGATGTAAAAACGCAAGGAGCGAGCGCATCTGCAAGCAGAGGAGCACGCGAGCGGAAGTGTCTGTTGCTGGTTTAGGGGTCTGGGGTTTCTCGCATTGACTGCGGCCACAGCTTCGTAAACTGGCGAAACGGCGGTAGTGAGTGCACGCAGTACGAAAAGTTGGACTAGTCGCATCGTTCGGTTGGCTAACTATGCTTCGGCTACGAGCGAAAACAAGCATAACCAAGGAAACAATTCGTTTGCTTGCATAACCGAGCCTTGCAGAGCTAAGCGGCCACAATCTTTTGTCACCCATACAACATTTGCTCTGGCATGAAATTCACGCACTAAGTGCCAATTTGTTTAAATTTTTTACACAGAACGCACTGTCCTTGCATATATTTTTTCTTGGTTTCGGGAACTATGTAATTAGTAGCATTTATTTCAATGTTTCTTCACTTCTGTTCCAGCCCTTTGATGTTAATCTTTAACTCAACCCCATTCATTATCCTCGGAATTCTTTCCTATATAAGTGGACAGTGGTAAGGTATAGCTTTCATAAGCTTTCGTGCTCACAGACACTGAAATGCTCCGACTCTAAATATCAGCGAAGTGTATTCCGCCTTATTTTTAGCTTCTTGATTTCACTAATAATGGCTGGGTTAATGCAAACTGCAAGGCCAAAGTAAGCGTACTTATCATTTCTGTTCTTTCACAACCTATGGTTCATTGATCTGTTCCCTACCAGTTGAACTTTACGTTTTCTTCAAACTACTTGTTAGGCCCTCCCTAGTGCTTCACTTTTTTTCCTTCATTCTCTGAAGTTGTCTCGTGATTGAAACAATGAGACAGTGTCAACACAAAATAGCAAACCGCTAAAGAATTCACTATAAACTTTTATTTAGGAAACTCTGAAATGCCAGCTCTTTAATGTCTTCTGTAAGCATACAATCAATAGCATTGCATACGTACTTTTTCTATGTCGGTCACCTTTGCTAATTGCAATTTTACAACTTTTGCAATGAGGGACAGCTTGGGGCACAGTCAGAATAGATATTTGACACATGCCTCATCTGCAGTCTAGTTGTAAAACGATGGCCCCTATTTACTATGCGTGCAGCCAACAAAATATTTTCCTCCTTAACATGTAACGCAGCGGCTTTCGGTCACTGCAACATGAACTACTGTCAATTTCTGCTGCTTGTAATGAAAAGACAAGTAGGTGGACTGAAGTTAAGAAGAATATGCAAGATTAAACAATAACAGGTAAAAATGAAGCTATGAAGGAAGCTCAATGAATGAAGCTTCAGAAAAATGAAGCTAAATGAATGAAGCTAGAAAACCTATCCAGATGACAAGGTAATCAATGTATATATCACTGATCTAACAGTTTAAAAGCCATAAGGAACAAAATGTCCCAGAACAAAAAGGCACAGGCTTACTAAGTTTATTCCTAACGAACTCTATATTCCTCTAAGCCAACATTTTCCCCTCTTTGACTAGAGGTGTTTTCACAACCACATTGACCTGCAAATTAGTTTTAAGCCAGACTGTATTCGCAGCATAGCGCAGTCATTCAAAATTCCTGAAAAGTGCTCAAGTATCATTTCCAGCAGAAGCTACCTGGGGCTAGAGCTATGCGAATTGCTCAGAAAATGTGTTTAGGTTGTCACCTTTATTGTTGTGTACTGATAAAGGTAGAGTTTAGCCAGCAGCTTTAACATCTGAAGATGACTTGCTCTAGTGGTAGGATGAATAATTCCTGCGTTTCAATGTACTCAATACTTCCACCTCAAAAAAGTGCATTCAAGAATCGTGCTACTTACCTAAACATTCCACTCACATTCCATTATTTTCTTAGTCAGACTGAGGACTTTGCGGTTGACTTTCTTTGTTTTCTTGTTCCCCTTGCTGCCATGGTCTGGATTGATGCCAAAAAGTGCCCTGTTTTGAAAACAGAAAAACAATGCCGAGTATAGCAGTTATGAAGCTACTCATAAGTTTCTACTTAGATCCGTAGCAATTTCCGAAACACATTATAGAAGATGTGCAGAATCTAAATGTTGAAATTTGGTGTCTCAAGCCTATCCATAAGTGTTATTCATACAAATATTGCTCCTCCCCAATGCAGCATAAATGCTAACCACTAATGTGTAGCAAAGTTTGACCATACTAGTATTGCTTTTTATACTGCAGTTGTTTCTTAGTGATTTAAGCATTGACCTCACATGTGGATGGCGCGAGGTTCGATCCTCAGCGCGGCTGAGTGCCCACCAGTGATAAAACGGGTGCTAGCTTCCTTTGCCTTGCTTCTCGGCATATCTGCGGAATACCTGCGAGCACTTGGAAAATAGGTTTTATATACAACCTTGCGTTGAGAAATGTATCATGAGCCATGGCACTCATTGGCCAAAGTTGTCTTTGCACCAAAAAAAGTCATTGTCATCAACGCAGCATTATTCTCTTGCCACATTGCTGACTAGATGCATACACACTCACTGGCACCATCTGCCAACTTGAATTGCGAGGATGAAGAGACAGTAAGCAGAAATGCTACAGGATGGTGGCACCTAAGAAAGTGATCAATGGTTTCACTAATCCTGACTTGCATAGGGCTGCACGTGATGAAGAACAATCAGCGAAGATATCCAAGACAATAAAAGCAACAACCCAGTGGCTCAGTGGTTGTGGCACCATTGGCTGATTACAAAAGAGGTTTTTGATGTTCAGGAGGGTTTCGACTTGGGCTTGTTAGTGATTATTCTTGATGGGAACAGATGAGCACAAAAGAGAGGGACACAAGGAGGAACATGCGCTTCGTCGGTCTATTTATGTTCCTTCTTGTGTCCCTGTCTTTTGTGCGCATCAGTTCCCATCAAGGTTTTTGATGGCATTTCAACGAAGGCAAAATGCAAGCGTTACCATGTTCTATATGATGTCACTACAAGTTTACAAGCCGCAGACTGAATTTCTATAACCAAAGTCCTACACTCTGGCTATGAAAGTCCCAACTTGACTTGGCTAGACAATAGGGTGCCTTTGGTGTATTTTATAGCCAGAGTCACATTGGCACGTTAAACGCTTCGATAAAGGCATAATCAGTCACGAGTAAAAATGTTGTCTCTTTGCTGCAGCAGCCTATGAGATAGCATTCAGAGCATGTAGCACATATCTTATCTACACACTGATGCACACCTGGGTACGTGAACTACGCAACTACTGTAAAGACCTCCCTTTTGTTTCAGTTCATGCTGATAATGAGCATCGAACATGAACCGGAAATTACAGAAGTTGGGTGCATAAACTATGGAACACAGATTATAACTGGAAGCTTAAAAAAAGGCACTCGGGACAACAAGTTGACGTTCAATGGCAAATTGAACCACCTTGAGAGAGAGTTCCGCTACTAAAAACGGAGTGTTTGTAAGCTCGAAAAGACAAACAAATAGTGCAATAGGCGCCAGCACTACCGGTCATCTCGCAGGTGCACTGAAAGCTTGGACGTGCATCACAGAGGCTAGGCTTTCACTGCCATGCACTTATTTCAGAACTACAGTCACAGGAGCCTTCCCCTCATAGAAGTAATGAGTTTGAATCAAATAAGAGGAAACCTTTTATAATCAATTCTCACAGTAAACACGTATTTTGCTTTCTGGAAAACGTCGTTTTGCTCAGAATGAGACACAGAGGATTTTTGCTGGCAATAATCATGTGTTTACAGTGCTGCTTTAAAGTGTGAAGGCTACGGGTACAACAGGCTACTACAGGAAGGGGTTTTCAAGATGAGAAAATTGGTAGGATGCTAGCAGGTTCCACAGCAAGCACAAGAAACCCTCTATGCAGATCGTTTGACGCCAACAATAAGACAACAATGCTTACGTTAGCTGCTTTCTTATGCAAAAAGGAGGGAAAAAATCCCTCTGAAATGATTTAAAAACCCACCTTTGAATAAATTCCAGCGTTGACTCCACTCCTTCAGCATAGCACACATGAAAGCAAAAATAACTTGCAAATAACATGCAGAATGCTGTAGTAAAGTCTCCAGACGCTCCCAACACATGGTGATCCACAAGAACGAGGTACTCCTCTGGGTTCCACAAGTCATCACCTAGGGTTAAAAGCACCGACCATGAAATGGCATCCTTAATAGTTCAAGCAGTTTCTTTTTTATCTTTCAGCATGTATTATGCAAGTAAATTCCATAAAAACAGAAACTAGTGCTAATGAATTGTGCATACTGACACAGCTCCTGTATGATATGCTAATGCAACTGCAACAAAATCATGCTAAGTGGTTACAAGTATGGTCAGTTTTCATTTCAAGAATATCCGTGAAATTTTGAGCTTTGTAGAAACGCAAAGTATATTCATCTGTTTATGGTGCTCATAGAGGAAATGCATATTTTCCAACTATAAAACCATCCAGTGCTGCAATAAAAATGTTTTTACCAAACTGTTATAAAAACACAGCAATGAATTATTCAGGACACAGCATACAGTAGCAACCATCTAACTTGCTCGGCATGACATCAACAAACATCTCATTCAATGAATACGCATCAAACAGTTGGGCATACAAGCATGCAGGTCGTAAAAGCAGCCCGGTGAGCTAGAATATAAAAAAGCGTACTTGAAACCTGCAATACTTGCAAAAAATATGTTACTAATGCAGTAACAGAATATGTACTAAGCAATTCCACGGTACATCACATACTGAAAGTTCATACCTGCTGCAATTATGCATGGTGACAGGGGCACATCACCAAGTTCCTCTATCTCCGTCGGAGTCAAGCATGCCTAAAAAGAGTGGAATAGAGCTTTTGAGCTTAAAGCACTGACATTAGCAAGTAAAATTGCACCTGAGTGTGCTATCGAAAAACATTAATACCGTAAAAAAATTGCAGTGCCCCGAACAGGATAATTTAAGAGATTTATAAGAATGCTTACACAAAACGTATATAAATATGAGGTACTGCTGAAGACGTAACCTTGGTCAATTAAGGCCATGACAATATTCTGTGTGGGCCCATTTGCTGTCTGGCTCAGAGTTATGCACGCAGCTCACATGTATTTTGGATAAGCAACCGTAGACAGGCACTAGGACCTCTTAGCCTTCCAGTTTAACGTGCAGGATAATTTGTTTTACTCTTATGCTGGCTATCACAGAAACATACATCTCTCTTCTGCACAAGTTCACTGAGGTCTTCCCCAAACCAGGAGGCAATTAGCTGGATCACACCAAGCAGCTCCACATGTTCAGTTTTGTTATGTTGAGCTTGCAACACTTCCCACACCTTCATTACAGCTTTTTTTCCATGCCTTTCCTTGTCGAAAAAATTCATGATAGTGCATTTTCTGTTAAAGAACGCTCAAGCGTTTCCTTGAGGTCAATATTGAGAATGCTCTTGAGGTGACCTTGAATGCCACATGCTGTACACAAGAACGGCCATGCGATCTTGAGCTCTGGTATGGCCAAGCCTGCTTTAATGTCTTCTTGTTGCAAATAGTATGTCGATTCCATCAGCACACTCACATCATTTCTGTAGGATGGGTCCTCCTTGAAGATAGCCTGCAGTGCAAGCTGCTTCTGTCTCAACTCCTCGGGATCACCAGGCGGAGTAGTAAATGTTCTGCTTATAAAGCTTGAGCGCTTCTGAGACTGCCTCTGATTACAATTCCTACTTTGGGATTCTTCTCGTCTCATGTTTTCTGCCCTTGCCACAAGCTGATTCAGAACAGAGTCGTAGCCAGTTCCGATGAGAGTACCATCGAAAACATCTTTAAAAGATGCGGGATACGCATCCACTACTTTCATTGCAATAACTGCAAGCTGCTTGCGTAAGGGGCATGGGCACACTTTGAGAACGCTGTCAATTATTATTCTAATCATTTTTCTGCGGTCTTTAGGAACTGGACGCTTTCCACCTTGCACAGCTGTTAGAAGAGCCTTTGGCATGGTCTCCCACGGCACACTGAATGACTCCGGCCAGTTTGGGCTAAGAACAACGTTGGTCCCGCTGGATTCCTTCTGAGCTGGTTCGGCTGGACAACCTTGTGCAGCTCCTTCGCCGTTCGGCGCCGCTCCCTGGCTGTTTGGCATAACTTCCTGGCTCAGGCAATGTGTGATAAATGAGTACATGCGTGCCATGATTTCACATTACTGAAAAAAATAACCGTCCCATATTTATTCACAGGATTCACTTCAGAGAACCTGCAACCTGCCTTACTACAGCCAAAAAAAGAATACACCATGCACCACTGTATACGCCAACTCAAGCTTGACTAAACAACAAAGTGAGCACTAAATGTCACACCCAATCATGCTTGAGTACCTCTTTAGATACACATAAAAGCTACAGCTTGGCAGTCTACAAAAAATGACAAAAGCTCACTCCAACACAAATTATGTCCCAATATTTTTGCACAGAAAACAGGCTAAAAAAAGATAGAGCCATTGCCAGAACCAGGGGCACCCGTGTTTATACGCCGCAGTATTTGATTCTAAACAGTGCTTGGCACTTCAACAATTGGAGCGTTACGTTTCCGAATTCTATCCAGGTTATGACATTCTGTTGACCCTGCATATATTCCTAAAGCAATTTCACCTGCAGTTCAAGCTTCTGGAATGTACGTGACAGAATGTGACAGAGCGTAGTTAACTGCCAAGACTGCTTATGTATATTGCTGAACTGGTGTACGTTAATACTTAGTATGAACCATTTCTGTGACATTTTCAACAGGACTTTACCTACACTGGTTGTGTAATAAACGTCAAAGGACTTACACTTGTTTGTGAAGTACGCAACAAGTTTCCGAGCTTGGATTGGCTTCAGGACGCTACACAAGTCCTGTTCGTTGATGAGGTTGAGGTCATCACAGCACTCCACACCGAGTTGTAAGAGTCTGTTCACAAGTGCTTTACGTGTCTCAACAGGCAAAGCGAGTAGAGGTTTCGCTATTTCCATCTCCAGGCCGTCCATGTCCATGGTGAACTTGGTGCTTCAGCACAACAAATGTCTCACCCCTGACTTCATAAGCAGACAAAGGGTAAAAATCTGCAATGTTAGAGACTTCCACTGCTGTGAATATATTTCTGTTGTGCAGCTTGTATGCATGCAGCTCGGGGGAAAAACACGCTTTGAACTGCTTCACCACAAAAAAACACATTGACTTTGTTCTGAATCACAACAACACTTATTTCACCAAAGCAGAGTTCATCATCCATGACTAGTGGGACAAAGTTATGAACACAGTATTCTGTACCCTTGTATGAAACGCAAGTACATGTCACAGAGTTGGTAACATGAAAGTAATTACTTTTAAGGCACCCATGCATTTCTGCAGGAAAGTTTTGAACACGAAATGGCACAGCAGAGTTGAAGAAGACGTCTGAAGTGAAAAACCCTTCAGAATGCAAGTATGCCTGCAACAGCTGATGCTTCACTGCAAGCGTTCTGCAAACGGCCTTGAAGTTTTTCGTGGACCGCACACAGTTCTTAAAGTAAGAATGTTTACTTTCAAACCGCAAAGTCGACATATTTATTAATGGTCCGAAGTGCATCATCAAGCTTGGGTAATGAAGCATGAAATGGTGTTTCGGTTTTAAAGCTTCTGAAGGAAAAAGGCGACGCCTGTCTGCCACATACTCCTCCGTTAAAATGGCCAGGTATGCTGTCTGCTCTCCGGTGACTACTGGTGCGCACACAATGTCCACAATTTTTCTCAGAATGAGGTACAACCTCCAAACAACATTTGTACTTTCAATCTTGTGCCCAATCATCAGAGGGAGAAGGCGAAGCAGCACCCACGTTTTTGCGGCCTCAGAGCCTAGTTTCTTGCTGTGCACATTAATTTCACAAGGCTTGCTAGAAGCATCTGATCCTTTGTAGCTGAAATTTATTATGCAATAATTCAAATACTGGTAAGTGAACCATTGTTGTGTCTCAACAAAATATTGGAGAAAAAGGGCCACATCATAACAGACCACACCTTCAAAGAGGTCATGAGCAATGCACGGGGGCAGTCCTGGCTTGCAGACATGGAAAAATGAAAGCTTATTGAAAACACTGCCGAATTTGACACCATCAAATACTGTTCCTGTATTGGTGGCTTGCTCAACAGCAAAATCGTAACTGGAAGGTGTTCTTTTTCACCTCGCATGTAGGGTTTTGCGTGAAACTCTGAACGACTTATCAGGCAGTACCTGCAGAAATGATGAGATGAGCTGAAGCTTTCTGTGAACCCACCAATAAAGTGGGACTCAAGGTTATCGCCAAGTATTGCTAGAACAGTACCCTTGACCAGCGCACCCCCAAGCGGTATTCCGTCATTTTCCAGCAACAAGAGGTCCTTTATCAAAGGCTCAAAGACTTTTTCTTGACCAAACAACTTCAGATCAGACTCTAAACACAGAATTGCTAATTGAATGTGGTCACGACTAGATCGATTGTGCTTTCTGAAATTCGCAAGTGTAAAGTAAACACCAACCAACTTGTGCTTCTTCCTAGCAGAGCCAAGAGGATTAGCCACCTCAAAGGCATCTTGGTACAACAGAAGCTGTAGTGCTGGCTCATTTGACTGAAATGCACAATTTTTAGAAGCTGGGGCATCAGTGATATCAACTAAGCAATCCCCACTTAGTGGACGCTCTGTGCCTAGAAGGCACTCTGCAATCTCGGCATTGGCCAGAAGAGCAGTCAACGTCTTCAAAATGGGAACATAATGCATGTGCCTCTCTTTTCTGAACCTGTTTAGACCAAGTCTTACACATGTTGGTTCAATGTATGCATATACTTTCTTGAAGTAAGCTTTGCGCTTGTAATCAGTGCTGAATAATGCATTCAACTCGCTGAAAGCATCATTGTGAATTGCGTTGACGAGTTCTGCTGTAATAGCATCACCAGCATTGTTTTTAAGCAATGCCTGCAAAATGGAAATGGTGCACTTGTTATTTAGTTCATGAATATCAGTCAAATTTTATGCAAAGCTTTGAACAGTGCTGACAGGAACAATAAGTTTTGACTCAAGCATGAGGTAAAAAAGCCCAAGAGAACGCTCAACACAATCCTTCCATTCCTCATAGCTACCTTTTGTTATATCGTCACTGTAACTTAAGCTGGCTGCATTAGCCGCAGACTGATCTATGCCAGCTAACTCGCAGACAGATGTAGAGACAATTGATGGCACACAACCAGCATGATTCCCTTTACTATGCTTTCGAGTTAAGTGGCTCGACAGTGAAGACTTCACCTTGAATATGCTACCGCAACCGCTAACAGGGCACTTCACTGCAACTCCAGCACTCATATGCCAATTCAGATGCTTCAAAAACTTATTTTTTGCTTCAAAACTCTTATGACAGCCCTGGACCAAACACGTAAAAGCCATGTCATCGACTGGGTGAAATATGGAGCTGTGAACATCACGCTCTTTCTGATGCTTCCTGAAGATGTGGCTTCTAAGACCAGCATAGGTAACAAATTGATGACAGCAAAGAGAATGCACACAAGGAATTTTTCGAGAACAAGATGCATTTACAGCGTAATGGCGAGCATAACCCGACAGCGTCTCAGATTCAAAATCACAACTTCTGCACGCAAACATACTATCTTATAGTGACAATGATCACGATTTGGTGTTGAATACCACAAGCAATACGTGACATCATAAAGAGCAGAAAGCTAACACTCTAATAGCTCACCATTGCTTTAGGACAAGCAATTTTCACTGCAATGATTGGAATAAGTTTTCTGAGAAGTCCAGGTGACTGCACAAAACACAAAAGGCGTCCTCAGAAGCAGGCACCATTCGGTGACTAGATCCGTGATGCAAAAGGAAGCCCTGCGAAAACACAAGAATGCTATGTGTTCTTATTACGACAAAGATACTCATTTTGCTCACTTAAACCACGCTGGAGTGCAGCGCAATGGCGACACCGCGCGGGTTTTTTTCTGTAATTCACAGTCCTCGCTACTTCCGAACTTTGCAAAATGATATACATGATGCTGACTGATACACTGCTGAATGATGTTTTTAAGTCAGCTCTGAACATGGGGTTTCAGAATTTAACCAGTTAGGCACTAACCCTTGATTAAAATTAAACGGTTTCTAAAAAAAAATCGTTTCTAAGGAGCGCAAGCAGACTTTCAAGAACGCATTTTTAGCGCCGCCATTATAGCAGTCGCTATCTTTGGGTAGAGAATGCGAACGGATAGCCTGGGCATCTTGTTAATCCCCTTATCGCCGACCGGTTCTCAAGTGTGCTGTGGAACCTAGCCACAGTACCCAAAGAGGCTTCACTAGCATGTAACTAATATTTAATAATTTAGCCCTTAGCTGTTCCAAATTATCTGGGCCTTAGCGTCTACATATATATACATAACGCATAGACAAAATTTGTGGGAAGTTTGCACTATGTCGCACAAAGCTTGGCACAGCGAGTAAAGGCCCGTCTCCATTGGCTGGGCAACATATTTCTCGATATTACTGTAAGGAGCTGGGCGGCCTTCTTTGTTTCTTTCTTTTGTTTTCTGTATTATCTGTCTTTTTGTGTCAGTTTATTTCTGTGTCTCTATTTTTCTATTTATTTCTTTGCATTTCTTTCTTTCCTATCTTTATCTTACAATCTCTCTACTTCTTTCTTCCTCTGTTTGATTCCCTCATTTTCTCTCTCTGCGTTTCTGTCTCTTTTTCTCGTTCTTTAATTGCAATGCGTTACTCTCTCTCTCCTCCTCACCCAAACTGGCCTTTCTACTTCCTTGCTACACGACACTATACAAGGCTATGCAATGTTCTGTCAGTGTGCCAGTATAGCCGAGTGGTTAAGACGTTCGCCTTGGCTGCCTCATAGAACATTTTTTGCCAGGCTTTCTTTTTGTATCTTCCTGTCTCTGTTTATTTCTTCGCCCTGCTCATTCTCACCCCCACATCTCTCCTTCGCTTTGTGCTTTCTCCTTATTATACACCGGACAAATCAGCGCACGTGTTCTGGGAGCGAAGCGGAAGATGACGAAGAGAGCGCGTGCCGATCCATGGTGGCGATAATTTCATTTTACGCCGTGCTAGAACATCTATGCTGTTAGAAACGTTCGTCTGCTAACAGCTATGCGACCGAATCTACAATGGCAACAGCATTTTGAATGTTGAGAAGGCATACCCGTACACCAGCATCAAGTAAACAGAAACCATATTGGCGATGTAAATATAAAATTCCTTCTTAAAGCCAATGTGCAGTTTCAGAAAGTCAACGAAAGCCAAGACGGTTTAGAAACCGAAACTGTTGCGCAGCGAAAGCGAGCGTGCGTGGGAGCACGAAACCTCCTTAAGCTGCTGATACAGAATACGCTGTTAAACTTAACTGAACAGAATGAAGCAGCAAATACTACAGTACTTCAGCGAAAAAAATGCTTCCGCGACTGGTACCGTTTCGGGCTGCACAGCAACGCAACGGCGGCACATTCGGAACGCCTATGCAAACCAAGAAAAAGGTTTGCATACGAAACTGCGCGAACACGAAGCATTTCGATGCGAAAACACGCACACAAATGGAAATCGAAATCATCCTTAACGGCTCACAGCACACCGTTAAAGACGACTACATCGCCGTTGAAAGTCACGAATATTACATCACTAAGCAACAAAACAACACTGCTTGCACGACTGGTATGGTTTGAACCTGCAGTATACAATCTTAAACTACGGCAACACATTCCGAACGCCAAAGATAACCTAGACCAAGTTTGAACAGCCTTGTGAACAAAGCAGCGCTACAGTCCAGAAAACGCGCGCGAAAGTGGGTACACAAATCTGGTACACAACACGCCGTTAAATGTAACTATATTGCAGCTTAGAGCATACACTACGTTCCAGAGTACTTAAATATAACTAAAACTACTCACACCTCATATCGTTTTCGGCTGACAATTTAAGCAACGACGGCACATAACGCCAACGAGAATCAAGACAAAGGGTTTCTGCGAATCATGAAATAATGCAGACGATCACGTTTTTAACAATGGAAACAGCGCGATCTCCAAACTGCAGCGCACCAAAAGTGTGCACATGTGGAAATTTCAAACCGCTTTACGCTGCTGGCACGCAGCACGCCGTTGAAAATAACAGCATACCTTCGAATGCAGCCACTTTTAAGTACAGTGTATGCAAAGCTTTGCTTAACCGTGTTGCGCCACTGCGCATGTGTCGTGCGCTAACCGCTTTCGGGTTCCCGTTAAGTGACGGAAAATAGCGGGGTGCAAATGCTAACGCTAACGTAGCATACGTTATTCTAAAACTGCCTACTTAACGGGAGCCCGCAAGCAGTTAGCGTACGACGCATGCGCAGTGGCGCGAAGCGCTATTTTAAAGCCGCCTACTGCCTATTAAGAGCGTGCTGTGTATGGCGTGGTACAAGCGGTACCGATTTTGGCTCCAGAACCATTTCAGCAGCTGCGGCACAATATTCGCACAAACGCCACCTTATAACTGTAACTCGCGAATTTTCGCATTATTATATTCGCACAAACGCCACCTTATAACTTTAACTCGCGAATTTTCGCATTATTATTGTTTTGCACTCGCACATAAAACAAAAATAATCGCGCACTATGTCGGCGCGCCATGCAAGGCGAAGTGCGCAGCACCCCATCTGCGACGCACACACAACGCAAGATGTCTGTCTATTCAAGAAAGAAATGCGAGAAAATACACAAAAGCCACGCCAGTCAAACGAAATGGCCTTAAATACTTCCAGAGAACCCACATAATTCACGTGCGTCACTGCGCAATTAAGTTTTGAGAAAAGAATGCGACGTACCTTCACTTGGCGAACAAAACGCAGCCAGACGGTTTGCAGAATCTTGAAAATGGCGAGACTGGTGACGCATCGCGCGCCGAGCCGGCTGCTCCTTGCCAACGTTACTAGAACAAACTCAGTTTAAAAGCTCCGCCGGAGAGGCGGTCCGCGTGGCGGTCGTGAGAACTAGTGGCGCTGCAGTCACGTCTAGCTCCCGCGGCTGGCGCTTGTTGTGATCGGCGCCGCCGATGTACGAGCGCACGTGGGTTACAGCGTCGTCTGCGCTTTGTTAGCTCGTCATTTTTGCGACTGTTCTTGACCAGGCTTAGCGTCTTGTACGAAGACACGTGCACGATGTACGAAGCGTAACGAGGGCGAACAGATTCACAGTGCGGTATGCCGACTTGCTTTGCGCCGGGCTGCAAGGGCGGCTACCGCAACGACGACTCCGCTTCACGACACTTCTTCGGACCTCGCCATTCAAGCTTTGCATCGCAAAGATAGAAAGCTTACTGCGAAATGCAAGGTCTGTGACGTTCATTTTGAGAGTGACGACATTGTAAAGCACTATCGTCGTGTCGTTGCGGGACAAGAAGTTTTGACCCACGTGGAAAGTGGGAACTCGCGCCAGGTACCGTGCCGCGCTTGTTCCCAGCACTTCCACCCCACATTTCAAAGCCAAAATGTTCGGGGTTTAAGCGCAAATCCCCCCCCCCCCAAAAAAAAAAAAAGAAAAAACGCACGGCGTCCCGCGAAAGCCCAGTGCCCAATTTGGAGGAGCCGCCAGAAATAGAACAGCAAAACGAAAGGCAGGCGATTACCTATATACGCTACCGAGACTGAGAGTTGCATCACACTGACATTCGATCAGTTGTCAGCTGTCGCTATGCCTTCAAAGCAGTGGATTTTCGAGAGATTTTACGACGAGGTATTGAACGAGATGTGCGGAATATTTTAGAGTCACCGGCTCGGGAACGGGCTGCTCAGCGCAAAAATGTGACACGGTACACATAGAAAACACGAGGACCAGCGCTGGTCCTCGTCTTTTCTATGTGTACCGTGTCAAATTTTTTGCGCTGAGCAGTTTAATAATGGAATACCAACTAGCCCAATCCAACACTTTGCTTCGGGAACGGATGCTTACTTGTGCAAAAGATAATTGTAGTTGACGAGCAGTTTAACTGCGTAGTGAACGGCTACAGCACGAAACGCAAACGGCTGTTGTACAGTATAAGAAGTGCTGCGTGCATGGAACATCTGCTCGGTGAAGTTGAAAAACTAAAGTTGAATACTGACGACTCTTCTAGCGACAGAGTACGCGCGGATAACTGCTCGTGCTCACATCACGGCCGATCTGTTCGAATTGTTAAGGCACCCGTAGAAGGATGCAACGTAGAAAGATGAGACACCGAAAATACAAGTATCTGCTGAAAAAATTGCTCAGAGACGACATCTATTCGATGCAATCGCACACTGACATTTCATTTACCGAGTTCTCGTAAAATTTTCTGATTTTGGGTCAGTATCCCTTTAACCGTCGCGAAAACGTGTCCTGTAAACATTGCAAAGCATTGGTGATGTTTTTCGAGAAAGTTTTTTTCAATAAATTGTAGAAACATGAGTACTGTTTTTCTAGAACGTCTTTGTATCTCGAGTAAGTACGCTTTGTACACTGTAAAGGCTTTTACAAACGGGTTGGGTTGTTCTTGGTCTGTATAAGACGGCAGCGGTTAAAATTGCGGTGGTAGTTAAAAAAATTTCGCTGAAAACCCTCATTCGCTTAGAAACTCCTATGCTTGGAAGTTAAGCGCAATGTAGACAGCTCAGATATTCTCACAGGATCGTGACGTCGACGAAGGCAGCAGTCAGCAGGTCCAAGATGAAACTTTATTTGGCCGAACTTGTGGCCGGGAGACTCAAAGTCAAACTACAGCAATACACTGATAGCGGCGAACAGAGCTTCGACCGTCGATCAACTGACAAGCTGTCAAGCGTGTCGGCTTTTATGCAGGCGCTATCGAACTTTCAAGCGATATCGCTGGGTGGCGGCGTTATCTCTCGACAAAGCTGGAACATTCGCGTGCAGCGCGCAATCTTACCAAAACGACCTACTACAATCGCGAAGTTTCTCGAACACTGCTTCGCGGACAGCGTCGAGCGTTGATAACCGTCCTTGCTGGTCAAACCCGAATACATCAAAATAAAACAAGTGGGCGTGGCAATACAGACCGAACATCGATTCTTAGCCAATCAATGAACAACGCACGCGGGCCAATGCATACAGACGACCTTATGCATATCCACCTAAGTATCCACCGAACTAGTACAATAATAAAGTTGCCGCGCAGTTGCCGCGAGCAACTGCGCGGCGGACCGCAGCACAGCAGACGACGCGCCGATAGTGGCGTGGCGCAAGACGGAACTGCAGCGCCGCTAGTTCTCGCGACCGCCGTTCGGACCACCCTCCTCCGCTGGCGGAGATACGGAGCTTTGAAACTGAGTTTGTTCTAGTAACGTTGCTCCTTGCAGTATATGCGACACTCTGCGCATGCCCAGTTTTCCGCGCGCACCGTAACGCAAGGGTGCGCCGGCGCGATAAGCAATCGTCGCTGCGTAGAAAACCAGGAGGGAGCGTCACGTGACATTTTTTGAAGCCAGCCAAAACAAATGAAACAGGGGCATGCTGGGAAATGAGCACCCTCACGTGATAGGGAAGCGGTGAGAGGGGGAGGAGCGGCGTCCGAGGAGGTTGGCTTGTGGATGCTAGACGCGCGCGCGCGTCAATTTTTGTTTTTGTTCATGAGCCCACCAAAAAAGGAAATGAAACAGGAGCATCATGGGAAATGACCCTCGAGCCAGCGGCTTCGGAGGAGGTTGGCGCGGCTTCAAAGCTTCAGAGGAGGTTGGCGCGGCTTCAGAGGAGGTTGGCTTGTGAACGCTAGGCGTGCTCCCTCCTATTTTTTTTTCTTTCCTCCATGCTGCGTAGACGCACCTGCACAAAGCGGCGGGAAACGAGAAGCCCGCATGGCGCCGCTCCTCCTCTTTACTCTTTGCTTTCTTCTCTCCTACAAGCCAATGCTCATACGCGCGGCATGGTATACGGTGAAAACACCGTGGTTCGCGATTACAATGGCGTCACCGCGTTATTCACGCAATAATCGGCGTAAAAATAACGGTCCCTTTTTACAGTGTACGTAGCGTTATCACGAAACCTCAAACAAAACAAAAAAAATTACGCCATCTCCCGCTAAAGGGGACCATGAGGCGATGCGAAGCCGGTGCACTTGCGCGATCGCGTTCCGTTGGCGTTCGTTGGGCATGCTACCAACCTCGCGTCGTGGAACGCGAAGAGCAACACTACGCGCGCCGTGTCTTCCCTCTAGCCTGGCCGTTAATTCTCACAGGGCGAGTGGAGAACGTGGTCTACAGGCGCGCGAGAGGGAGGCAGCGTAGAAGAGGAGAGAGAGGGGGAGGGGACGCGCATGCGCTGGCGCTCATCGCGGCGCTGCGCAGGAGAAAATTTCGGCATGTCGAGCCCGCATTTCAGAGGAGTCGACCGAAGCAAGCGCTGGACAGAACGCGCGCAGCGCTCTACCACTTGAAGGAGAGGAGACTAGAGGAGGAGAGTAGCGCATGCGCCGCGAGAGCAGAAGCGAGACCGCAGGAGAAGCGCAAGCAGGTGCTGGTAGAGAAGTGGAGAGAGTAACGCGCGGCTGTTAGAGAGAGGGAAGGAGGAGAGTTGCGGATGCGTAGTGTTTGTGCGGACTACCAGGCCGCGGGACATACCCCCGAGCAACAAATGCTTCGCATCTAAAACGAGAGCACATGATGGCTGCAGAGGAGTCCGACGCAGACAGCGACGCCGAACCCGATGCCATTCGCGTCTGCTTCACACTGAAAGCCTACGTTCCTTTGGAAAACAAGGTAATACAAGCGGTGCGTTCCTGCGTCCTGACGAGTAGGAAGACATTGCCTGGTGTCCAACAAAATTCTCAAGAAATCGTCCTCGACAGGTTGTCCTCCGGAGCGCGTTAGTCTCTTTCTGTCAGGCACTCGGCAAATGAACCTGACGAAAGAAAGAAAGCAAGCCTGGTGGGTAATTTAATTGTAAGCTGCAACACAACGCGCGTTGAGCGTTGTGCGACCTTTGCTTTCTCGAAAGTGTGGCTTGTAGACAGGAAACTCAAATATACCCGGAATGCGACCAGTTGCTGCAGGGTATGCGAAACCTCATCCACGGCCGCGCAATATAGGACGCTGTGCTCCATCCAGCGTGGCCGTGCCCCATAAAACGCCCTTCTTTTATAGTGCACCCCCAGCTTCACATTGTCACCCTCAGCAACATTTAACGTAGAGCCGGCAGCACGGTTAACTCGAAGGCTCCGCCATGTGGCCTCCACGCGCTTCGACTGAAGTGCTTTCACAATTTTCACATCACAACATCGCACATGACTTATGTAGTTGCACGGAACGTATCGCAGCACGGTAATATAAAAACATCTTTCTCTATGCTAAAAGTGTGACATGCTTCTCTTGCGGCGCACGGAACGTACTGTGCGCTGCGTACGTCCAACTCAAAGCGTCTAAAAAAAAATCACAGCATATCCACGGGGTGAATGATGATGAGTGGGGCGAAGCTACGGAGGGAATCATCTGTAAACCGTGAAACTCTTCCGTGAAATGCGCCCAGTACATAATATAAAGAGTGTGAAACATCGTGTATATATTAAACATCAAACTTTTATTGTACTGTTGGTTTACGTGGTCCCTTCGTTATCACTTGTGATCGGTGAAATGCAAGGAAGAAGTCCGCTCCCGAGCGAAAGAGCGCCAAGAGCGACCGCATTCCCCGCTCGCCCTGTGCGAATTAAAGGCAAGGCTAGAGGGAAGACAGGACGCGCGTTCCACGACGCGAGGTCGGTAGCATGCCCAACGAAAGCCAACGGAACGCGATCGTGCAAGTGCTCCGGCTTCGCATCGCCTCATGGTTCCATTTACCGTCCCAAAACCAAACATATTGCTCAAGGTGTGCCTTGCGTTTTTCGTAGAAATAATTTCTTTATCATGTATACTAAGACGAAAAGTTGAAAGCTCATTAAAGTGTATCGCCCGCAAAGTATGTCTTTTAGTGTGATTTAACTCTCGTACGGCAGGGTCCTCGCGCCGTTGCCGGTCCACCTCGCCCGTTGACGATCGGGCGAGGTGGCTACATAGAACTACTACTACTACACTTTAAGAAAAACATCTGGCGTTCTTTCGTTCTGCTTTTACAAAACATCTGGCGTCTTTCGTTGGTTTATTTCATCAATCAACGGCGTTTTGAACAAAATTTTTATTGTTTAATCACGCACAGGAGAAATCTCACCAGGCACTACCTTGGAGGTAAACAATGGCTGCTAATGGCAATGAGAGACAGAAGAAGTCGGCTTTTAGCTAACACTTACACTTCTACTTCTACTAACGTTTCCTACTGGAACATGCCAATGGCTGCTAATGGGGAATGAGAGACAGAAGAATTCGGCTTTTAGTTAACGCGCACGCTGCGAATTTTTTATTGTTCAACAACGCACAGGAGAAATCTCCCACCGGCACCACCTTGGAGGTCAAAGCGTAAGACTTGTTACTCACTACTACGACCACGACGACTACGAGGGACGAACGGGTGCCGCCTTAAGGAGCTTCGCCCCTAATACCGTTCTTCTTAATGAGATCATCCTGCTGACGAGTCATAGACGCTTTCCGTCTTTCGTAAAGTGGGCACTTCCTGACCCTGGGTTGGACTGCGAATCGAGCCAAAGCTTGCATTCAGTGGCTCGGACTTCCAATTCATCACGACCACATATTCGGCTACATTGATCCTGTGCATGTTTTCGAGGTATTTAAGATAGAAAGGCTTCAGAGAAATAAACTGCAATGGATGATCCCCAAACTTTCAGTCACAACGCGTGTCTCTTATTTAAAAAAACTAAAGGAAAAACCCGGGTAAAATTTGCGCATGAAACGTCTATATTTTACCTAAAGCGAACGCATCTAGAGAAATCCATCTTTGTCGTCAGGTATTGAAGACGCGCGTGCCCATTTGATTGAGAAGGCTTGTTCGGATAACTTGAACAAAGGATTTCATAAACCCACAGGATTCCTTATGCAATCTCATTCAAACTCACTCATCTCCTTCATCTTGTCAGTCGTTAGTGATCCTGCCCGTTCCACCCGCTCCCCCTGCCTCCCACATTCAGAAGTTATCTGAACATAACGCGCCTTCGCACTACCTCCATCATCGGCTCGCCTTTGACAATGACGTCATGTTGTCACGTCATCACAGAACATCACACGATATAGTGGCCATTATTTCACCACGACATCGGAGAGTGATGTAAATTACGGCGTCGTGTTAAACTGAGGTCGTGAGACATTCAGGTTTCTTGCTTTTACATTACCCTTAGCTCAAAGTACCTGTGACAGAAAATTTTTGAACCGCGTTTTTTGCCCTTATTAATAATTGTCATAATATCTGGGGTTTAACGTCTCAAAACCACGTTATGATTATGAGAGACGCCGTAGTGGAGGGCTCCGGAAATTTAGACCACCTGGGGTTCTTTAACGTGCACCGAAATCTAAGTAAACGGGTTGCCCTTATTCAGTGGCTACTAACTCGTTAATAGCGGCAACTCTCGCATGATACGACCGGTGGCAGTTTCGATTTCGACCAACACTCGATCGTCGCGTGCCGTAGTCGGCCTACTCGTTAACAAATACTATCAGCGGACCGCGTTGCCAGTGAGATAACTGACCATCGTCTGCCGTGTTGACACCGCTGCTGTTTCCTCTCCTGTGTTGAGCGTTGCGAGTGCTTGTTTCCTCGATCGTCAAACTATGTTGCTTATGTAGTGCGACGATGGACGAAGGAACTGGGAGGAGTGTAAAAATTAGGCCGAAAAGTTTGATTCACTTCGTGAGTCTCGCCGGTGGCTATGATCTTGTCCTTGTCCTCGTCGTCCAACTGAGGCGAAGTTTTTCGTGAGGCTTGGAGCAGCCGCAGTATTAGGCGTGTTGAAACATTTTCGCTCCGATCACTTGAAAAGTAGCAGGCTTAGAAATCACGAAGGAAGCAGTGAAATCACAGCATTGGCGCTTTGCAACAGTGTGTGTGCGTAATATCTTAGTGGTGCGATGTGCATTGCACTGACTCGTATTTAAATTGCGCAACGCGGCGTTTTGCGTCTTGCGGGGCTAGGAGGTCTTTTCTTGCATTAGTTAACAAATTAAAATGTACACGAACGTGTGACCTAGATATCAGCAAAGTCGATGGAAATTTGCGAATCAGTCACTTTCGTGGAGTCAAGATACCTGATGTTATGGTGAGGTTATCAGTGGTAGAGTTGCAGGTCAACATAGTTTTTATGTGTTCATTTCAGAGTCCTTGTTGGGGCCACGAGAACTTCCTCTGTCGCGGCCGTCCGGCCGCCACTTGTACACACGCGGGAGGTGCGCCGACTCGCGGTTCTCGGAGGCAGCTTTGCAGCTGGTGTACTAGTTGTTACGTAATCATAGAGGGCGGTGGTGAGCTTTGGGCTCACCACCGCCCTCTAGGAAACGGCGGAGCATGTTCTGATTGAATGTTGAGATATCCAACCAGGTTACGTGGGCACGAACCTACATGAAGCCTTGGGTATTAGGGACAACAATGGAAAGCTGAACACACCCGCGATTGAAATAAGTAAGAGACGGTTAGAGTATTGGTGGCAGAAAATTATAGAGAAAGGACGAAAATAAATATTGGGGAAAGAAAATAAGGTCAATCTGCCGTAAAGGGCAGAGAACTGGGCTGAGAATTTACGTTTTCTTTTTTCCTGCAGTAAGGTACATTTTATCGAAGTAGAGGCATTAGGCCAACATAAAAAAAAGAAGAAAGGACAGAGATTTGTTTGTCGAGCCAGGTGGCACACTTGCCGCTGCCCCGTTATAAAGGGGACGCTCATAGCATCCATCCATCCATTCTGGGCGGAGCCTACGTGCCGCGATGTCGCTACAAGCGCTTCAGTATGTCGACGGCGCTTACCCCTGTTTACAAACATGCAGTAGGTATATAGCAAGGCTGTGGGAAAGAGAAGTGCGGGTGAGGAGGACGGGAGAGATTGTAAAGCATACGATAAAAACCTGAGAGAAATAAAGCGAACGGAAGAGAGAAAAGGAACGAATCAAAGAAAGAAAGAGAAAAATGTAGATAGCGAGAGAATAATATAAATATCTAGAACGAGAAAGAAATAGGCAAAGAAAAAGAAAGAAAGCGAAAACTTGCAAAACTTAGCAAAACAGCGACAGCCAGGACTACCTGAATGCCAGTGTTGTATGCGTTACCGAAAAAAAAGGTAGCTAAATACGCTATTCGTTACGCTAAAGAAAAAGGGCAGTTACCGAAGAAAAAGTAACGGACGTTACTTCTGACGTTACCCCTTAGTCAGATATCTTAATCAGTACGTCCTCGCCTACAATAGCAACTTTATAAAATCAATATTTATATGTGACATTAAAGTGGTCGCCCAAACAAGAATTTTACCCGAAATACTGATTAAACGAGAAGCGTTTGCTCAAATATGCCGTATCTTCGCAGTACTATAGTGGCCTAAAGTTGCCTATATAGTTACATGTCATCGTTTCTAACTCTGGAGCACATGGGGAAGCTATTCCTCGGAATGAGTCAATAAACGCAAAGTGATCGATTTCATCATCAACGCCATCACTGAACAAACTTGCACCGATTATGATGGCGTGCTTCTACTACAAAAATAAATGCCCAAAATTTGTAGCAATAATGAAATGCTTAAATGGCCTAAATCTGGGGAAAATTAATTGCTTATAAAAACAGTCTGTTTTTCAATTTGACCTGTGTAATTGCTGCAAGTATTTCGACAGCGTATGCGAAAGTGTTCAAGGTCAGCCTCGCTTGCTTAGGAGTTCAATAATCAGAAAGGTAGGACCAGTTGCAAATAGAAAGACTCAAAACTAATTTTGAATACGAAGTTTATACACAGTACTAGAGTAGTGCAGGAACAGTTTTCTAATCTGAGAACATACTGCTGAATATAAGAGTTGCGTTTCAAAGCTTTACTCGGTCAGCTTGACTCGCTGATTAGCGAATACGTCCGCACCTATACGCTAAACAGGAGCTCGACGGACGCACTATATATGGTATTCCTGTATTCACTTTAAGGCTGGTGAACGCGCGGAAAGTTTTCCCTGAGCCCGCTCATGGCGATGCCATGTGGCATCAAAGGTACCGAGACAGTCGCTCACCTTCAGTTGGCGATTACGTTCAGAAGGCATTTCTGAACAAGCCACCCTCCTTATCGCTGGAGCTCACACCGGGTCTTGATGTCCGCAAGCCGAGCAGATCTCGACAGCTCGCTTTTGACGGTTACAAGGACCGCATTACACTTCGCTTCATGGACAATCAACGACAACTTGAACCTCGATAGCAAGGTAGCCGAAACTATAGCAGATCCATTTAATAAATTTCAGCAATTTGCTCCTCACTGCAATTTCCCCCACGCAAAAAAGGACCCCGTACGGGGTCGCTTTGTCGACGCTTGGCGGGCCGACAGTAGCCTGCCGCAGCAAGAAAATAACGTCGGGGCGAGCTCTGAGAAAGGCGCTCCTACAAGACGAATGAATTTTGTCTAAGACTGCGAGGATAATTGGAATGAAAAGTAACGAGTAACGTGACACCTCACGTTACTGAAAAATGGTAACGAAAGTAGGTTACCCGTTGCAGTTCCAAAGTAGTAACAAGTACGTTACTAAGGTACTGAAAAAAGTAACGCGTTACCGGTAACGCCGTTACTTGTAACGCGTTACCGCCAACACTGATAAATGCCCATGTCCTCCGCTGTCTCTTTAGCAGGGCCGGGCAGTACCGCGATACAGGAATACCGCGATAGTATCTTAGATACTTCTAGGTATCATGTATTTCTGTATCGAGATACATTTCAAAAAATATATTTTCATCTCAGTAGTGGAGTGCTTTTGAGAAGTCTCGATTATATCGCGATATTTTACAGAACACGGGAGTCTCGTTAATTTTTTCTTTTTGAAATGAAGTGGGTTGAGGTGTTGCCAAGCGTAAAGGAATACTCTTTTTTTTTTTGCTAGGCCAAGCAAAGGCGCACCGCCAGCTGGTGATACAGGAAGGGCTGTGAAGGGTTTGCAATATGCGCAGCACTGTACATGTGTACACTGTACAGCACTGTACGCGCAGCACTGTACAGCACCTACACTGCTTACGTTAGGATCACCAATACAGTATTATCGTCGGTCTCTTCCGAGGAAATTCGCTCTCTATCAAAGCTGGTGGAGCATCCGTAGTGTTTTTCGGGTGGCGAGTCATTTCGCGAGTTCGCATGTCGTGTGTTGAGACCGAACGGACGCTGTCTAGAAGATGGCCTGCTCGAAAGCTGCTGTCGCTTTAGGGCAATTACCGTCGCGACCTTCTCAGCAAAACAGGTCTCGTGCGTTAAATTTACACCTACTCTTAGGTAAATAGGGCACTTTAGGGATTTGAGCGATATGCTTGACATTGCAGGTTTCGTCGTAGTGCAAAATTATTCATAATATTATGCAGCACCTAATAATTTTTTTGATCAGCACTATCCTCTAAACAAAAAACTTTTGGGTATCCGTTTTCCGAGACACTTTTTTCCTCTTGTTGCAAATGTATCTCTGAAATGTCTCGTTACGTCAAATACAGATCTATATCTATATATGCTCAAAAAGCTTCTTTTTCTCTATACGTATTGCCCAATACTTTTCACAGTATCTCTCTCCACCCGTGCTACTTGGGATCAGTGCTGGGCAGTAGCGAAGATACATGTATCTTAGATACTATCTTAGATATCCTTTGGGCATCTTGTATCTGTATCGCGAATGCGATACGTCTCGCAAGACGAGTATCTCTACCTGTATTTCCGATACATTCAATAATGTATCGTGTATCTTAAGATACAAGATACTCCTATAGAAAAAACCACCGTACGAAACAATAATCGCTGGCTCAACTCCGCTTCTCAAGCTGGTACTGGTGCCAACAAACAGCCTGAATAAACTAAGCGCAGTGACATCATTTTATTTTTCCGCGCAAGTCCACCAGTGAGGGCAGGCGATGAAGTGTGCGCGTCCCTTTTGGTGGAGCAGAGCAACATGACAGCGCTCGCGTAGTCAGGACAGAACAAGCGCGCGAACGTCTATGCTAAGCTCACGTGCCATTCTTTTCTCAATTTTTTTTATTTTTTCCTGTGCCAGTGCCATGATACTTACCCCTATTCACTGTCCAGCGCCACGTACCGCAATGCGTGCGGCTATTATCGTGCAAATTCTGATGCTGCTACCCTGCGAAGTGCTTCGTTACGAAATCTGAAGCATAGGGTTGCTTTGCGTCTCGTGGCTTTCATACATCACCGATATGAAGGATCTTGTGGATGTAAGTTGGACTTACATGCGATTGACTCATGTGCAGATAAGATCCTAACTATAGCACCACTTGTACCAATGCTAGGTCTAATAGATGAAGCGTTTACCTAGCAGAAGATATGTCCATGTACCCTATCTTCCTGCTGTCGACCTAATCGCGGCCGCGGCGGTCAGATTTTCGATGGAGGCGAAAATACTTGAGGCCCGTGTCCTTCGATTTAGGTGCACGTTGAAGAAATCCAGGTGGTCGAAATTTCCAGAGTCCTCCACTGCGGCGTCCTTCCTAATCGTACCGTGGTTTCTGGACGTAAACTCCAAATGATTGTTAATATATTCCTGCTATCTTTATTCAAAGAGGTGTTGCAATCATAATTTGATTGTTAGCACAAGTGCTTTCTTGGTCCATCTTGTGCATCCCGTACATTACCTAGGGCTCTGAACAGCCTTTTTTTCCGGTCTGGCAATATGTCTCTTGTAATGTGCTGCCAAAATACGCTCTCTGCTTTATTCTTACTTTGAACTGTCTGCGTTATTTATGCTACTGTTTACGCATTTATATTTCAGATGAGTTTACTGTTCTGCTAAGGCGACTTTGAAAGCAAATATGTAATTATGTGGCCTCGAAGTGAGCCTAAAGTACCACACGTCCTGCTTATTGCTTAGTAAAATAGCGAAACTGAGCTTGCATTGTAATTATGGAAACAATTAGGAGCCACCTTAATGTTGTTAGGGAAAGGATCCGAGAAACATTGCTATACCAAATGATCTGTTCTTCTCATGGGCGTCCGAACAAGCCGTTTCAGTCAATTTTTCATAGGCACTGAATATTTTTAATATCCTACATTAACAAGTAAGTTGACGATACCTCACGCTTACTTGACATAGCTATTAGGGGTGCCGCCTGTATCGTGTTTCAATACTTTTCACGATCATTGTTTGATACAGAACGGATTTTCTATTTTATTTACATAGATTTGTTTTCCTCGTTTAGGCCTCCGTAATTTTTTTTTCTTTTTACTCTTACTAATCACCAGGTAATCGGAGCTATAGGTGGCAATAGCGTGCATAGCAGCGGTGTGCTGCGATGGTTTCTTCAACTACACAGCCACGTGCTCTTATTCCTTTATATTGGTGTGATTGGGTTTAAACCGCAAAAGAAAAAATATTAAGCAGTGCTTGGCTCAAGCCGCACCGTGATGTTTCGGAATCTTCGCGTTTGTTTAAGGTTGTTCCGTTAATATTACGTGCAACCCAGCCGCGGCAGCCACATTTCGATGGAGGCGAAATGCTCGAGGCCCGTGTACTTACATTTATGTGCACGTTAAAGAACCCCAAGTGGCCGAAAACCCCAGGTCGTCTAAAACCCCCAGATGGTCGTTTAGAATCCTGGGTGGCCCGCCACTACAGCGTCCATCATAATGATATCGTGGCTTGGTGATGCAAAACCGCAACAATTATTATTAAATATATGCGCAGGACGCGAGCACTGCAGTTCATTCGGGAGCTTACGCGAGCACCAGCGGTAACGCTGGAAGGTTCGATCGCTGATGTGACCACGTGTTCCGCCGATGATCAGAATACCGAAGGCCAACGACATTTATTACCTCTATCAGTGTGCAGCGTTCGTTTGCTTGTACATTGAGTTACTTATTTTTTTTTGGCAAAAGTTCGCCCAGTGAGCAGTTTCGTTTCTACCAGAGTGACTGCCGCCTTCTTCATCGTCACCACCACGTGATAAAAAAATAGGTATTAGGTATTTCTGGGATGCACATGTTCTCTCGTTGAAGAAAAATTGTTAAAATATTGCAAGTTAGTGAGTATATTGATAACGAATGTTTTACGCCAGCAGATAAGTAGAACATGAAAAGTCATTGCAGTTTTATGAGCTCTATACGTATACACAATGCGTCACGAAAAATGTCGCTAGCAGCGTTGTCGCTGCTGTACACCGGTGATTCGGTATTGCGTAAACGGTCTCTTAAAGCCAAGGTGAAACTCCACACCGGTATTTGCGCCATCGCGCGAAGGCTTCTTATTGAAGTTCGTGTGATTAGATGGCGACTAGCTGGTCGGCAAGCTGAGCAGCGACTCTCATCAGTTACAAAAAAAGATGGTTGATCCCTCCGTCATAGGAATCGGAATAACACGAAAGTAAAGCGTGCCCTTACAGAAGTAACTGAATGTTTACTGTACATTGATATGAAAGAGTTTGCGCAATATATATTGATGTATGGCAGCTATAGCACCGTTTAACGTGGATGCACCCACTTTGATGATTGGTGGTACATCTCCATCCCGACGACTAACGTACATGTTAAATGATTAAATAAACTCTTGTGGTAGCTATAGTAGTTAACGGTGAAAGCGTAATCGGAGAACGAGGTGTGATAGCGAGAAGAGCGTCGTATATTGGACGCAGAACTTGGTCGCCATCCCGCGACATGTTAAAATGCGATTGAACACCGCGGCGGCACTAGAGGGAAACGCAAAGCGCTTCGCGCCGCCCCGGTAGCCCGGCCGCGATTTTTCTCGGGGCGAGCGCGTGAGCGTGGAACGCAGTGTTACAGCCATGGTGAGGCAGGCGCGCGTCGCAGAGCTATGTTTGGTGTGGATTAGCGTGTCGCTGTGAGCGACGCCGACGCTTACGCTTTTACGACGCTTGGGCAAAGGTCGCCACCTCGCGGTGTGTTAAGGCATTGACAAAATTCAACTTCTATTGAAAACGCGCCGAATGGGCGGACGCGTAAACGCGTTGCAGGTGCTAGTCGCGGAGGCCACAACAATGACGAATTTCTTTACCTTACCTTTCCCAGAGGTCAACACCACCCCGCCGACCGGGAAAGTGGTAGATATAAAAGGCGCGTTCGTGAAGCCTCCAGAGTCTGGAACCGTGGCGCAGTGGATTGCGTGCCCGGCATCTGTTGTTGCGGACCGAGCGGTCTGGGTTCGATGCCCGTAACGGTAGCTTTCTTTCTTTGCGATCTGATTGTGTATATTTTTTGACGTCATTTCCGTGACGGAAATACGTCACTGAAGTCTTTGTGGACCCCGGCATAAAACACTTTCGTGTTAAAATGACAAGCAAGAGCCGCAGCCACGGAACAGCTGTCCTGTTAAACAGCCGAAACAAAGCCCAATAAATTCTGTCTGAAGTAAAGTAATGCACTTTGAGCAAGAAGGATAAATCTTTTGAGATAGTAAAAGACATTTCATTAAAGTGAAAAACATTGGTCACAATAACGAAATTTTCAAGCAAGCCTTTTTTGCATAGGCGTTCGCTACTACATTATGGTGGTCTATAATAACAAATTTGCGAATGTATCGAAGTATCTAAAGATACATTTGGCAAGTATCGTATCGGACACAATTATTGCGGTAGTATCTTGTATCTGTATCCCCAATACTTCTTGCCTGGCTATCTTGTATCGTATCGCGATACAATTTCAAAGTATCTTTGCCGCAGCCCTGCTTGGGATTACGTGTCTAGTGAAGCTACGCTAATGTTTTTTTCTGAATACGGGCTGTGGCATGCAAGGATAAGGTCATCACACCGTCAGCTATGGTAGTTCGTTTTTCCTCTTTGCGAAACGATTATGCAACCCATTCGTCTCGTTCTCGTCACAGCTCGTTGCTGCATATTTGATACAAGTGAAATGCGGTAAATAAGGACACCACTGTCATCATCAGGTTTTGCACTTGTAGGGAACACTAACTGCAGCTGAGCCTGCCAGATGCACGAAAGGACGAACAGCCCACGGCGCCTGGTTCGTGAAGATGTAAGTAATGGGTCAGTCGTAGCCTGGCTCTCGCAAAGTAGTGGCTTAAATTTTTGTGGTATCGTTGCCTTCGCATCCTCTCTGAGGGCTCCGGCCGACCACTGGCCCTATGTCCTCATCTGGCGCCCAGCATGAGGCGAACGTGGGGCTGAAGAGGCAATCTTTAGCTCTTGAGGAGACAAGCCGCCAACACGTGAGAAGGATGAATAGTTTTCCTGGAAATAAAGTGCACCGAATCGAATGACTTTCCCACCTTAGTGCATGATTCATTACTCGGTGACCATACAAAGCGACCTTTAATTTAGGCCATAAGTTTTATATAACGGTGAGCGTGCGCTCATTTTCTTGCTGCTGGTTCATTTGTAAACGTGTAGATTACAAAACAGAAATCTGAAAAAAAGTCACAGTTTCGCCGCAACGGCGACGCAATGAATGCGATAGCATCAAATTGGAATGTAACGCGAAGAACGGAAAGCAACTCGAAATTGCCAGCGCATCGCTCGAGCCCAAAAGACGCACGAAAAGAACGCAGCACAGGACGAGCGCGAAATAATGCGTCACAGCTCGACACTTGAAGCGCACTGCTCAAACATAAAGCAGGACGCACGAAACGAACGAACAGATAGACACAGGACGAGCGCGAACTAAATGTGACAGTTTGAACAGCGCGCTCCTATCTCAAACGCGGCATCTGCAGCGGGAGAAGCGACCTTCGTACGCTCTGTGACTTCAGCGCGCACCTCGCGGAGAAAGCACAAGACATACCACCCCCCGCTCCGCCACCCCCTTCTTTCCTCTAGATAAGCGCACGTGGCGACCATGCCCTGTAGGCCGAAGAGCAACGGGGTTCGCAGGAACGGGGCGACGATCTTTAAAGCGCGCCACGCGTGGACATCGCGCCATCTATGTGGTAACTCAGACAGCATGCTGATGTCAGTGGTGTAATAAATAGCTCGCCGTTAGCAGGCTGAAAGACGGTGCCGTAGTGGCCTAACGTCTAACGCGGCGGCCTGCAAAGCGAGAGGTCGACCGTTCGCTTCCGCGCGTCGGAAAGTATTTCTGAAATATTTTTCTTTGTGGCTTTTCTATATATATATAAATTGTTAAGGTGTTTAATAGACAGCACTCAACGACAATGAGTAATGGCGACAGTCACGGCAAGGCACGAACTCCCTGCGCGAGCGGCGTTCTTTCTTCAAGCAACCAAAGAGGATGACCCACTAGAAGGCGCTGGGGAGGGTAACACATTACCATGTCCCAAGGCTTCTCTACAATTACCCCGGGTAAGGCTGTCTTTGGTCGAGCGTCATCAGCCATGGGTACTTGCCAGTACCCCGAGCGCAAATCGAGAGATGAAAAGAATTCTGCTCCTTGGAGGCTGTCAATCGCGTCGTCGATTCGCGGCAGTGGATAAACATCCTTGCGGGTGACCTTGTTGAGCCGTCGGTAGTCCACACAGAACCGCACAGAACCGTCCTTCTTCGTAACGAGAACAACAGGAGACGCCCATGGGCTGTCGGAGGGCCGAATTACATCGCGTCGAAGCATATCGTCCACTTGCTCGTTAATTACCCGGCGTTCTGTGGGAGACACGCGATATGGACGTTGCCGCAGTGGTGGTTGGGCGCCAGTGTCGATGCGATGCGTAACAGCGGACGTGCGGCCGAGGGAAGCTTGACCGACATCGAAAGAATGACGAAATTCATCCAACAAGCACAGAAGCTGCGAACGCTGGACCGACTTAAGGTTGTCAGCAATGGAGGGACCAAATACATCAGTAGGTGACGAATCAGACGTGGAAACAGCACTGATGGTGCGGGAACTGGTACAGTGCGAGTCATCGGGTGCGTCCAGAACTTGTGCGTCTTCAAAGGGTTCCACTTTGCCGAGACATTCCCCTCGAACCAACGTAACAATGCACGGGGATGGGTTGGTAAGAAAAATAGTGGTGTGTCCCTGAGTGACTCGCACGGTCGCAAAAGGTACCAGCAACCCTTTCCTAGTGCAGACGCGGGCAGATGGCGAAAGGAGTGCAGTGGTGTCGGAGAGACCGGCGCAGTAGACCGACACAGCCGTTGACGAGTTTGGAGGCACTTTCGTATCGTCTTGGACGAGGATCTTGCTCATTGCCGATGGACTGTCTGTCGGCGTCAAATGTGAGAACGGTGAGAGTTCGATTTCGGCTGGTGGGCAACGAATTACGGCGTCGTGGCGGGAGAGGAAATCTCATCCCAAGATGACGTCGTGAGAGCATGCCGCAATTATGATGAACTCGACGTCGTACAGAACGTCCTGAATGACGACGCGAGCAGTGCATGCTGCTGTGGGATGAATACTCTGGGAGCTCGCGGTACGAAGGGACATCCCAGAAAGTGGCGTCATCACTTTTCGAAGTAAGCGGCAAAGTTTTGCGTCCATAACGGATACAGCGGCTCCAGTATCGATAAGGGCCGATGCGCGAACACCGTCCACAAGCACGTCGATTACATTCGATGGACTTCGCTGAGCGCTTTCACAGTTCGATAGCGTCGCAGCCCTTGCCTCCTGGACTGCGACGACTAGTTTTCCTGCTCTCGTGCGACCGAACGAGGCCGCATGGGTGACAGTGACCGACGTCGGGGAGACGGAGAGCGGCGAGTAGCTGGAGGTGGGCGTGACGTCGGCGACATAGGTGGAGGTGGGTCGTAGAATGCACGGCTTGACTAGCTGGTGACAGGTGACGCGACTCGAGGCGGCTGCACGCGTTGACAATAACGTGCCACGTGACCGGCGTAACCGCAAGCAAAGCAGATGGGCCGGTTGTCGGGGGTGCGCCATCGGTTCGCCGGGGTAGGTCCCGCCTATGTCGCAGTACGTGATTGACGAGTCGGCTGCTGAAATGACTGCATAGTGGGCTGCAGTCGGGGCCGAGGGATGGCGTCAGCATATGTAGCCGGCACACCCGCCTCAAAGAACGGAGGTCTAGCGGCGGCTTCGGCGTAACTCACTGGGGCAGCCGCAGGAATTACTTGGGGCGTCCTGGCGACAACTTGAGCGTAACTCTGAGGCGCAGGAGCCGGAGGTTGCGGGTGGTACTCAGGCATGACCTCCGCAATTTCCTGCTCAATCGCTCGGCGGAGAGGAGGAAGAAGGGTGGTCGACGACTGTTGAACGTACGGCGGGTGGTCAAAGGCGAGGAGGGAGATCTGGCGTGCAATTTCCTCGCGCACGAATGACTTGACTTCTGCCAGCAACGCGGCCTGGTCAGATATTGCCGCCAAGCCAGCAAGCTCTGCGTCGCGTGATGGGGAGCGACTGGTCATCGAACGCTGCCGGCAGAGCTCCTCGTAGCTCTGGCACAGCGTTATGACCTCGGCCACTGTGCCAGGGTTTTTGGCGAGCAGCATGGTGAATGCATCGTCGTCAACCCTTACAAAAAATCCTATTGAAAAATAATTGAAAAGCTAGTGGTCAATGTTGACGCATTGTATTGAAAAGTATTTGAATGATATTTGAAAAGTTATTGAAAAGTCATTAAGCTCACCATTTACACCCATTGAAAATTGGCCGGTGATATTTTATAAAAAAGTTATTGACACAAAAGTGATTGAATAGTAGTGAACCTGTTATTGATTAGTTTAAGAGCTGCAATTCAAGCGGCATTGAAATTTGATGATCTAGTTATTGAAAGTAAATGTACAGTATGTCGTAGTAGTTGTTGAATTCTTGTAGACATGCAAGTGTGATATATATCCTCCCCCTGAAAGAACAATGCCTACTGAAGCACATGCCACAGTAGGCATGGTCCGAAAGGTCTTGCATAGAACCTCTTGAAGAATGCCTGCTGAGGCACGTGTTTACAATATAAATTGCAGTTCCTTGGGCTTCATAAACACTTTTCGTAACTCTAATAACAGCTGCTAAGTGCCCTTTGTGGGTTTTATATGAGCACACAGCTATCTGTAGATAGGCACTGCTGGTGTATGCTTGCATAAAAAGCAATAAGAGGCCAGCATAGTTAGTGTTATTGTGGCAGACTATGCCAACTCACTCTGGACGGAAAACAGGAAGCTACATGTACACAAAAAGCAAAGAATAACCTAAATCAGGTCAGTTTACTTTCACTATAGCTGAATTACAGTAGGTAAGGCAAAACTGCACGGAGGCAGATCGCGCTTTCAATAACTACAATAGCAAAAGCTTTTTATCGCCTGTTAAAATGCTTCAATTCTTCCAACCCCGCGTAAACCTGGAAACAAGGTAATCTGCGAGAGAAATAAAATACCAGGACACGGGCACATAAGTCAACTGAATTACACACACACAGACACTGGGAGAAGTCAACTCTTTTATAAGTTCTGTGACCTTTCGTTTTCTTTCAAGAGCCCAAGGAAAAGAACAAAACGCAAATATGCGGACAATCTGTCTTTATTTATGCAAAAACTGCAAGTAACCCCACGATCAGAGATGAAAGCCATAATTTGTTTGGTGTAGCACTTGTTTCAAAATAAAAAGGGTGACTCCCACCTGCAAAAAAAAAAAAAAACACGAGAAAAGGAAATTGGTATATAAGTTCGTACCTAGCAGAGGACGGTGTGAACAGGCGAAAACTCGATAACATCGTACGGCTACAAAGGGGCGAAGATGCTGCAATTAACCAGGCTGAAGCGACGCGCGGGAGAACGATCACTTTGAAGGCGCGCGTTGAAACAGTCAATGCAAAGTAACATCTTAGCACTAGAAAGACGCCCCACTTATGTCCCTAAAACAAGATTTTGAACACTCACTCACCATTCGAAGCTATTCCAAAATAGCGCAAATAGCGCAAAGTAGCTTTGCAGAGTCAGAATCGTAGTACAGGCGCTGGAACGTAAACGTATAATGTATACCTTGAAACAAGCTCCGTTAAGCGCGGCCAATAAAAGTCAGTACGTTCGAAAGTGAACGTAAATCGTAACCTACATTTATATTAGGACAGTGTAATCCTGCATGCCGCAAAAATTACGCAGTCACGTACTTCTGAAACATGTCGCGCATGTAGCCCGTGATGCAACAAAACACGCATTTTCCATCGCTTTCGAATATAATTGTGCACAGGTAAAGAAAATTAACTTACCTTCAACAAGGACAGAGGCCTGTAGTTTAAAGAATCCGCAAATCCAAGCAATGGTAAGCGCACATCAAGGTGATCGCTTCCGTCCCTCCATCTAAGCAGAAATGAAGATGCGACAGTCTCGCACCCAAACTGAGACGTCCATTTCTCCGCAGGAAACGTTCCGGTATAGGCTTAACGCGTATAACGGCCACTAACAGGCACTCCAGAGGAACGTAGTCCTTGCATGCAGGTACACGAGTGCTGAACATGCCGCGAAGTAGCTTCTTCACAGCTGCGTTCATAATTTCCGTGAATCACGGCACTCACAGAGCACGAACCGTAGCGAGAGGAGACTAGCGCGGCGAGCGCGACCGGCACGTTCGAATTCCGCGTACTCGACTGACGTCACACAATGACGCGGATGGATACACCGGATAGAGCACCAGCGCTACGAAGCCCGTCACGAAGTTAGGCGGTAATTGCTATTATTAAAAAAGTTACGTAAAGCTTGCTGGTTAACGACCTTCGCACTCTGCATGTTTGTTGACGCAATGCAACACAACAAATTTATTATTCTTTTGGCGTTATTTTCTTAGTCGCAATAAGACATGGCACGCAAGCTCAAGCGTTCGAGTTTCAACGTGTTTTGCATGGAGCAAAGGCGTGCGTTTGCGACAGCAGGGACAGCAATAAAATAAAATGAAAAGGAATGATAGTCGCTGGTACATCACGTTTCTCTGGTAGATGTATGCGGTGAGCTTTGAGAGAATGGTTTAGTCGACACCGCGTACAGGCAAGTGCTGTATTACGTGCCGAGGCCCCCACCATCCATAGGTAGATAATTTTACGTCATGCCCGCGATAGCGTTAAAGTGCTCGTTTCGCAGAAATTCCGGTGTCGGCGGCGGCTTCTTTGGTTGCGAGCGAAAAAGCAGCGTTGGCCGTGAGCGAAAATTTGAGGTAGATACAAATAAAGATATCAGCCATGGGGCACCGTACTTTGGCTTTCCTTGCGGCACGGTTTGGGTCTCTACCGAGAAGCGAAGGCAGGCTAGCGATCGGCAAGGCGATACTCACCCGTATACATTGGACACACAAAATATTGTTGTAATAAATGTGCTGTTGAAGAGGGTGCAAACCTTTACCTTTACAATACGTATTTCGTGTGTGTGTGCGCGTGCGCGCGTGCATGCGTGCGGATATCGCTATCGCGTTCAAGTTTAACGGTTTATCAATTTTTGTTACTGGCTTGCCTCCACGGCGGTACATAAATGGTGCCTATCCTTAAACACTGCTTATGACCGTTAAATCCTCAAACGAATCTGCCTTTGGGGCCGCCGCGGTGGTACAGTGGTTACGGTGCTCGGCTGCTGACCCGAAGATCGCGGATTCAATCCCGGCCGCGGCGGTCGCATTTTTAATGGAGGCGAAAGTGCTAAAGGTCCATTTACTTCAATTTAGGTGCACGTTAAAAAGCCCCAGGTGTGTCATATTTCCGGATATGAGCTCTCCACAACGGAGTGACTTACAATCATATTGGGGTTTTGGCGCATAAAACCGCAATAATTCATTAATTAAGCTTTCTTTGTGTATTCAGCTGCAGTACAGTTTCTAAGCACTGTATACCGTGTCCTAGGAGGGTACAGTTACCTGCCTTGCTTCGGGTACTAAAGCAAGAAGTCAGCAATGCTTTGTTGCCGCATGAAGAGTTATGTAGTGGGTCATTCGGTTAGAGCTAATTAAACGGACAGCCTTGAGAAATCACGTTGCCGAAGGTAGCTAGTAATATAATCCCACGTAGGGACCCTCAGGCCAAACTGAGGGCCCGATCGAGGGCACGTACTCTGGATGGCCAGGGTTTGGTCATTGAGTTCGGGGCTTCGCAAGCCTCATGCGCTTCTGAATATCAGTTACCATTGCTACATCTCTGCATTACTGTACAAGGTTGCGTAAAATGTGAAGTCATATTTAAAAATAAAATTGTATTTTTTGTAATTTATTACCTTACTTGCAGCAGCAAGTTCTGCATATGCTTAAAAAATTTTTGCTTTACATTAGCTGACACATAGAGAGCGTCCGTGATGCAAGTAGTGCTGTAGTGTTGATTGTGTGCAAGAGTATTTGTTGCTTGCCGGAAATTAAATGTCATGTACGCCGGCTACCAAAAAAAAAGGCAAATAAACCTACTATATGCGCATGTGTGTCTGGGTTTCTTAATAAGATGGCAAGAGTGCTCGTGATATTATCTGTAATAAGTTTCACGCCCACCTTCATACGTCCGCGCGGCCGGTCCTAAACTCAACCACCGTGCAACATAAAATCAACAAAACATCAATATATTTTTCAACATGTACTTTTGATTGGAAAGAATCAATGACAATTTCGTTGTCTAGTCATTGAGAAGATTCAACGACATTTGACATTTAGTTGAAAAGTCATTGATTCAACCATTCATCAATCATTTGTCAACAGTTACTCAATAGTCATTTTTATAAGGGAATGCATTTCATTATGTTCCGGATCTTGTCAGACTCAGACATGGTTCCGTTGGCCTTCTTACACAAGTCGAGGACGTCTTCGATATAACTTGTGAACGATTCACCGGCCTGCTGAGATCGCTCACGTAAGCGCTGTTCGGCTTGCAGCTTACGAACTGCTGGGCGGCCAAAAACGCTTATGACGGCGGTCTTGAAATCGGCCCAAGTCGCAAAATCGGACGCGTGGTTGTTGTACCACAAGCTTGCTACGCCCGCGAGGTAGAACACCAAGTTGCTTAACTTGCCTTCTTCGTCCCATTTGTTGGGGATGCTGACGCGCTCGTAAATTGCGAGCCAGTCCTCCACGTCGGTGCTATCGGCGCCAGTGAAGATAGGTGGGTCGCGTATACGGGGGACACCGGGACATGTGCTCGTTGCGAGAGGAGGCGTTGCTGGGCGGCGTCTTGAGGCATGGTAGATGGCAAGGTACGGGTTCGGAGCTCCAGGGGCATTGAATGGGAGCAGAGCACTCTCCACCAAATTGTTAAGGTGTTTAATAGACAGCACTCAACGACAATGAGTAATGGCGACAGTCACGGCAAGGCACGAACTCCCTGCGCGAGCGGCGTTCTTTCTTCAAGCAACCAAAGAGGATGACCCAAAAGAAGGCGCTGGGGAGGGTAACCCATTACCATGTCCCAAGGCTTCTCTACAATATATATATATATATATATATATATATATATATATATATATAGATATATATATATATATATATATATATATATATATATATATATATATATGTATATATATATATATATCTTTATTATATATACTTATACATATACGGTGAATGGCGGCGACGGGGACGGACATTGTCCAGCCGAGACTGTCCATATAATTGCTATCGCAATAAAAGATAAACTACCCGGTAGAATGGAGAAATGAAAAGAAGTTGCTAATCTCTGCTTCTGGCTATCAAGAACGCATTGGTCCATAAAACGCAAGAAAATGAAATTTCAATAAAACGCTAGTAGCAGCATGATTTAACCAAGTAGCAGCTGATTTGCTTATCACAAAATACAAGAAAAACGTCGCCACAGCATCTCCGAATATGTGTTCTATACATAGGCATGTGCAGGGTTCTCCACTGGAAGGGAAGGGCAAGGTTTAACCGAAACGCCCCCCTCCCCCTCCCTCCCCTCTGAAAGAGTCCGACGGTAAACAAGCTTCGCAATGCTCGCAAGAATGAAAATCAAGCAATGCCACGCTTCTCACAACGACGTGCCATTGGTTACCGGATTTTGGGGGGTAAAGGTGCGAAGTAAATTTTATAAATTGTTCTTGAAATGTGGTCCTCGGCTGCCTCTGTTATTAGAAATTTGCATGGCCGTAACTCAGCACATTAGACTATCATAGGGACGGTCCGCCAGAGGAAAGATACGGGATTAATGTCACCTCTCCCATGAATAATTAGGGGGACGCACCCCCTCCCCATTTCACACACTTCGTTAAGGAGCTAGTTGCGCAGAAATTACGGTGTCGGCGTCGTTGGTTGTGAGCGAAAAATCAGGGTTTGCCGTGAGCGTAAATTTAAGTCAGATTCGAATAAACAAATAAAAGGTCTCGGGAAGAGAAATAACCTGACCCAGGATTTTTTTGCGTGGCAAGCAGGCGTTCTACCGCAAACCCACACCCGTTCTTGATAATGGCTCGGAAAAAAAAAAACCCTACCCAAATGTCATGTAGACCGAGGAGTGCCTTTAAGGCATGTAATAATGCGTGGTAAAAACGTACAGTCGCACCATCCGCTGAAATACGTTAACGGCGCAATGAGTGCTTGGTTTAAAGGCCCGCCACTTACAAAGCACGAGGCAAGATCAATCAATATTATAGGCCACGGCGTCAACAAATCGTGCAGCTGCGCAAGGGCGCCTGTTGCCTTACGGACGCCTAGTGAGTACTTTACCAAATTTTAAAAGGTAAAATTATGGTGTAGTGAGCACTTGGCAAGTGTACCTGGAGTGGGCATTCTAGGGGTGCACCCAGACGTTCCGTTCATTCCGGCACGGTTGAGCTATCCACCGAGAAGTGAAGCCACGCTAGCGATTGAGAAGGAGAGGCGAACGGGGCCCGATTACGCTGTCGCGTTGTACTCTTGAAGGCGAAGCTCAAGAGTGCTACCAAGTTTATGTTCTACACACTTTAAACAAGGAAGGAAGGAACAGGAGAGGGAGGAAAGACCGGGATGTTATCAAGTGTAGCAGAACTTATGCATTGCCTTAATCTGGGGGAAATAAATAAGGGAGTTTGAAAGTTACAGGTAAAGAAAAAAAAGAAAGAGGCAAAAGGAAAGTGCACAGTCACAAAGCTACACTCTGCACAGTCCGCATTGTGGATATCAGCATGGAGGAGCAGTAAGCTCACCGTGCCAGAGTTGATTCATTCGACTCCGCGCAATTTGACTAACTAGAAAAAACTATCTCATTACTTCAAGGCAAACAGGGACATTCTATTCATTGCTCTCAAAGCGGCTTCCACTCGAGCCCTCTAATTGCCACAGCTGGTGGTACAGGAGCACTGAAGCGCTGTGAAAGTTGCGCCCGAAATCTTACAAGCGTGCGCTCGCTGGCACGAAAGGAGTGAAGAAGCGCTTGAAGTGTGAGACAACCCGTGTTAGTTTGCTCGCACTTGACGGATACTAAAAATTTTAAATCCGTCAAGTGCGAGCAATCCGGCGTCCTTTCAAAACGCAAATGGCGGCGCTTAATGTACCCCTTCTTGTGGCCATGTGACATCACGGCTGGGCGTGGCGGCGGCACGTGAGGTTACACAAGCTGCGTTCTGTTGCCATAGCGATGCGGAGTGACGTCATCGCTCAGCGAGGTTTTGCCACTCCATGGATTACACCTTACGCCCGGCTTAAACATAGGAGCTGCGAAAAAAAAAAACAGCGCATGATGACACAAAATTGATTGACACAGTGCTGTGGCGTTCTCGTCTTTTCCGTTGTTCTGTGTCATTCTACTGCGAGAAACATCCAGCTATGCAGTACAAACTAGCCCACCAGCCTGTTTTGTTGAACTTGTCGAGTGAAGCACAGCAGGAACAAACAAGAAAGTAAAAGAAAAATACTGTAGTAAAAGGTCCTTGGCTTAATTCTCTGTCGGTTACATTAGTTGTGTATAATGCAGAAAAAACGAGCCCCTCGGACAATTCCCCAACTTTCGTACGAGAAAAAGTGAGGTTCAATAAGTATGCAAAATAAAAAAAATTAGAGCATGCGAAGCAAGAAAACAAAGTTCTAGGCTTTGGGTTTTCGAACCCCATATGCTCTTTTCGTCAGACCAAAGGAATGCCAATTGGCTCAGACGTTTGACTCGGCTGACATGATTCACCCCAAGCCCTGACAACTCCTTTCCTTGCTCTTTCATCAATATGGTCCGTGCCAACGGATGGTTGTGTTGAAGTTATAAAAAACAAACAATATGACTTTAGCCTTCGAGTCGACTGAGGCGGGTGCATATGGGACCCCGTGAGTTTTTAAAGCAAATCACGTGTGATAAAAAAAAATAAGCATGTGTAAAAGATACACCGCAAGTGGGAAACGTACAAGTTGGCTGCGACATTTGCCACATGGTGTGGGCATGCTAAAAAACCCCAAACCTTACTCCCTACCCAACCCTTCGCTGGAGGACTGGGCGGCAACCCTGCTCGGCTGCTCTGACCTGACGGCCCAACGGGCCTTGCCCGAGCGGGCCCGGGCCGCGGCCAAAGCCAATGGGCTCCCGTAAGAGGGAGCCCACCTCGTGTTTGTACGCGGCGGCCCCTTAAGGTACGCTCCCACTCTGCCTGTAAGTAATATCTGTAAAATGTTTTTTTAGCAGCAGCAGCAGCAGCAGCAGCCGCCGCCGCTTTTCATGAAATTGTTTGACAGTATATGCAAATGCATTAGATATCAGCTTAGTTACCCGCTTGGCTGCAGTTCCTGTATTTATAGCTTCGGAACAGCAGTAACTAATGACCGCGATAGAGTAACTAGTCGGCAAATAAAATCGGGCACCCTACGCGCGTGCGCTCGTTGCTATTTAAATGAATTATTCAATCCTGCAATGTCTCCAGCGGGCCGGCATTGGTGAGACATTCAGCGACCAAGCGGCACGCCCGGAATTGTGTTAAAATCCACTACTTGCCTACACTAGATTCATTATGCCAGCACATGAACGGCGAAGTAAGCTTTGGTGAGGAAACTGTGCTGCACAATGAAGATATAAAGGGTCGTCTCCGCACCCCCTCCCGCTCGGCAGCAAAATGTTTATGCCTCGAACTGGTGAAGACGGGGAGAGAGAAAAGGAAGGAAGGGCAGGGTGGTTATCAATGCTTGTGTGTTGAGTGTTGACGGCTCAGTTTTATTTAAAAGCTGGTGACAAAATACTGCTTTGAGTACAATAGTCACAGCTTGACACAACCTTAATGACAACCAAGAGATAATGAGGCCAAGGAAAGTATAGCGGACGTTAACTGTACTGTCTTAACTGCATTGTAGTAATTGTGATATATATCTGAATAAGATAATCTGGACAAAAAGACAAGTTGCCGCCGGCAGGGACCGAACCTGCAACCTTGGCTTACGCACCCGATGGTTGGGTCGAACAAAGAAACTAGCCATCAAAATACGCTTTCTTCGTTCATTCATAGCGAGGGTCTCGTTCCGGCAGACTTGATGCCTCCAGATACTATGCGAGCGCTTAGTGGTCAGCTGTCAGCTCGTTAAAGTTTCACATGCCGCCTGACGTCACCTGGCAAAAAAAAAAGAGTGTTCCACACTCGCCGTCATGGCTACGAGCGGCGCTAACACTTCCAGGTTTGCATGCGCCTAAATATCCGATTAAGTGGACGAGGGGAAAACCGCCGCCGTAGCTCAATTGGTTAGAGCATCGGGCTCGTAATCCGAAGGCTGCAGGTTCGGTCCCTGCCGGCGGCAAGTTGTCTTTTCGTCCACTTTACTTTCTTCACAGCTGTATCACTATTACTGGAATATAATTACAACAGTATAGCTAACGTCCAATGCACCTTCGTTGGTTTCATGATCTGATGGTTTGCATTGAGTTTGTGTGAAAGAAAGAAACAAACCCTCAAAATTCCCCTCCTTCATTTATAGTCACTGCTGAATTTCCACCCAAAGTTACAAAATATCTCGAAGGTTCTACTCGCTGCTGTTTACGAGCTTACCCTGGTTTACTCAGTTGGGGCATCTTTCGTCGATTAACAGTAACCGTTGCGTTCTCTTCCTATAGTTTGTCAATATTTGTTTCATGGTAAGTGTTGAGGTTTAGGACTGTGTTGAAAATAGTTGCCCCGCTAGTCCAAAGCTATTTGAACAGAACGCAGTTTAATATTAGTAGTCTTCGCATACCCCTAATGAATATGCAAAGCAAGCCTGCTTCGAGCAAACTGTGAGACTCTATTTCGGAAGTTACCCGTTGGGTAAACTTTCGAAAGAGAGACAAATAATACACAAAAACACATGACACGGTTAAGTTTGCAAGAGCAATACAATATACAAAATCATACAAAGAACCCCTTTCGTAACGTTTTCTGGGACGTCCTACAGTACGCAGGCGTATGTTGCAGTTGGACCGGCGGGCTATTATGAAACAGAGTACATGTCAACCTCCCTACTGCCCATAAAACGAAAGTGCGTCTTTAAAATTCATCAGGCGTTTCCACCCGCAACGCTTCTTCCGCATTATGTTGCCCGTGGCTCTTCATCTTAAAACGAGATTCGAACAGAAATGCTACAACTACCACCGACATCGAAATGCAGGTGGCGTTTTGGAAGTGGCTTCACGGCGACCGTTGTAGGAAGAAGTTCTCGTAAGATACGCTGCAAGCAGTCTTATTGTGGCTCTAGAGTGCGTTGTAATGATTGTGGTTTGACGGCGTCATTATTAGAGACAGTAGGCATTATTATTTTTGTCGATTCGCCCAACGTAACAACACGTACACCCGACCCGCCCTCGGAGAACCGTAGATCACAAACAGCTTATGTGGGCCGTGTCTGGTTGTAGGCCATAGCAGATGGTGTTGCTCAATGTACACAGGCGATTGATATCCCCACCTGACTTTCTTTGGCACGGCTTCAAGTGCGAAGCAGGAAAGAATTTGTGATATTCGGCATCGCTCTATACTAGAGGTAGAAGGTGCCATACGCCATCCTCCCCTCCACCTTCACCGTTGTCTCACCCTCGCTACGCCCGACCCAATGCCCGTACACTCCATGCGATGACCTTGACTGACGGGCGTGACACGTGCGCCACTCGGCTCGGTTGTAATCGCCGAGGTAATGGGTAACTGACATGAAAGCAGCAAGATTTCGCTCCTAGGTTTCTTCAGCTCATAATGATCAACTTCATAAGGTTTCTTCAGTCATAATGATCAACGTCAGCTCGGGGAAGAAGCAGGCTTCTTCCCCGAGCTGAAGTTGATCATTATGACGACGATGGCAGTGACAAAAGTGATGACAAGTGCAACATTTATTCTCCTTAGGGCACGCATTCTCTTTGACTAGGGGCGAGAATGAACTTCTGCAAGAGAGCCTCGGCTAAACTGGCAGGACTCTGTGCTCACAGATAGAGAAACCTGAAGTCCTAGAATGCCAGCGGCGGAATTCCATAAGCCGTATTCTTTCGTAAGCGATTTCTAAGGCACAATATGATTAAGCTATGAGTGCAATTACAACGACGGCTAATTTAGCTTGCGGCTTCAATGTGTGGGCAAGAAGAAGAAAAAAATGCTCGGATCAAACGACGAGGGAATGAAAGAGAGGTCATTGTGCAGTCATGATATGTCGTCAAAGCGCATAAGGCACCTGTTGGTGAGGTTATGCTTCATTTGCTAGCCACGGCTCTCCGTTTTATCCTTTCGTTTCCAAGGATACGCCAAGTGTTGACTAGCACGACAGCTCTCCCGCTACACTGTTACAGAAATGGCGCTGCAGTATATTGAGAAAACCAACGTCGTTGCCTACAGTGAATGCCAAACTATTCACTGAGCATGCGCCAGTATAAACAACGACCATGACAGTCAGCGTGGTCGTCCTGTCCGAATGTTCCTTTATGCTCCTTCACGCACTCGTCTAGCGGCAAAGAAGCAACGAAACATGCAGAACGCGGGCAGCAAGCTGTACAAAGAGGGGCCTCATGCTTTCATCCAAATAAATTATGGTGTTGTCACATTAACGTTGACCAAATGACGTTGTTCATCTATGTTCCCACAACAGCAATAGCTCGCAGCGAGTTGCTTCCTTTTCAAATGATAATTTCTGCTATGCTTCCAGTTTAGCTGGTGACTGTATAGGTTGCACTGCCTAACTAAAGGCTGGTGCATGTATTTGGAGATTATGTTCTCAGACACATTGAGAACAGTGCCATCTCGAACATTTCGCATCCCGTAAACTTTTTCTGTTGGGTGCACATCTATGTGAATTGTCCGTTCTGCATGAACCCCCTAAAAAAAAGCGGCTGCGTAGACCTAGGAATCGAGCCCGCACCCTCGGCCATACCAGCGCCACACCTTAGCAACTGAGCTATCGCGGCTGGTCAATTCGTATTCCCATCTTGCCACCACGCTGCACAACGCGTGAACGACAAGGCCGTTTGCTACGTGATCGCGTGTTCACCTTCATAAGTGTCATGGTTTTACGCTGACTACAAAAAGAAAGAAAGTTCAAACAGCGCACGCGGGTAACTGAGCGTCGATGCGGCGTGCGTGAGCTCTGCCGACAGCATACACACGTGCGGCAAACGCAATGTACTCGCTACCTGTATTGCGAAATAACACGGTGTGAGCAGCGGTAACTTCCCTGATCATGTTTTGTTCAACCAACGACCGCACGTTAGAAGCTCGACTGCGCGTCTCGAGTCGGCTCCTGAACACGCGTGTTGGTAATATATGTTCACTGACATGGCCCAGCTGTGATGCGTGAGCGAGGAAGAAAACGAAAATGGAAAAATTTAACGCGGCGTATATCAGAAGCGTCTTAGTGTGCTGTCCCACCCGGCCCATCAGTGTGCACGTATCGCGATATGCATGCTTATTACATTTGCCGGCAGTATACATGTGTTCACCGTCTTAAATGGTTGTCGTGCCTTGCAGGTGGTTCCTTCAGCGTCCATTGGGTCCACGGCACAATTGCATTGGCCTTCGGTTACTCTTCCCACAAGTATGGACAATGCACTCCGGTGCCATTTAAAACGCATGCAAAATTCCCGAGTCGCATAGCGTTTTTTTTTTGTTGTTGTTCACGCGCTTAGCGCAGGAAGTTAGCAATTAAAAGAAAGAAAAAACGGATGGACATCTAGACGCACGCAACTCTATAAGATGTCGTATAAACGAGGCCAAAACTCGGTCATCGTTTCTTCCCTCACGAATAAGGAAAGATCGTGACACCACGCACGATTACGCGGGTGCGTAGACGTGGTGCTTACACATGTTGTGTGTACGTATAGTGGATGATTGTAGAAACGGGAAGGCGTGTCGTTTCGTATCTGCATCAATCCATCTTTTTAATGTTTCAGTCGGGTATACAAGTGTTTAGAAAAACAACTTTATCGCTGAAGCGAAGTAATATACGTTTTACGTCTATGCATAATGTCGAGCGCTCGTTCCCTCACGACTTAATTTATTGCCTTTGTCGAGAAGTCGTTGGATAAACAGTTGCTAATACTTATATTCATTACTTTCCGTTGGCACGTACGCAACATTGTTTCATTGGCATTGCGCCATACTTGCTGTTTCAGATGTAGTGACGCGGTTAATCAACGACGGGATTGCAAATTAGCTGGAGGCGACGGTGCGCGCTGGTGTCTTGGAATGTCGTCACTTCTACGGAAAGGCCGCACTGCCTGACGCGGGCGAAGGGGGACAAGGGGGAGTGCGTATAGCGACATAAATAAACCGGACACGAGCGGCCTTGAGCGAGCGTAAATCAGTAAGGCCGTGACGCAACGCGCGCGATCGTAATTGACCGCCAGCGCGTTACTTGCTTGTGATGACGGCTCGAAGATCGTCGGCAAAACAATTAACCCTGTATAACAAAAACAGGAAAGAATGATGTTAGGCTTACATCGGAAGCCGCGTTGGATCGTTTTGTGACTGATGGCGCCTCGTTTGAGCTGTGGGAAATGTGCGTTGATGCTGCTCTCCCGTCAGCGATAAAAAACAACAAAAAAAGGGAATCGTGGTTTTGATCGTGCGAAGGGGTCGTACAGGAGGACAACTCACCGAAATTCGACAGTACAGGTAGAAAACGTTGAGTTTGCAACAAGAATCAAGAAATTGGATGACTTCATTATGCGGTCAGAGTTCGGAGCGTTACTCGGGACTTTAAGAGAAAATATTTTGCGCAAGGCCTGGGTTGCACTTGACGTACTTTTATTTAGTAAGTAAACGTGCATTTCTGACGCCACTATTCACCACGAGAAAGATCCCTGAGAAAGCAGTGCCGCCGCAGCATTCGACAGCTCCGTAGCCTACATTTGGTTTCAGGTGGCGATACTTCGTCGTGAGCATACAATGTTAGCCTGACATCGTAAGCGCAACGGCTACACTTGAACGACAGTGTATTGCGCATCGAAGTCACGTTTCTGTGCGTGCGTGCGTGCGTGCGTGCATGAGAAACCCACGTAAGATTCCCTTAATCGAATATATTGCCATCTTGCTAGTGCCCTTCTCGCGAAAAGGTACTGCTATAAATTACATATACCACATTAATTCCTCATTCATCAGCTAACCCGAAACTTATTATTGACTTGGAGTGCACCTAATGCCATCAGTATCATGGGTATCGCACATTCAAACAATCTGTTCGGAGGCATCACGCCCACTTCGATACCTACGTGGCAATCTTGAATACGCTGAGGTGTGTGGGGCTTTTTTCCCTCATCCATCTCCATTTACTACTATGTTGTACATGTGTGTAAATGGAAATCAATAAAAACGCCAGGCCTGCGCTGAAACCGCAGCACGGTCACAGCGAAAGCTGGAAGAGCGGCGTTTCTAGAGCCCGTTAAGCTCTCTTGGGGCTACAATACAAGTACACTAGAAAGGTACCCACTACGCCATAAATTACAATTTTTGTGAAGTTGGGAAGCATCTACTAAGCCATTACTCGTCATTCTGCGGAGAAGCGAGGCACCAGCTACACGTCTGTAAGGCATTATGTGCACTTTGTTGACGCGACGACTGATGACGATGAAGAATTATGGCTCAGCCCTTTGTAATGGGTTGGAATCTTCAAACGGCCCACCAGTCACGTAATTTGAATTGGGTGACGCCCGGTCGCTATTTCCCTCTTCCGTCATGCTGTATAACATACGTTGACGTGGGAGAGAGACGGGGGAGGGGAAGAACTTTACTGAGACCCCGAGGAAATGGATCATGCGCTTATGGGCTTCCTTGGCAACCAATACAAGTTCACTTGCGAGGAACCCACTACGCTATAAATCATTGTAATATTTTAGAAGTAGGGCAGCAGGCACTGTGCCATTTTTCTTCGCTCTACGGAGAGCGTTGGTACCTGCTAAACGCATGTAAGGCATTATGCGCACTTTGTTGATGCTGTGCCTGATGACGATGAAGAATTATGGCAGAGCCCTTTGTAATGGATTGGAAGCATTCAACAACCTACTCGTTGCGCAATTCGCATTGTGTCACGCCTGGTTACAAAATTCGCTTTGTGCGACGCTTGGTGCTTATATTACTCTTCTACCACGCTATACTGCATATGCTAATGTGGTTCCTTCCCGACGATGAAGTCTGTATAGGACCTTTTTGCAAAGCAGTTTCAAGCACCGGCATGGCTCAGAGGTTGAATACTGGGCTTCCACGCAGAGGGCCTCGGTTCGAGCCTCGTTCCCTCCTGGAAATTTTTTCTTGTTTCGAGCGATACTGGTTACGGACACCGGCGGCGGCGGCAGCGGCGGACAACTACGGCGCCAAGCACGGCCGGTGAAATGATCTCATAACAGCTTTCGCTGTAAAAATCAAATCAGAATGCTGGCATACCTAACATATGTGCGACCGAACCTCGAAGACGAACCGTCCATACGGCGTCCATCACAATGGTATCATGCCAGTGAAATTCAAGCCACACGAGACAGCGCTGCACATTTAGCATCCCGCCAATATACACCGTAGAACAGTATAACTGCTCTAAGACATACCCGATATCTTTCAGTACTCGAATTACGTCGCATAATTGCTCGTCTTGCCTGCACAATTGCCTGCCGGCTTCATTCCTTCCATTACCAGTCGCTTACAAGGCAAGGCACTACCAACCCCACCTCTGAGATCATCTTCGAGATTAGCCCACGCACAGCCCATCCCATGCATAAGTGGTCGATCATCGGCGAAGAGTAACTCTTGAAGGGTGAAATTGTCTAGTTGGTTGAACATATAACTGTAGGGGAAAAGCACGCAAGACGAGGACAGAAAAGGAACAGAAGCAATAGTTAGTCTTAATTATCTGTTCTCGTATTTCGCGCTCTTTCCGTGCATTATGATGAAAACCTCCTGCTTCCCCCGCACACAATAACCTAGTGGAACACGCTACTTCACACCATAGCGTCATGCTCAAATATACAGAAATTTCGCGAACAATTATCCCGCCGTCTGCTCTTAAAATATTACAGCATATCCACGGGGTGAATGATGATGAGTGGGGCGAAGCTCCGGAGAACATCATCGGTAAACCGTGAATACGAGTAATTCGCCCCACTACACGTGAGATATGTTAAACATCAAACTTTTATTGTTGGTTTCTGTGGTCCGTTCAATACCACCGCTTTGTGATCGGTGAAATGCAAGGAAAGCGGTTCTTGTATGGGTGTTACCATATATGGCAGGTGCCATATATGACATCAATCATGTTTTCATAACATCACATCTTTTCATCATATTTCATCATACTACAAGCATAGTTTTATAACATCTCGCATCTCGCATCGGCTGCTCAACAGTCACCTGTGAAGCGCCGGCGGTGGCCATTTCTCCTCATCTAGGGCCTGGCTGGAGAAGTTCCAGAGGGATGGTCTCGGGACTAAGGCCTCGCAGTCGGCGACTGTAGCGGTGGACAAGAGTATCCACTGCAGGAGCGGGTTGCGGGATCGGACTGGCAGAACTGCTTCGTGAAGGGGTGGTGAGCATCAGGCGTTGAAGTCCGAAGAACCGAAGACCCGAGCGTCGTATTCCTCAGAGAAATCGTGGTTGCTGCTCGAGCTTCCCACTTCGTCGACCTCAGTTATCTAGCCGGCCTTGAATACATCCGAAGAACCGAACACCCGAGCGTCGTATTCCTCAGAGAAATCGTGGTTGCTGCTCGAGCTTCCCACTTCGTCGACCTCAGTTATTTAGCCGGCCTTGAATACGTTTGAAGAACCGAACACCCGAGCGTCGTCCTCCTCAGAGAAATCGTGGTTGCTGCTCGAGCTTCCCACTTCGTCGACCTCAGTTATCTAGCCGGCCTTGAATGCGTCCGAAGAACCGCACACCCGAGCGTCGTATTCCTCAGAGAAATCGTGGTTGCTGCTCGAGCTTCCCACTTCGTCGACCTCAGTTATCTAGCCGGCCTTGAATACGTCCGAAGAACCGAACGCCCGAGCGTCGTCTTCTTCAGAGAAATCGTGGTTGCTGCTCGAGCTTCCCACTTCGTCGTCCTAAGTTATCTAGCCGGCCTTGAGCCGTGTTTTCATCATATACAAGTACCGCCATCTAGCGGACACTCCACGAACTAAACTAGCGGTGGCCACTACATAAATCGGGGACGCACGACCCACGGCTTAAGGAGCTTCGCCCCTAAAAAAATTGCACCATCTGCCGCTAAAGGGGACCGTGAGATGATGCGAAGCCGGAGTGCTTGCACGATCGCGTTCCGTTGGCGTTCGTTGGGCATGCTACCGAGCTCGCGCCGTGGAACGCGAAGAGCGACGCTACGCGCGTCGTATCTTCCATCTAGCCTGGCCGTTAATTCTCACAGGGCGAGCGGGGAACGCGGTCGACAGGCGGGCGAGAGGGGGCAGCGTAGGAGAGGAGAGAGAAGGGGAGGGGACGCGCATACGCTCGAGCTCATCGCGGCGTTGCGCAGGAGAGAATTTCGGCATGTCTAGCGCGCGTTTCCGAGGAAGAGTGGAAAGGGGGAGGGGAGTGGGGAAGAGGAGAGGGGTATGAGATAGGGGAGGGTAGAGGGAAAGTGGAGAGGGGAAGGAGTGAGGGTGAGCGGAGAGGGGAAGGGGAGAGGGTGAGTGGAGAGGGAAATGGGAGAGGGTAGATACAGGGGGAATGGTGAGGGGGAGTGGAGAGGAGGTGTGTAGAGAGGGTATGCGCATGCGCAGTAAGGGTGGTCACGCCGCACACCACCACCGGATTGAGCTCCGCCTTAAGATACTTCGCATCTAATACCGCACCCGCCACCGTTGTCTATAGACCATCGGAGCGGGTGCGGTGGTCGCGTGGTTATGGTGCTTTACTGCTGACACTAAGGTCGCGAGACCGAATCGCGGCCGCGGCGGCCGCATTTCGATGGAGCCGCAATACTAGATGCGCATATGGTTACATTTAGGACCACGTTAAGGAACCCCAGGTGGTAGAAATTTGCGGAGCCCTCCACTACGGTGTATCTCATGGTCACTTCGGGGTTTTGTTTTGTAGAAACCCAACAGTTATTACATTAAATGCGCTGTACCGTAATGTATAACACCGCTCTTTACGTCGACTGCTGCGCACGCTGTGCGTAAATTGAACGTTTCGCATGTTGACGTCACTGTTGCCGTCGCCGCTCATCGTGTTCTTGCTGCTCTTCGGAAGTCCAATGCGTGGCCTTCTCAAAGCGCCATCACAACACAAATGAAATCGGTTGCTAGGCGAGTTTTTCCCTTACATATGAATGCGCAGTGACGTGCCGCGAAGTCCTTCTTTTTAGCTTCACACAGGTACATTATCTGTCAAGGCATTTCAAGAAGGCCGTAGCCTTTTCTGATTATGAGGACCAGATTGCCTTATCTCTAAAAAACCGGTAACTATAGACTACGTTTTCTGACTTGCTGGGAAGGAGTTTATTTTTGGGATGTACTTCCAAGGACGATAAAGAAGGATTTACCGTTAGATCCACATGGTATAAGATTTCTGTCAGTAAATGGTGAAGAGGGACTGCCTTTTCACTTGATTATGCTAAATGGCCTTCACTGTTTATGGCAGGTTCGTATGGCGGAATTTTATTGCGATCCAGATGCACGGCGCGCACGGATGTGTTTTCGTGAGTGTATGACCAAGTTTGTGGAACTCCAGGAAGCCCAGGAGTTTGTACCTGAGTGGTTGTCGAGGGTAGAACCCATGACATCGCTCAAGGAATTTTAAACTTGTCTCTGTCCAGTAGGACTGACACAACTTTTGTCCTTTCTTTCATGCCCTTATTATTTGATGTACATGTCTAATTACAGGCAATAAAGCAAAAAAAAGAGGCGCGGCTGTGTGGTAGAACATCTGCGCGCCACGCAGACGGCCTGGGTTCGATTCTTACTCGGGCACAACAATTTCATTACTTATTTATTTGCAGCTTTCTCGATTTTTCTGTGAAAGAAGATGATAATTTTTCGCTCACAACCGCCGACGCCGAAGCCGAAAATTTTGCGAAACGAGATCTTCAACGCTGTGGCGTTAAATATTGATGGCAACATCGCCTGGTTTCCTGCCCCCATGGGCAAGGATGCCCGCCCGGTTATCCCCAATGCCAACGAGATTGTTCATGCCTACGCACGTGAACTGTCCCATCGTGATGGGCAATCGGCATCTAACTTGGGAGAAGGCATCCGGCCGTTTCACCCGCTCTTCACCTATAAAGAAATTTGTAAAGATTGTCAGTTGCCCAGGCGTAGATTCCCGCTCCTCCACCCTCAACTCTCGAAGACCCAATCAATCAATCAATCAATCAATCAATCAATCAATCAATCAATCAATCAATCAATCAATCAATCAATCAATTGATCCATTAATTAATCCCGCAAGGGGTTCTTACCCGTCGCCTTTAATTTACAGCAAATTTAGTGATAGCATTACCCCACATTGCCCTCCTTGCGACGAGACGATGCACGTTACCTCACATGCTTTGGCAACGCACGGCGCTGCACGATGGCGATCCTCTCAGCACAGAGGACTCTTGGAGAACGACAATCACCAGCTCGGACCGGGAGGTCCAAATCCGTGCTGTCCAGATGGCCCGCAACTTGGCGGAGGGCTCGCCCTTCCTGTCCCCACACGGGTGCAGCCCGCAGCCGAGCTACCCCTGGAAGGGTATCCGCTCCTCAGTGCGGAGATCTGGGCTTGTTGTTTGTACATGATTAGAAAAAACAGCGCAAAAAACCACAGGACACAGAAGCAGGGAACGCACACAGCTCTGATTTAGTGATATTTAGTGATATCAGCGCTGCGTGCGTTCCCTTCCTGTGTGTCCTGTGGTTTTTTGCGCTGTTTTTTCTAACCGCTCCCCAGGACAATTTTAAAGACGATAGTCTTTCTTGGGGAACTTAGACGCAGAAATTTTGGTTTGTCTATCTGTCTTTTTGTTTGTCTGTCTGTCACCCGAATGAGCCACCCGGCCAAAGTTTAACCACTTTCTGAACGCCCAGCATGCCATTCATGCTTGTGAACATTGTCGATCAAAAATCAAATGTTACGCATACCTCAGGCGCAACATCAATACGTAAGCATTAGGTGGTGTGTTCTTTTATTAGAAAATACATAGATGCGTAATTCTAAAGACCCTAGTGTTTCTTGCGCTGCGCTGAAAAGGCTAGTGTTTTTTCGGCTGCGCTGCAAATGCGACGCTAGGAGCCAGATGCTGCGATTCAACATAGAGGAGGAGGACTCATGCAGTGCGGCCGGCAAAAGATCGTCTTTCGACGACATTTGCAGCGAAGCACGCAGATACGGGGTCAATTTTTAAAGACGATAGTCTTTCTTGGGATACTTAAACGGACAAATTTTGGTCTGTCTTTCTGTCTTTCTGTTTGTCGGCACGTCACTCGACTCAGCCACTCGGCCAAAGTTGAACCACTTTCCCAAGGGCAAGCCCTCTTGGACGACTGACTAGGTTCATACTTGTGTACATTGTCGATCAAAAAGCAAATATTACGCATATCTGAGGAGCAACATCACTAGGTAAGTATTAGGTGGTGTGTTCATTTAATAGAAAATGCATACATACGTAATTCTAAAGACCCTAGTTTCTTAAGCTGCGCTGAAAATGCGACTGAGCTGAAACTTGCCTTCCTTCGTGCCTTTGCACGAGCTCATTGTTGTGTTTCGGTTTCGGTTCTGTATTGCACTGTACGAATGCCATGGGGCGCCGCTCTGGCATTCTTGTTTTACCCAGGCGACATGTAAATAAAAGAGTGTGTGGAGAGTACTCGTTCAGTGCGGACGTTTCTTCTGCTTCAGCTCTTCGCGCCAAACCGCGTGTTCGGGCTGGCTGGCGTCCCCGCCAGCCGCGTTGGTGACCGCCGGTCTTCGCCTGCTGCTGCACCGGGACTACCAGCCCGCAACACAGCACTCATGTTTCCCGACGTATTGCCAGATGGCGCCCATATCTCACGCAGCGCCTCTTCTATCATCTTTCGACGACATTTGCAGCGAAGTACGCAGATACGCGGCCAATTTTTTTGAATAAAGTTCATTAACTGACTGATAAGCTTCCGTGAAGCGGTTCATCGAATGCTACTCAAATGGTTATACTTTGCCCGTGTTCTTCAACGATACGATTATGCGGATTCTACGCAAGACACAAAGGCGTGGCGATTTCAACCTCGACGCCTACGCGGCCGTGCATTAAACTGGAATAGCCGATTAATGTTTTGGGTGAACTAACAATTAATCGTACAGCACCTCGGCCATTACTTTTTCAATCCATATCGATGTCATTTTGAAAGCGGACGCTTTATTGGCCTATTCGAGCGAGTTTCGCTTTGTATCTCCGCGTGGCCTTGAAGCGAAGAAAGGATGCCTCGTGACAAGCCGCGCGAAACTTAGTTGTGGCTTTGCAGCTCTGCAAGAGACTACAGCGAACGCGTTCTCCGGCTCGCATGTCTACCCCTCCGAATGCTCTTTCTCAGCGTCCGAGGCAAAAACGCCAGCAGCGCGCGCATCTGCTAGCAGAAAAGCACGCGAGCGGGAGCGTCTGTTGGCGGATTAGGGGCCTGTCGTTTATCACGTCGACTGCGGCGACGGCTTCGGAAACTGACGAAACGACGGTAGTGAGTGCACACAGTACGGAATGTTCCACTAGCCATATCGTTAGGGCGGTTCGGGTGGCGAACTGTGCTTCGGCTACGAGGGTGAACAAGCATATGCAAGCAAACAAGCTTTCGCTTGCATAACCTGGTCTAGCCGAGAGAAGCCGGAGCCATTTTTTTTCTGTCGGCTAATCGCTCAATCCACATTTTTTTAGAGCGCACATTTAAAATGGCTGGAACAGTTTGCATCCATATACAGTTTATACAGTTTCATATCTAGAAAAAATACTAATAAATAGAGCCATGGCTCTATTTATTTGTATGGAAGTTAAAGCAAACATCACGGCCGTGACTGTCTTATGGTTTTATAAAACATATTTAATTTGTAAATACTAATCGCAATTGGTGCTGATGAATGGCCGAGCAATCAACTGATCATGTAAGGCCAGACAAGACAGAAATTCAGGGGATGATGGAGACTTGAAGTTATGAAAAATCGTCGAACAAGGAGTGTTGCTGGAATGTAGTGAAGAATAAATGCCTCTACAAAGTGGCACTTATTGAGTGCATATATTGAGTTCCCAATCCTGCCGGTTAAAACGCAGCAATAGCAATAAAATTTGTCTTGATTTAAAACTTTATTTCTTATAGCGATGATTGTGACAAGTGGACAGAAGGACGGATATGGTGGGCGCAAAAAAGGTCCGCGAGTGATCCGGCTCGCCGCACGCTTGTCCGCCCGCTTCAGCCGCCTGGCCAGGAGGATTCCTCCGCGCTCCACTTTCCCGCTGGTCCGCCTTGGGCGCTCCGCCTTCGGTGTGAACGAGTGTTTACGTTGGGCATTACACAATAATATCCGAGATGTTACGTGCCAAAACCACGACACGATTATGAGGCACGCTGTAGTTGAGGGCTCCAGAAATTTTCACCATCTGGTGTTTTTTAACGTGCGCTGTCATCGCACTAGCACTTCGCCTCCATCGAAATGCGACCGCCGCGGCCGGGATGGCACCCGCGACCTTCGGGTCAGCACCCAAGCACCGCAACCGCTACACCACCGCGGCGGACTGGGCATTACATGGCAATGCCGCATTACTGCAGAAGGAAAGCAGGCCTGTACAGTTGCCGCTATAAGTAAGCATACCTGTCAGCATAACTGATTAATAATGGCTTGCGTCTGCTACACAACGGATAATGTAAGCTACAACTTTGCACTTGGCACTCACTACGCTTAGGGGGCTCCACGGGGGCTCACCTCTTTAACTGACCGTAGCGACGGCGCAACACTTACCATACACCAGCGGCGTCCGAACCGCATGGCGATGCAGAATATTTTAGGTTTGAGTGGTCTGCCGTGTCCATTGGCAGCACGCAACATACTGCTCGGTGACCGCACGTGTATACATTTATTCACTCATTCATTCATTGTCATGGCTATCAGTCCGCCTTTTGGTAGAAACAGCCCCTTCTTTGTTGAGGAATTCGCAGCAGTCTTTTAAACAGTTCTATTCCAGCTCTTTTGATTGTCTTGCAGTAGTTCGGTTAAAGAACGTAATGCAAATTCAGTTTCTTTGTTGCAGTGCTTTCATTGCATAGTTATGAGTAAAGGTATTTGTATAGGCAGCAGAACGATTTGTATAGAGCCAGATCGAGCACAGAGGCTTCTCAGGATGACTTAAACTAGGTGTGTCCTTGCACATTTGGCTCCATCGACGGCGCGAGCGGTGTCCACCTGGACGGCACTCTACAATAGTAGAGTCACGGCCGCTACATCGCGTCGCCGTCAGTGGGCGAGCGCGGGTCGACTGAGCGGCAGCTGTTTTGGGTGAGGGCGCCACTACTACGGTCCGCAAGGCAGACGCTGGTTCGTGTTACTATGTGGTCGCCTCAGGATTTATGCGCGTCCGTGAGCTTTTTCGTGTGCTTCCTCGTGTCTTTCTTGTGTGTGACCGCGCGTGTGAGCAGCTTGCCTCATGTTTCCTGCGCCTGAGGATGGTTTTTAGGGGCGAAGCTCCTTATAGCGGCACACGTTTCGTCCCCGTCGTAGAAGTGTGTAACCAGACAATGCGCTGCGACAGTACGTGATATTTATCGCCCTCTCGTCTCCTACGCTTCCCCTCTTTCTCCTCTCCTTTGCCCACTCATCATCATTCACTTCTTGGATATGCTGTGATTTCTTGACGTGCGCGTGTGTGGCAGACGGTTTTTAGGGGCGAAGCTCCTTAAAGCGGCACCCGTTCGTCCCTCGTAGTAGTGCATAACCAGTCGTAACGCTAGTACCAGATCTTGACCTCCAAGGTGGTGCCGGTAGGAGATTTTTCCTGTGCGTTGTTGAACAATAAAAAATTCGCAGCGTGCGCGTTAACTAAAAGCCGAATTCTTGTGTCTCTCATTCCCCATTAGCAGCCATTGGCATGTTCCAGTAGGAAACGTTAGTAGAAGTAGAAGTGTAAGTGTTAGCTAAAAGCCGACTTCTTCTGTCTCTCATTCCCATTAGCAGCCATTGTTTACCTCCAAGGTAGTGCCTGGTGAGATTTCTCCTGTGCGTGATTAAACAATAAAAATTTTGTTCAAAACGCCGTTGACTGATGAAATAAACCAACGAAAGACGCCAGATGTTTTCTAAAAGCAAAACGAAAGAACGCCAGATGTTTCTAAAAGCAAAACGAAAAGACGCCACCTGCTTACCGAAAGACGCCAGATGTTTTCTAAAGCAATGGTTTTCTAAACAATGAAAATTCACAGCGTACATGTAAAATTAAAGTGAGCCGCAAGTCGTCATAACTCATCGAACCTTTAGTATAAACGCGCTCGATCTCACGTCGATGATGATGTACTGGGCAGAATTCACGGAAGATTCACGGTTTACCAATGAACGTCCGCAGCTTCGCCCACTCATCATCATTCACTCCGTGGGTATGCTGTGATTTTTTTTCTAGCGGTGCGATGACGCGAAGCTCTTGTGTGCCGCTAGGGGAGAGGCGTAGAGGACATGGGGAATAGTGAGGGGGAGTGGAGAGGAGGTGTGTGGAGAGGGTATGCGCATGCGCAGTAGGGGGGTCACTTCACGGTTTACTGCCGGCTGCTGGGAGATACGCCGGACAACGGAGACGTGACAAGGTTATACTAAGAGGACAAGGTTATACTATACCTGTCTTTTGTTTATGTAGCGGCCGTGGTAGAGTACAAATTATGCTATAACTTCTTCCCTTTTAGTTTAAACACGCAGTTCAGCGTATGTACACTCAGTGATGTACAGCACACTTCGTAGTAACCCTCCCATTGCTGTCTATACGGTACTATGGAACACGGATAGTGCTCTAAATCATCCCTCATCCCTATTGGAATGCGAGAGCACTACTTGGCTGATTGTGCGACCCCGTTGATGACAGAAAGCCGCGCAGATTACGTCGTATTCGAGAACACGTACGTGGTCGTTCGGAAAGCGAGCGTTCGAATACCGAACGTTGGCAGGCGACTGACCAGAGTAGATGGCACCCAACTATCCGACAACGTCAAAGGCAGAGTGAACCCAAGGATCTGCAGCAAGGCAACGTTCCGGCCTAGGGTTGGCCGATGAGCTTTCTCAATCGGTTAATGATTACCTGTTCACTGGCTTAGCAATTAGTGAGCGTCGATGCGGTTTCATTTGGTGAGTAATCTGCATTTTTCGGCAGGCGCTTTTAAAAATGCTGAAGCAATGTGATCATGCACGACCCTACTTATTTGTTTGGTTGAGCCAACAGCAACAAAAGAAGTGCGCAACGGTTTAATTGAGAATTGACGTTATTTACTTTGTCAACTGCGAAATATAATGGCCGTTAATGACTATTAAAGGCATAAACTACATGTGACATATAACCAAACAAGACGAAAATTCACACTTTTATGAAGACGAATTAGGTTTTAAAAAGTCGTCGAACAAAATGGATTGCTGGAATGGTGTGGAAAATGAAATGATGCTACAAACTGGCGCTTAGTACCTGCGTATCTTGATGTGTAGGGCAAAAAAAGAAAGAAAAAAAAAACGGTGGCTAACATTGCATGGCGCTGCTGTTGCAAGGCTAAAGGCACAGCGGAACTGCATTTCTTGCTGTTCAATGGTTTTGCTAAGGTTTCGCTATGGTTTTGCTAAATTATACTATATCAAGATTTGATAATTTCGGCTAATCATATCAATGTGTAACGTTCACATTAGAATAGTCTTGGTATATAAAGCTAGACAGTGTCTATTCCTCCCTTGCCCCTCCTTATACAAGCTTCATCCCGGTATTTGTCCATGTTTTTAATTTGTACCCACAAGCAAAACTAGGCTTCAATTGTGCAACGCAACTACAAAGCCCCTTCGCCTCCTATGAAAGGGTTATGCCTATTTTTCACAAATCCACGCTAATGCCAAAACCAGCCTTTCAAAAGTCAGGTGATCGCAGCCGTCACAAAGGAATGGAAGTGTATATCGTTACCCAAAGATTTTGTTATGTACAATTATATGCAGCTATTTACAGGCTCAGTAACCATCATCCGATGACATGTCTTGGTCTTCACCTCCCGCCGGTGCAACTCGCATCTCTGACCTGACCCCTTCTTCTGTCGTCATATCTTGGGTCTTCCTCGGCTCGGCGATGTCTTTTTGCTTCTTCGTTAGCCTCCGCTCTTCGTCGGCGGTTATAATCCGACTTGGCTTCACGACACTGTTCTCTGTGCGCAGCGTCTTCCTCAGGAGTGTGTGTCTACTTGTGTGTGTCTTACTTGTGTGTCTAGCCATCGCGACCCCAAGCTTGAATCTGCGACATGGAGGCCGAGCGCCAGCCTTTATACAGGTGATGACATCACGATCTTCCGATGTAGAGGGAGCACACACCCGTCCACAAGCAATCGCACCGACCCGTGTCATTACGTGATTTTCTCGTGCTTTTGGCGCGGCGACACGACTAGCTATTGGCGGAGCCGAGCACGTGGTGCTTAGTGACGTCACGGCTTGACGAGGCGGCGGCACGTGAGGTTAAACAAGCTGCGTTCTGTTGCCATAACGACGTGGGGTGACGTCATCGCTCAGCGAGGTTCTTGCAGTCCACGGATTACACCTTACGCCCGGATTAAACATAGGAGCTGCGTAAAAAAAACAGCGCATGATGACATAAAACTGATTGGCACAGTGCTGTGGCGTTCTCGTGTTTTCCGTTGTTCTGTGTCATTCTACTGCGAGAAACATCCAGCTATGCAGTACCAACTAGCCCACCAGCCTATTTTGGTGAACTTGTCGAGTGAAACACCGCAGGAACAAACAAGAAAGTAAAAGAAAAATTCTCTAGTAAGAGGTCCTTGGCTTAATTCTCTGTCAGTTACATTAGTTGTGTATAATACAGAAAAAACGAGCCCCTCGGACAATTCCCCAACTTTCGTACGAGTAAAAAATGAGGTTCAATAAATATGCAAAATAAAAAAAAAGAATTACAGTATGTGAAGCAAGAAAACAAAGTTCTAGACTTTGCTTTTTGGAACCCCATATGCTCTTTTCGTCAGACCAAAGGAATGCCAATTGGCTGAGATGTTAGACTCGGCTGATATGATTCACCCCTATCCCTGACAACTCCTTTCCTTGCTCTTTCATCAATATGATCCGTGCCAACGGATGGTCGTGTTGAAGTTATAAAAAAACAAACAATATGGCTTTAGCTTTCGAGTCGAATGAGGCGGGTGCATGTGGGACCCCGTGAGTTTTTAAAGCAAATCACGTGTGATAAAAAAATAAGCATGTTTAAATCATACACCGCAAGTGGGAAACGTACAAGTTGCCTGCGACATTTTCCACATGGTGTGGGCATGCTAAAAAACTCCAAACCTTACACCCCTACCCAACCCTTCGCGGGAGGACTGGGCGGCAGCCCTGCTCGGCTGCTCTGACCTGACGACCCAACGGGCCTTGGTCGAGCGGGCCCGGGCCGCGGCCAAAGCCAATGGGCTCCCGGAATAGGGAGCCCATCTAGTGTTTGTACGGGGCGGCCCCTTAAAGAGGTCATGAAGCACCACTTGGGCTTGTTGAAAAAAACACATCCTGCGCAAACCTGACACGGCTATGAACTGCTCCGCCAAATATTACACTCGTGCGCGCCGCGTAAAGGCCACAAGCGGAGCGCGAAGTTGCCGTTTCCCCAGGCACCTTCTTTTCAAACAGAGGCCGGTTCTCACTCTCGTCGGTGGGCGGAGCGTCTGCACGTTGACGTCGCGGATCTGCCAGTTTACGTCGGAAGAGACATAGCATGCTTATTGGCCAATAGCCGACATAAATCAAGAGCGGTGTTTCGATCAGATGCGCTTGTTCCCGCTGGCATTGTGTATAATAGTTGTTGTGGTTAAATAAACAGGCTGAAATATAGAAAAACTTCGTTGCGAGTTTTCTAAAAGATGACTCACTTCCGGTAGAAGCCAACTGTCGTCTCCTGAACTCGGTGCGTCCGCGAACGTTCGAGCGTAACCTAAATTTGCCTGCACGACCTTTTCGGCATCGCAGTTTCTTGTGCCTCGCTTGTTTCAATTAGTCTTGTTCGTCATAACTGGCCTCAAACCTTACAAAAATTGTGTGTGGCGTTGAGTGCAAACGACACGGATCTCTTGCTGACTTGATCAGTGCGTGCAGAGATCGTGTTGCAAGCATGCTCTTAATTAACAGACCGGAGGGCGGCCCCTCGTGAACCATGAGGATTGATGTATAGTTCAGGGTTTTAACACTATTACTTTGTTGACAGAGAATGAACACAATCCTTTGACCTTTGGATAATACACTTCACGTCGAAGATATCCCGAAGATGGATTCAGCGGTAAGGTACGAAATAATACAACCTGAATTCCACTGTGAACTCACTGAGAGTACTTTTGCTTCCAGTCGTCTTCAAAAAAGAAACATCGGCCTGTGTTTAAGCTACATAAGTTCTGGGGCGTCATGCAGGCCGAAGTGAACACCTTCGGCTCCGAATTCTTCGGTTCGTCGTGTCATGCCGTTATAAAAATGATAAACGTACTTGTGCCCTCTTGAGTGCTTCTCCATATATCGACAATGCTTCGCTCGCCCGAAATTCGTGGATACCAGCGTGACAAACGTATCTTCAGTTGGCCGAACGTATCTGGATTTCATGGTTGTATGCTGTGGGGCAATTTTAGCAATGTCCACCGCGAGCTGCACGCGTCCAGTGGCAGCAGCGTGTTCTGAGCTGTTTGTTCTGAGACCGCCTGTGTTTGCATTGTAGGGGTCTGGGCCAGCCGCCGCGCAGAACCCCTCAGAGACGAGGACGAGACGCTGAGCACGGCCACTCGATCTCCCCGTGCATTGAGCAACACGTCTTTATCATTACCAAACTCGGCCGCGACTCACTGTCAACGGCCACTGAGCGCGAGCCGCGAGCGTGTCCGTGTCCCTCATTCTCTTCTACCGTCGGCGCGCTGGCGGCTGCCGCTCCCATAGCATATAAAAGTTACACACGCAGACGCCACAGTTACAGGGATATTGTAACGCACCTACATTAGGTGCATTTAGAGCGCGCCTACTGTCGCGAGCTGCTCGCAGGGGCAACAGCGCCTTCTGAGCACCTGAACGATAATCTATTTCCGCAATGAGCACTTATTAGCAATTCGCGCTTTAGCGTGGCATACAGTGGTTCTCTATAACCGATATATTGTATTTAGTTGCTTTCATACTCGTAGACTGCCGACTATCTTACTAATTAACCGTTATTGTTAAGGAGCACACCACCGCGTTAAAGTGAATGCCAAAAGCGTGCCCCGATGTCAAGCTAATCTAGTAACGTTGTTCAAGCACAACATCGACAAATTTACCAGTGACATGTCTCCTGCCAAATAAAAAAGTTAATGCACTTGCACTTCCCCTTTGTGAACGTCCATGAGTACTTGGCATTCCCCGTGCACAGATGACGCAGAACGAATAAAAAAATATGTATTACAGTCATCCTCAATGAAACAGCTGTTCTCCAGAAAATATTGGCTCGCTTGAATTGCTAGTATATTTTATTCACAGCAGTAGACAGGTTGTCTTGTTCACAATTCAGAATGTTACATACATAACGCAGAAACACGAGGACTATAGCAAGTAGGTGCAAAACTGGAAAAACTCGGTCATATGTGCACTCCCTCGTCCACGTGCACATTATGTTGAACTTCACTTATACAATAGGCACCTTCAATTATGCTACGAATAATGAAATATCACCCAACCTACGTTAGAACACAGTGATGACTTGTTGCCTAACTGCCTGTCACCTATTTCTCTTCCACAATGTGTTCTAATGTGTAAATCATCTGTTGTACATGTTTGGTAATAAAACACAGGCCGTTACATTCAGCGAGCAGTGTTTCACCAATTTGTATTGCACACGGGGAAGTTCATTTCCTCCATTTGCATGCACGACAAATAGTCATACTTCAACTGATACAAGAAACAGTGTTTGCACTATTTTATTGGAATCAAAACAGAAGCAGTCGTCATGTCATGTAAGCATCTGTATATTTCCATTTTTGTGCGCAGAACCTGCACCCGATACTGAACACATTGGAACAACATATGCAGTACAGCCCAAACACTATATATAATTCACAGCAGCAAAGCAAACATGAAAGTAGTGTGTAATACCTCCTCATAATGCATATTGATATGTGCACTTCTGCGAGTATCTAAGCACAATCCAAAGAAATGGGATGCACAAGGAACTTGGTGTCAGCCTACACATGAAGGCAACTAAATTTATACAATAAGGCTAGCTTTACTTTTGCGAAATATGCAACCATGCAGATTGACATGTTCTGGTATTTTTACTGCATTAGTTTGCACTAGGCATCAAAACATATCGCACATGATCATACAGTTGAGTTTCCTGCAGAAAAGTCTAAAATTGATTGTAGATCCACTTACCACGATTTATAAAAGCATTCAGCATTGCCCACAAAATGACAACGTGGCCTTCATGTATTGATGTACATATTTGTTCACATATATCTGAAAACTAACGTAAATTTCTGGATTTATGCTTGAGAACTTGTCGGCGTTATCACATGACTACAATGTACCAATACTTCTATTATGCATAATTAGTACATCTATGTTTACAATATATCCATGCCAGCTAGTGCCATCTGCAACTTAAAGTTCTTCATATTTATTTCCTCACTTCATGGCTTATGCATAATTACCACATTCAAAATTAAGTCCAGCATTATGGCTTCAAGATGAACTAGAATTAGGCAATAATGTGCCCAAAATTTAAAATTTCCTATAAATAGTGGCTGATGGCTTGGCACATTAGATCCTAGGACTTGATATGCCATGAGGTTCAATATAATTTGACCACACACTTATAGAGACGGTAAAGCAGACAGGACTTAAGTTCATAGTAAAAGAAAGCGGGAAAACAAAACCACAACACACATAGAAATGAAGGGGACAGGACGACGCAGTACTAGCAACTGAATTTTAACACGTGCTTGGCTTTTTTATACATGTTTTTACTCTTTCTGCGACTGCATGATTCTTTAATTTTGTAGTTTTTTCATACTGTGTATGCATATCTTTCTTCGGTTTGCATTAAACTTCAGTTGCCAGTAGCGCATCATCCTGTGCCTTTCATTCTCATTTCTCTGTGCTGTGGGGGTTTTTCCGCACTTTCTTTAACTATGAATACACATCAACTCGCCCAGCTATCCATTTTAGGATAAAGTTAGCTGAATAAAGCCAGTTCCACTAAGTGTCATTTTGAACAATGAGAAATTTTCAAATGCACATGCTACTGGAAAGGTTGCACGCAGTATCATGCATAACACTGCATCAATCTGAGTATTTGCCCAAATGCTGTAAGATGTAAGAAATGTTGAGATAGTGTACAATGAGGCACACTAGAGTGTTTCCACAGTACACTGTCTCGTACACAAGCAGTGGGTGAGCAACTCTGGCTGCCTTGCCAGAAATGTCTTCCTGAAAATGATACAAAAAAGAAGTTCATCAAGCTTTCTGTGTCCATAAAAATGAATTTCTCGCCAAGAACTCACACTTCACTATACTTATTGCAGACCTTTTAACAAAACATGAAACAAATCCAAAATTGTGAGGCTGCTAAGTAGTTCCTTGTCAACTTTTCAAGTACACAGGGTGAAAAATACACTAAGGTAAAGAAATGCGAAACAACACTAGAAGTGTTACTCTTGTCCTGTGTACCACCGTTCGAGTAGAATTCGATGTCAGTCAAGTTAGCATTAGAGTGTAAAGGGGTGTGAATGTTAGTGAGGTTCACTTCATATTTAAACTCGTTGGACACTAGATTCTTGATCAACCACGGCTGATCTCTTTGGGACTGAATATTGGGCAACTTGGTATTGATTCATGGCAAAAATTAACAGCATACTTGTAATGAGGGCAAAAGAAGACCTGGACACAATGCCAGCGTTTTCACCTTCTCAGAAATTGTGTCAACAGTGAGAATACTGTGTGCAGATAATAAACACTATGGCAACACAGTTCAAAACAAAATAATGAGAGGGAAGAAACAGGGTCATTCAACAAGGTGGTTCAACAGGTTCAACTGGCTTGTATCAATGTGATTAAAACAGCCTTGCATAACTAATACATCTCCTAAAGGCAATAAATATGCATATGTAACTTTGGCAAGTTCCAGTGCTGATATGTCACTAATGAAGGGAATACCATAAATTTCATGTTCTTCACAACACACACTGTCACTTAGCGGATGTCTGTCACATCATATGGCCATAATTATGTTTCATCATATGGCCATAATTATGTGACAATTATGCCACATGTCAACACGCACAAATTGACATTGAGACGGAGGCTCAATTGACAAGCAAATGAAGCATGAAAACAGCACAAACAGAAAACAAATTTGGCGTCAACGCACATTTCATTACATAACAGCGTGATAATAGCGGCTTTTTTTGTTTGCTTTCGTGTATACTCCTTAAAAGCACTCTGCTTCATCTGTGCTTTATCGCAACGAAGGAAATTATGCTGTACAAACATCTTTTTTCAAGGCGCACTCGTGCATCGATTAGCTGGCCATGTGAAGCATGTGCTATATTCACAGGAGTTTCTAAACACGCATTGCACATCGTCGCTATGTGAGCTTAATGACTGTTCTTTCTTTCATTTTCGATTTTTCATTGCACTTTTCACTCGACGCAATGTACAGGAGGATACCTTCAGCTGCCCGAGCGACGATAAGGACGCGCGAACAGAGGAAACATTAGTATTACTTACCATTGTGTTCCCGATGGTACCGCGAACGCAGCGTGCCCATCATCTGCTTGGTAATATACACAGCGGCAGGTTCGCTTGAGTCGCCGGGACAGTGTCAAACCATATCACACCCGCAGTAAGACCCGCAGTAAGGAATATTGCGCTGTCGTCAAACCCCACATTTCACGTCCAGCGGCAAAGAGCAGGCACAAAACGCGCACACACGGCCGATACAGCTGGGCAGTTCAGAAGCGGCGTTCACAAGGCCAAGGTTATCCCGTGACGGCTTTGCTTGGGCAACCCGCACGCTGCTGGGACCAGCCTAAAGGCTGAGAGAGAGAGAAATTTTATTTGCAAGTGTGTTTGGACCCCCCGGGTCCCTGGACCACTGCGCGGTCCCACGCCACGTCTACACGGTCATGCCTCTCACCGCGATGACATCGGCAGCCCGAGTCACCGCAGCAAGTTGCAACGCTGGGTCCCCAGAAGAGAGCAAGACCTCCGAGTCCTCGCAGCTGGAGATGGCAGGCTGTCCCCGCGGGGGAGGATCAGCAGGGCAGCCGAAAAGAATATGGGAAAGGGTGGCGTGAGGTTTGCCACACAGGGAACATTCAGGGGAAGTGCCACAGTAGTGGGAAAAGAGTTGAGGGGAAGGAAGAGTGCGGGTCTGGAGACGTCTCCATGGGATTTGTTGGGAGTGGGTAAGGGAGGGATTTTGGGGAGGGTGTGTCCGACGGTTCAAACGGGGTATTTACATGAGCTCGGCAGACAGACCGTACAATTTTGCATGCGATGTGCTGGCCGACGCGGCGGTGGGGGAGAGGGAATGGTGGCTGTCCGATGCTATGAAAGGTCACCATTCCGGTTTCCCCACCGCCGTTTCGGACATCGCATCGTATGGAAAATCGTACCGTCTGTCTCGCCCTTTAAACGACTCTCTTCTCGCGTTTCTTTCTTTATTGCTTTTTTTCCCCTTCGCGCGCGCATAAGTCGCGACGCTTTTTCAGACATCGCTTGTTTCCGACGTGCCTGATTCATTTCCTCTCTTTCGACCCCGGCCAGGCGGGCTGCAGCCGTCTGAAGGTCGAAGGGCATTTTATCTCGTTTCCTCCCGTTCACAGCGGCCGCTTAAAAAGAATCGCGTTCTTTTTCTTTTTTTTTGTTTTCGCGTCGTGTTTTCTCCGCACGTGATTTTATTCCGTGCGTTGAGGCAGGCCGCCTTGGCCAGTTCGTTATATAAAAGCGTATACTGAGTGTATGTATACATGCCGTGCCAATCGGCTGCATCGAGGGCTTGCCCGCTTTTCCTTTCAGTTTAACTATGATTTGATGGAAAAACGACATAAGCGATGTCACGAAGCGAAGTAACGACAGTACGAATGCGATGTATCAATACCAATGCGACATAAGCGAAGTAACGACAGTATCAATGCAAATAGATCGCGTCAGCTCTTACAACCTAGACGCGATAGACCGCGCCGCGCCGCGAGAAGCAGCCGACCGGAACTATTAGTTTCCAGCAGCAGCCGTCAACACCGCCAAGTTACGCGGAAAGGAAACCACACAACATTGAAGCAGGGGACGTAAGGCACTGGGCGGGGCTCCTCGAACGGCGCTCCCTCTCTCCTCAGGAATGAAGCGAGTTGAGAGGGAGTTGAGAGGGTAAATATTGCGATCGCTATATCTCCGGTCCATGTTTAGCTTTTCGAAAAATTCTTTCGGCTATATATTTCTGGGAAGGCTCCGACTCATTCCAGGATGTTTTTCACGCCAAGCCCGAGGAGTGGTTCATGACCCCTTTAAGGTCCGCTCCCACCCTCCATGTAAGTAATATCTGTAAATAAATGTTCTTTAGCAGCAGCAGCAGCCGCTTTTCATGAAATTGTTTGACAGTATATGCAACTGCATTAGATATCCGCTTAGTTACCCGCTTGCCTGCAGTTCCTGTATTTATAGCTTTCCAACAGCAGTAACTAATGATCGCGGTATAGTAATCAGTCAGCAAATAAAAGCGGGCACCCTACGCACGTTTGAAAATCGTGGGTTGGTGGATGCTGGAATTCTTGGTGCATAAGGTGGAAACAATAGTGGGCAAGGCGGAAAGAATAGTGGATGTGGTGGAAGCTGTGGTGGTAATAATGGCTGATGATGGCAAGAGTGGAAAAAATGGTGGCAGATGGTGGTGGTGGTGACGAGCTTCTTTTGGTGTTAAGTGGAAAATGCTGGCTGATGGTGACGAGCAAAACATGTTTTGGTGGATGGCTTGGTGGACAAGCTTGATCACGGTGGCATGATGGAAGTGCAGGGGACATTATGTAAAATCACTGTCACTTCTAATGTTTCCCTGTTGAATGTGCAGAAAAATATGGTTACAGTTGAAAGAAGCCAACGCCGATGATTAAGCTTTCCAGCACGCTTTTTTTTTATCATGCGGCGTCAATAACCACCTCAAGTTTTGTGGAACACAGCAGCCGTGAATGTTTACACTTTACGCACGCACTTATCAGGTTTAGATCCGCGATGTGCTGCTGCATTGTGATGTTTACAAGTCTAGAAATGTCGGTTGACCAGCGACGGTAACTGTATTCCATCGCCGCGCAGTTGCCGAGAAGTAAATGAGCCCTTCCAGCGGGTAGACCAGAAAACAGCCGCCACTTGATACCGCCACGCTAGAAACGCAACTCTGGCAATTCTTGCACGCTCACTTACCTCAGCGGCACTTGAAGGTATACCACTGAAAATGCATGCGAAAATGCATACAAACTTTTACCTTCTTCCTGCGTCGAGGTAAGCCCCACCAAGTATGGCTTCCACCATCATATTCTACCACCATGATTGCCACCAAAGGTTAAGCCTAGCGTACCGGCCGAGTCCTTCTACGTGTTATCGGCACTTCTGGGTTTCAGGATACACGATTCCGATGAGTACGAATGACTTTACAGCACAGCTGTGGCATCGGCTAACCTAAATGAAGCATTTTTTCTTGTGTACCATGTCTACACAAGAAGCGATGAGCATACACTCTAAGCCAAAAGAGAGCAACGGGGGTATAGGGGTTCCTCCTTTGAGGGAGCAAGTGCATTGCCACTCCCATTACTCTCCTAAAAGGAGCAACGGCAAGGGGATGAACCGTTGCTCTCCTTTCAGTTGCTCCTTCAGGGGATGAACGGTTAGTCCCCCCACTTGCTCCTTGAGGACCAACTGTTACTCCTTCCTGATGCTCCTCAAGGGAGCAACGGATGCTCCTTCCCGTTACTCCTTAATATCTTCTGGGGCCAAAAAAAAATTCGTTTTTGATTGACTTACAGAGCATATTGAGGTTTATACAGATATTTGTTTGGATGCACAAACAATATACAGACATCTCACTCAGAAATAAATTTCAGAAAATTTGCAACAAACACACAGGATTCGAACTCGTGACCCCTTAATCTCCATGCGCGTACGCTAACCACTAAGCCACCACACGCTACGCCCCCGTTTGAAAGGAAACGGGGTTATGTATGTACCGACGGGTCGTTGCGCGTTCTGACACGTTAAGGAAATGAGCATAGGCGTGCAGAACCATTGGTGATGTTCAAAAGAGAATCGAAAGTAACAGTGTAAACATCTGAAAACATCAGGGGAATGAGTCTCTCGCGAAAACACAGGCTTTGCCAGAGGTCCCTTTTGCGCTAGCTAAAAGGCCAGCAATTTCTTTGTTTTTTGCCCGGAGGTGTGTTTCCTTCTTTATTATCATTATTATTATTAATATCAATATTTATATTTTTTTTTCGCGGAGGAGTCACCTCCCCTTTGAAAAGACAACAAAGCTTGAGCTGATAACGTCCATTTGCTCTGAGATTAAACACAAAGTCAAACTACCGGACCCGATTGCGATAGCTGCCCTCCAGCAAAATCAGCAAGTGACAAGGTAGAGATGAGGGGTGGGGGGGCTGCGGCATTAGCTCGCTGTCAGTCTTTCTGCGCATCGCGATAAAAGTGTTCGTTGCGTGATCTCTGCTGCAACCCTGCAGTCGGCGCTTTTGCTGATTTGTACTGGAGACGGCCGTTCAGCAAAAAACCGCAAATGTAAAGTCTATCGACTGTGTACTTCTCTCAACCGCTTCTTTGTCGTGAAGTATATACGGAATCTCGCGAAGCTTCGCATTTTATTGCCACATTCTCAGGCTATATATTTATGCCAAGTGTTATACGCAAACACACCAGTTAGCTTGCGACGACAGCAGCTTCAGGTGCTGGTGTTCTAGTGCAAACATGCTTTTTATTAGGAACGTTTAGCTTGTATTAGGGGCTTTTAGCTTTACGTTACCGTGTTACGAGTTGCCGGAAAGAATCTGTGCATGCGCGGGCCTTCACGGAACGTGAACTACTCGCCGGATTGGCTTTACATGTGTACGGCCCATCTCGCAAATCCACCTTCGTTTGCGGCTACTCGCGATACCCGCTTTACCGAGGCTCCAGCAGCCGAGTAAAAATAAGCCGTAGTGCGAGCGGCAATTGCGATCACCTTGTTTCAGCGGCTAAAGTCACTAGAGTGAGTTGAAATAGAATACCGAAGCTGTAAGCAAGTGAGAAGCCTCGACATAAATACCCCGACAGGCTGAATAGGTGGCGCCATCTAGCGAGAATAAGATGAACCAGGCAAGCAAAAAATTGTTATTGCAGAAACAGTGTGCGTTCTACTTCTGGTGTAAATGCCTTGCCGCGGCATAATTACGAATTAGTTATTTTTTCAATCGTTTTTTTCCTCAAAAACACTAGGCGAAAACAAACGTGCCCATACTATGATTGCACGAAGCGTCACAAGATGGCGACACCATCGTCGGATAACTCGGTATTCTACACCCCTTTGCGGATACCGGGATACTGTGCACGCTAAAAACCCCTCGTGATTTTGCCGCAGCGGTGATACAATCTTATTTAAATTAAATATAATTGAAGTGCAGTTATCATCACCATTTCATGGTTTATTCAAACGTAAAGGCATCCGTTTACGTACTTACGTAAACGTTTACATACGGGGAGCTAAAACTTTTCTAAAACATGTGTTCCGGTAACACGGTAAGGTTAAAAAGTGTACGTACAAGCTAAATGTCCCTGTTAGCGTGCGTATCTCTCTGTACAGTTTACAAAAAGTAGTTTCTTTATGCCAGCCCGCAAGGAAATGTGGCCCATGCATCGACCGATACAGGGTGCGTCCTGCAGGAGAGCAACGGTTGCGCGCCGAGAGCAAATGTTGCCGTTCCTCCTTCTGTTGCTCCCTTCCAACCTAATCCTAAACGGTTACTCCCCCAACTTGAGACATGTCAGCCATCTTGTTCCAGTTGGTCTTTTTGGGGAGTAACAGTTGGTCTTTAGGACTAAAACCCGCAGTTACTCTCCTTTTTCCCATTTTTGGCTTAGAGTGTAGATGCGACGCTCTTTCCGCAAACGCCTCCGGTCACCAACCGCCGCCGGTCGCACTCGCCGGCGCTTCTCTGACACGTATGCGAGAACATAGACTTGTCAATTCGTACGCCTTACTGAACCAATATGATGGCATTTTTTGTTCCCGCGCACTGCACTTGCTTTTTGCCCAGCTGTTATGCAGTTGTAGCTAATGATACAGCGTCAGATCAGGGCGTTGGCACGGCTGCGCTATACGTTGCGCGAAAAAAAAGAACATCACAATAATCCATCAGCTGTACGCGCGTATTTATCGAATGAGATTAGAGTCGACATAAAGCCTCTGCCCATGTCGCCCTTTGGAAAAAGCGAGAAACGGCTGTTAAACTTCGCAGTAACATGGGGTTAACTATACCCGCTCCTCGGTTCACTTCACTTTTTAAATGCGAAGCATTTCTTAGCGAACCTCTGGCACTTTGAGCGTTTCTATCTACGTATCTACGTATCTATCTATCTATCTATCTAGCCGCCTACGTCTGGGTGCTCTCATGATCGCCTCCTTAAGTTGGTGTAGACCCAAATTTGCGTGAGAGGGTAAGAGGATTTGACGAATATGATTGCCGGGTCATGACATGAATAACGTTAAGATCCTGTCGCGTACGTCGTCAAACCCTTTCCCCTAGACACGTGTGGCACATACCCGTTTACCACGGGCCGCGGTGTACGGGTATGCGCCACAGGTGATTGACAGCTTATATCTAGCAAGGAACGGCTAGAACAGACGTTGTTAACTTAAATGCTAGAGCGTTATGGAAAACCAACATCGGCAGCGTTGACTCAGCGAATGGAAATAATAAAAATTAGGATCGCAGCAGGATTCGAACCCAAGCATTCTGCGTGGCAATCAGGTATTCTACCACTGAGCCACGCCAGGTCTATAAACTGGCTTGGAAAAACAGCCTACGCAGGCGTACTATCGGTGCAACGTCAATTGTGGTTGTGGTTCTGGCTATCTAATTTTACAAGACAGCAATAAACACTACATGATACTCCTACGATGCGTACTCCTACGATACAGGCGTCATATCAGATGAACGTCTGTAGTTCCAGTGTTGGCTCCTCTTTTATAGCAGTCTAATAAACATTACATTTGTATTCCTATGATTCAGGAAGCTATATTGGAGCACTGCTCGACCCCGGAGGAATACATTAACGAATGTTACATATGATATCCACATCACAGCATCATAAAGTGCACTTCGTCCACCAGAACGACGAAGTGTCCTCTTCATTACTTACGAGGATGGGCGATGGCCTCATGCTGACCGAGGATGATGCCAGATTAATTGAGAGCCGCTTTGTAGACTAGGCTACGTAGGCCACATACGCCCAGGTAGTCTACGAATACGACAAACACATCCACTGATGTTGGTCTACGTAGCAATATCCAGGCCTACCAGCCTCACCAACACAAAGAGTGGCTTCAGGTTCGGACATGTCGCTGGCTCTGTCGACATATAGTTTGTCGACGAAATGACCGAGGCATCCACGAATTCCAACAGCTCTACTATACCACATACTTCACTACACATGGACCCCTCGTCACCACGATCACGACCGGATCCTATAACAAGTCATGACCAGCTGTTGGTGCTCACTGATCATAGTGATGATGCCCTTGTTTAAGAACTGTCAAGAACTTCTTGCACACATGCACACGAGTTCGTGAAACGTGCGTGCGTTTTCGGGACACGTACAAGCACTACATATCAGCTTACCGCTTCTGGTTTTGGTAATACCCACGTTGCCATCGGCTGCGTTACCCAACCGTAAAGAGCTGGTCATATAACACATATGCGGCTCTTCAACATTTATATGTGTGCGTGTAAAATATATACAAATCTTTAGCGTCATTTTGTAAGGTGTCGCTCAGTAAAAAAAGTTACGCCACAGTCACCTACCCGCCACATGCTTCGCATAGCATCGACTCCCACGGTACGTGGGATCTGCCGAATTTTTTTTTTCTGGAGTTACGTTGTCAATTCTAAAAGAAAGTTAGCGCTGTTGCCATTATCGACGTGCCATTCGTTACCGGCAACAGTTTGTTTGCGTTTAATAACTATGCAAATTCTAGTAGGATGTGAAGATCGCGTCTGTCTCCGGTATGAGACATACAAAGCTGAAGGTAAACGGTGTATTAGTACGTTGGCTAGTCATTTTGCAGGACGCAAAGCAAGTGTCAGCGTGGCGTAGTTCTTCGTAAATGTCCTTTAGATGGAGAGCCATACGCATGAAATGCATACTTGAAGCAGTGGTTAGTTCTGCATTACGGTCTTGCATGCGCGTTTTCTACAGCCTGTGCAGTCCCATAAGGAAAAACATGTCAAAGGGCACTTCATCAAGAGACGTTGCGAGAAGGTAACGTATAGTATGTGAGTTAATGTTAAAATATTTTTGAACAGTTCGTTTAAGGATGTCCCAAAACAGAATAGCATCTTTGCAGCTAATAAAACAGTGTTCTACTGTCTCTGGTACTTCGCAGAGACGACAGTTAACTGAAGAAACAAAAATACCTTTCCTCTGCAACCATGCTTTCACCGGCAGTGTATCAGTATGGAGTTTGTAAAAGAAGGTTTTTGTATCAGGAGAAAGATACATTTTCAGAACAACTTGACATCAGACCAGACTGCCACCCCATCTTAATGAGGTGTTCATCCTTACCAGCCTCCACGTGTGACAAGCTTTGAAGAACTTTTCCTCTTTCTCTGGACTTGCACAGTATATCTGCATGTAAGCCTTTGAATGCTTGTGCAGTGCTTGTGCGATTATTGTCGCTAAGTGAATGCATCACTACGTGATAGCGTTTGTGATAATTTCAAATACGCATTATAATAAATACCATGAAAAAGAAAGTCAGCGTGGCGTAGTGGTACAGCACTCGGCTCGGGATCCGAAGGTCGCACGCTCGACTCCCGGTGGCGGAAGTCTTTTTCATTCGGCTTTTCTTTTTCTTTTTTTGTACTAACGCTTTCTACATCGCCTTCTATACAATTATTTATGTATGACAGCTAGGGATGACGCTTCCGACGCTGTAGAGCCCTTTTACGCTCCGTTATTCTCCAGCATCCATCATACGCCAGCATCCAGCCTACACCATGTGCCACCATCTTCCAGCACCATCAGCCACCATAATGGTGGATGGTGGAATCCACCATTCCACATGGTGGTTAAATTTTAAATATTTGCTATTAAAATGAATTATTCAATCCTGCAATGTCTCCAGCGGGCCGTCATTGGTGAGACATTCAGCGACCCAGCGGTCTGCTACAGATTATCCTTTGCGGCGGCGAGCGGGCGATGACCGCGTCATCACCGAGCTCAGAGGTAGTTCTAGTAAGCCTAGCGGCGCATTCGCGAGACGCGAGTCACGACACTACGCGCGTGCCCGGGCAGAATAGTGCGGTAGAGTCCTTGAAGTCGGTTAGCACAGATGTCGCTGCGCCGGAATCCGTTGCGTGTGGCTGGTCTGACTCAGGCGAGGAGCAAATGTGCGGGGAGGAACGGCGACCGTGCGATTCTAGAAAGGAATCTTTCGCAGTGGCGACTGATGTCACACGAGGCGTTGCGGTGGCGTTCTCCTGTACCGAATCGCCGGCGCGCTGCCGGGAAGATAACCCCCTGAGCAATATTCAGGCGTTCCGGAGGCACCGAATGGCTTTGAATCTTGAGTATGAGGAGTTCGCGAAAGACAAGGGATGCTCGCGGAGCAGGGTTGCCACTGTAATACTAACACTTGAGGAGTGTTGCAATCTACCAGCGCCGTTATTCCATAGAGGCACCTGCGGCCCTATTGTAGGTAGACTCGGTGGTAGAATTGTCAGCGCACCGGGAGATTGCCCAATGAGGGTGGCAGGCGCTTGCCAGAGCGTGTCCCACGGTCACGCTATTTCCGCTGAACTTTGCGTGCGCACTTTTGATCCTGGGGGCCAATGAAAGTATTCAACCTAGGTGACCATTTGAACAGCGGCAGGTTAGGAGATGACGAGAAAGTTATTTCGGCACATTTTACCCGGTTTAGTTTTTAAAGCTTTAGAGTGCAGTTTGCATGTTACGGCTCGACCGCGACCAGGGGGAAGTGGTGAGACCGGCGTGACTACACCGTGTGTGTGATCTGCCGCATGTGCTGGGACTGAAATGACTATTCTGCGGACATCCGTGAATGAACACTCCCAGTGGTTAAGTTTAGAACTGAAGATTACACCATGGTGTGTGACTTTTGCAAGTGTATGATTGTAAACTGCGAGTTCCGCATGTTTGTTTTTAACCCGCCAATGTATTTTGTGTGCGCGTTTGTTCCTTTTTGGCTGGGAAATGCAGATTATAAACGGCAAGTGCTGGGGACTGTGTATATTGTTCCGTGAAGCGCTAGCTTTGCTTCCGAATAACTATCCGCGGCATGCATTTATTTTATTTATTATTATGAGTACACATTTGTGTAAGGTGTCACATGTATTACGCATTAAAGGGGCCCTCCAACACTATTCAACCCCCCATTTTTCACTTGCGGGTTGCGTAGACTGATGGCTGGGGATAACTTTAGCATAGGTCTAAGCACCAATATCAAATCATTTATTATTTTAATCACGCGTTGAAGACGCTACATCGCTGCTGACCGCATCAGCGCGTAGTGGCGCTTGCCAGAACTATTGCGGGCGGAAATGACGACGATGAGCGCCAGCCTATGATTGGATAAATGTAACGTTAGAAGTGATCGTGGCGTAGCATCAAAGTTGACATTACTATTGTGTTTCGTTTTCCTTTTCTGTGCTTTTTCAATGAACTCCAAATAGCCGCCGTCGCAACAAAAATATCACTACAACCACAAAGTACGACAGAGGCGCTGGCTGCCATTTCGCCTCTGGTTTCTTTCTGCCTGCGCCGGTCGGATGTCCATATGAAACGCTTGTCCCTCTTCCTTCTTTTTGCGTCTGTACGTTTGCGAGCTGCCTCTTTCCGCATGTGCGGTAGGCTCATGATTGTTGTTGAAACGGTGCAAGTAATCCTCTTCGTTGAATTGTCGCTGCACAGTCGGGCTGCTCACCGAACAACCCGCGTAGCGGCGACCGTGTTTAACCCCCCCATGCCGCTCCACAAATTCCCTTCTCAGAATGAGAGGAGGGAATGACATGGCATGTCGTTGTAAGGAACAGCAGACAAAGCCATGCCAGCCGCGCTTCCAAGCAGTAGCGCCCGCTCAAGTTCTGACAAGTCAGGTGTCAGGAACCAAATTTGTTACTATGGCAACGACGTCAACAATACGTCAGAAAGGAGAAGCAACAATGGTTTGCGAGCTTCCCCTACGTAACAGCTTTCAGCCCATATCATTGGAGCGCCATCCGACGTCACAGCAGAGAGTGAAATGTGGTCACGTGACCCCGCGAAAATCGAGTTGAGGGTAGGCATTTTTTTTCTTATATTTTGAATTTTCTAAATTGAATAACTTCGTACAGCTTGCCGCTATCGCTGTCGTTCTTGCTGCACTAGTTCGTCCGTACTTCAGTCTACGCAATCCACGAGTAAGGAATGAGGGGTTGAAGAGTGTTAGAGGGCCCCTTTAAGCGTTTGTCGAGCAAGCATGCTGAGTGAGTTGTTTCACATGTTGTTGCTTGTTTACTAGGTATCGCGTTTAATCTGCATAGCGTTTCGCATTCATGTGCTGTATTTATTGAGGAGGGCAGCTCAGTGATTAAGCCTTAACATGTAGGCTGGCGCTATAAGCTAGTTTAAATCATCGCTTGTTCCGTTCTTGTTTTTCGGAAAATAACTAGGAAAATTTCCCGCGCTCTGTTTCGAGTTGGCATATGCGATTGTTGTTGCATGCCGGAAGCGACGCAACCGCCACGTAGAGAACAGTTACGGCCCCCTTCGAGGGTACAGTTTAGCCACGGCTATTAACCTACCGTGCGCCCTCAGGTCGAGCGCGGTCCGCATTTGGCTGTGTTTACTTCGGCAACACTGTATACAAGTTGTTGCGAAGTCTTGGGTGGGAGGTGTATAGGACCGCCGTCAAAACCGGACGCACGGTGCTTTTTTTTGTTCACTTGGTGCGGCCAACTTGGGCGGCCACGCCGGTGGGGGTGCTTCGAAGTGCCGTACATCTCCCGAAAAGCACTTAGACTCCGCAGATGGGTGAGCCCATCGGATTCCTTGTCGCGGCCGGGACAAAGGTGCCCGGCCCCGCTCGCGGGCGGCGGCAGGAAGGGTTGGAAACGTTGTCGTAATTACCTCCCTAACATCGTGGTTTAGCGCTAAAGAAAGACAGACACGTGTGAGAGACAGGACAGGCGCTACTAACAACTGGTTTATTGCAAGGGTTGCAATGGAATAAATACCACACTGGTGCGCAGACGTGACGAACGCGTAACAAGACGTCACCACTTATCAGGCTACAGGCATGTGGCATCAAAAAGCCTAATCTCATTTCTATAGAAGCAGATAGATGTGTCGCTAACACAGTTAGTACCTTTTTTCTTTATATGATACGCCTCCCAGAGTTCGCGGGCTGATTTGTTCCAGCTTCTTCCTAGAATCTTAGCCTCTCGAAATATCGGCTCACACATGCATTTTCGGCAGTGGGACGAAAGATGGGCCCCATCTACTTTCTTTAGATCTTCATGATCTAAAGATCTTCATAAAGATCTTCATGATCTTCATGATCTTCAGATCTTCATGATCTAAAGAAAGTAGATGGGGCCCATCTTTCGTCCCACTGCCGAAAATGCATGTGTGAGCCGATATTTCGAGAGGCTAAGATTCTAGGAAGAAGCTGGAACAAATCAGCCCGCGAACTCTGGGAGGCGTATCGAAATATCGGCTCACACATGCATTTTCGGCAGTGGGACGAAAGATGGGCCCCATCTACTTTCTTTAGATCTTCATGATCTAAAGAAAGTAGATGGGGCCCATCTTTCGTCCCACTGCCGAAAATGCATGTGTGAGCCGATATTTCGAGAGGCTAAGATTCTAGGAAGAAGCTGGAACAAATCAGCCCGCGAACTCTGGGAGGCGTATCATATAAAGAAAAAAGGTACTAACTGTGTTAGCGACACATCTGTCTGCTTGTATAGAAATGAGATTAGGCTTTTTGATGCCACATGCCTGTAGCCTGATAAGTGGTGACGTCTTGTTACGCGTTCGTCACGTCTGCGCACCACTGTGGTAATAATTCCATTGCAACCCTTGCAATAAACCAGTTGTTAGTAGCGCCTGTCCTGTCTCTCACATGTGTCTGTCTTTCTTTAGCGCTAAACCACGATGTTAAGTACTCACCAACTCGCCCAACAACAAGTTCTTATTAATTACCTCCCTGTTTGCTCAGCGATGCCTTTTGGCGGCGTATGAATGGACAGCCTCCGGGCCCGCCGTTTGCCGTTCGCCCGCTTCGCCGGCGCCACCCATGGAGGTAGCAGACCAAGCGGCCTGCTTTTCGTGCATCGCGCGGTCGCCGGAGGCATTCGTCATGTGTGGCTTACTTCAGGTGTCTCTAACGACGGACAGGCCCTTGACGCTCGAAGACGTAATCGACGAGGAGCGGGCCCACGTCGTGGGGCATCGAGCGCTCGGTCGGCACCTTTGACAATTGTTTGTGCGCTGGCCCCCTTCGGCGTGGCATCCATTTCCGCTCTTTGCTTACAGTCTGGTTCGGCAGACTAGCTGGAGCGGTAGCTGAGGTCACGAGCTTGTAAGTGGTGTCGCGTGTAACGTTGTGCGCGGAGGGGGTAGTACCTAAGTGGCCCGAGGGAGGGCGAAGTGTAGTGTCCCTTCGGCAAATGTGTTTGACATACCACCAGGGTCGTTTTTCTCAGGCACGTTTTCTTTGCTTCTCTCGTCACTGCACCCGTGCACTTAGCTCTAGACACGTGTAGCGTCAGCTGAGCCTGCCCTGGCCACAACAACTTTAGTTTACTTTGTTTTTTATTTGCCTCTCGTTTGTGTGTTGCTTGGGGCGAGGAGCATGAGCCCGCATAGATGTAAGGGGGCGGTGACCTTGTCGCGAGTTTGTTGATTTTCTGCATGCACCGCCCAATTACAGGGCAAGCAGGCGGCTATTCGTCGGCAGTAATGCAAAGGCGGAGCATCGGGTAATAAAAAGCGGCCCCGGTGTTCCGTCTGACGTTCTGAACCGGGCTTAAGTTGTTAGGCACCGTCGGCTCTGCCGAATTCGTAGGGTCGCCCTACAGACGGTTCATTTCCAGTACTTGTTTTTCTTTATTTCTTTGTAACATTTATGCTTGTAACTCTTCTGTAAGTCTGTAAATATAAGTTGTCTTGATTTTCCTCTAAACGTCTCCAGCGTATCTCATTCTTCAAGCGACCAGCGAATCCAAAGTTAATTTCACCCACTTCGTTTATACCACCTCGGGTGGTGCGTCTCGGGTGCCGAGTGTGGAGCGTTGTTTTTCTACCTTCAAACCTAATTTCACCTCCCACTTCGTTTATATTACCTCGGGTGGTGCGTCTCGGGCGCCGAGTGTGGAGTGTGGTTTCTCATCTTCAAAAGAACCTGAACTTTACTACGGCCACCGTTGTAGGAAGAAGTTCTCGTAAGATAAGCTGCAAGCAGTCTTATTGTGGCTCTAGAGTGCGTTGTAATGATTGTGGTTTGACGGCGTCATTATTAGAGACAGTAGGTATTATTATTTTTGTCGATTCGCCGAGCGTAACAACACGTATACCCGACCCGTCCTCGGAGAACCATAGCTCACAAATATGTTATATGGGCCGTGTCAGGTAGTCGGCCATAGCAGATGGTGTTGCTCAATGTACACAGGCGATTGATATCCCCACCTGAATTTCTTTGGCACGGCTTCAAGTGCGAAGCAGGTAAGAATTTGCGATATTGGGCATTGCTCTATACTAGAGGTGGAAGGTGCCATACGCCATCCTCCCCTCCACCTTCACCGTTGTCTCACCCTCGCTACGCCCGACCCAATGCCCGTACACTCCATGCGATGACCTTGACTGACGGGCGTGACACGTGCGCCACTCGGCTCGGTTGTAATCGCCGAGTTAAGGGTGACTGACATGAAAGCCGAAAGAGATGGCTCCTAGGTGGAACAAGCAGGCTTCTTCCCCGAGCTGAAGTTGATCATTATGACGAAGATGGTAGTGTCAAAAGTGATGACAAGTGAAATATTTATTCTCCTTAGGGCACGCTTTCTCTTTGACTAGGGGCGAGAATGGAATTGTGCAAGAGAGCCTCGGCTAAATTGGGAAGACTCTGTGCTCACAGATAGAGAAAACTGAAGTCCTAGAAAGCCAGCGGCGGAATTCCATAAGCCGTATTCTTTTGTAAGAGATTTATAAGGCACAATATGATTAGGCTGAGTGCAATTACAAAGACGGCTCATTTAGCTTGCGGCTTCAATGTGCGGGCAAGCAGAAGAAAAAGATGCTCGGATCAAAGGACGAGGGAATGAAATAAAGGTCATTGCGCAGTCATCATATGTCGTGAAAGCGCATAAGGCACCTGTTGGTGAGGTTATGCTTCATTTGCTAGCCACGGCTCTCCGCTTTAACCTTTCGTTTCCAAGGATACGCTAAGTGTCGACTAGCACGACAGCTCTCCCGCTACACTGTTACAGAAATGGCGCTGCAGTATATTGAGAAAACTAACGTCGTTGCCTACAGTGAATGCCAAACTATTCACTGAGCATGCGCCAGTATAAAAAACGACCATGACAGTCAGCGTGGTCGTCCTGTAAGAATGTTCAGTTATGCTCTTCACGCACTCGTTTAGCGGCAAAGAAGCAACGAAACATGCTGAACGCGGGCAGCAAGCTGTACAAAGAGGGGCTCCATGCTTTCATCTAAATAAATTATGGTGTTGTCACATTAACGTTGGCCAAATGACGTTGTTCATCTATGTTCCCACAACAGCAAGAGTTCGCAGGGAGTTGCTTCCTTTTCAAACGAGAATTTCTGCTATGCTTCCAGTTTAGCTGGTGACTGTATAGGTTGCACTGCCTAACTAAAGGCTGGAGCATGTATTTGGAGATTATGTTCTCAGACAAAGGGAGAACAGTGCCATCTCGAACATTTCGCATCCCGTAAACTTTTGCTGTGGGGTGCACATCTATGTGAATTGTCCTTCTGCATGAACCCCCTAAAAAAGCGGCTGTGTAGACCTAGGAATCCAACCCGCACCTTCGACCATACTAGCGCCACACCTTAGCAACTGAGCTGTCGCGGCTGGTCAATTCGTATTCCCATCTTGCCACCACGCTGCACAACGCGTCAACGACAAGGCCGTTTGCTACGTGATCGCCTGTTCACCTTCATAAGGGTCATGGTTGTACGCTGACTACAAAAAAAGAAAGAAAGTTCAAGCGGCCCACCCGGGTAACTGAGCGTCGATGCGGCGTGCGTGAGCTCTGCCGACAGCATACACACGTGCGGCAAACGCAATGTACTCGCTACCTGTATTGCGAAATAACACGGTTTGAGCAGCGGTAATTGCCCTGATCGGTTTTGTTCAACCAACGACCGCACGTTTGAAGCTCGACTGCGCGTCTCGAGTCGGCCCCTGAACACGCCTGTTGGTAATATTCGTTCACTGACATGGCCCAGCTGTGATGCGTGAGCGAGGAAAAGGACGAAAATGGAAAAATAACTGGTTGTCGCGCCTTGCAGGCGGTTCCTTCAGCGTCCATTGGCTCCACGGCACCGTCGCGTTGGCCTTCGGTTACTCTTTCCACAATTATGGAGAATGCACTCCGGTGCCATTTAAAACGCACGCAAAATTCCCCAGTCGCATAGCTTTTTCTTTTGTTTTGTTTTTTTTTTGTTGTCGCGCTTAGCGCAGGAAGTTAGCAATTAAAAGAAAGAAAAAACGGATGGACATCTAGACGCACGCAACTCTATAAGATGTCGAATAAACGAGGCCGAAACTCGGTCCTCGTTTCTTCCTTCACGAATAAGGAAAAATCGTGACACCACGCACGATTACGCGGGTGCGTAGACGTGGTGCGTACACATGTTGTGTGTACGTATAGTGAATGACTGTAGAAACGGTAAGGCGTGTCGTTTCGTATCTGCATCAATTCATTTTTTTTATGTTTCACTCGGGTATACGAGTGTTTAGAAAAACAACTTTAATATACGTTTTACGTCTATGCATAATGTCGAGCGATCGTTCCCTCACGACTTAATTTATTGCCTTTGTCGAGAAGTCGTTGGATAAACAGTTGCTAATACTTATATTCATTACTTTCCGTAGGCACGTACGCAACATTGTTTCATTGGCATTGCGCCATACTTGCTGTTTCAGATGTAGTGACGCGGTTAATCAACGACGGGATTGCAAATTAGCTGGAGGCGACGGTGCGCGATGGTGTCTTGGAATGTCGTCGCTTCTACGGAAAGGCCGCACTGCCTGACGCGGGCGAAGGGGGACAAGGGGGAGTGCGTATAGCGACATAAATAAACCGGACACGAGCGGCCTTGAGCGAGCGTAAATCAGCAAGGCCGTGACGCAACGCGCGCGATCGTAATTGGCCGCTAGCGCGTAACTTGCTTGTGATGACGGTTCGAAGATCGTCGACAAAACAATTAACCCTGTATAACAAAAACAGGAAAGAATGATGTTAGGCTTACATCGGAAGCCGCGTTGGATCGTTTTGTGACTGATGGCGCCTCGTTTGCGCTGTGGGAAATGTGCGTTGATGCTGCTCTCCCGTCAGAGATAAAAAAACAACAACAAAAAAGGGAATCGTGGTTTTGATCGTCCGAAGGGGTCGTACAGGAGGACAACTCACCGAAATTCGGCAGTACAGGTAGAAAACGTTGAGTTTGCAACAAGAATTAAGAAATTGGATGACTTCATTATGCGGTTTAAGAGAAAATATTTTGCGCAAGGCCTGGGTTGCATTTGACGTGCTCTTATTATTAGATAAACGTGCAGTTCTGACGCCACTATTCACCACGAGAAAGATCCCTGACAAAACAGTGCCGCCGCAGCATTCGACAGCTCCGTAGCCTTCATTTGGTTTCAGGTGGCGACACTTCGTCGTGAGCATGCAATTTTAGCCTGGCATCGTAAGCGCAACGGCTACAGTTGAACGACAGTGTATTGTGCATCGAAGCCATGTTTCTGTGCGTGCGTTCGTGAGAAACCCACGTAAGGTTCCCTTAATCAAATGTATTGCCATCTTGCTAGTGCCCTTCTCGCGAAAAGGTACTGCTATAAATTACATATACCACATTAATTCCTCATTCATCAGCTCAACCGAAACTTATTATTGACTTGGAGTGCACCTAATGCCATCAGTATCATGGGTATCGCACATTCAAACAATCTGTTCGGAGGCATCACGCACACTTGGATACCTACGTGGCAATCTTGAGTACGCTGATGTTTGTGCGGCTTTTTTCCCTCATCCATCTCCATTTACTACTATCTCGTACATGTGTGTAAATGGAAATCAATAAATCAAATCAGAATGCTGGCATACCTAACATATGTGCGACGGAACCTCAAAGACGAACCGTCCATGTGGCATCCATCACAATAGTATCATGCAAGTGAAATTCAAGCCGCACGAGACAGCGCTGCACATTTTGTATCCCGCCAATATACACCGTAGAACAGTAGAACTGCTGTAAGACAAACCCTATCTCTTTCAGCACTCGAATTACGTCGCATCATTGCTCGTCTTGCCTGCATAATTGCCTGCCGACTTCATTCCTTCCTTTACCAGTCGCTTACAAGGCAAGGCACTGCAAACCCCACCTCTGAGATCATCTTCGAGATTAGCCCACGCACAACCCATCCCATGCATTAGTCGTCGAACATCGAAGATGAATAACTCTTGAAGGGGGAAATAGTTGTCTAGTTGGTTGAACATATAATTGTAGAGGAAAAGCACGAAAGACGACGACAGAAAAGGCACAGAAGGAGTAGTTAGTCTTAATTATCTGTTGTCGTATTTCGCGCTGTTCCCCTACATTATAATGAATACCTCCTGCTTCCCCCGCACACAATAAGCAAGTGGAACGCTCTACTTCACACCATAGCGTCATGCTCAAATATAGAGAAATTTCGCGAACAATTATCCCGCCGTCTGCTCTATAAATACCGCACCCGCCACCGTTGTCTATAGACCATCGGGGCGGGTGCGGTAGTCGCGTGGTTATGGTGCTTTACTGCTGACACCAAGGTCGCGAGACCGATTCCCGGCCGCGGCGGCCGCATTAGATGGAGGTGCAATGCTAGATGCCCATGTGCTTAGATTTAGGACCACGTTAAGGCACTCCAAGTGGTAGAAATTTGCGGAGCCCTCCACTACGGTGTATCTCATGGTCACTTGGGGGTTTTGTTTTGTAAAAACCCAACAGTTATTACAATTAAATGCGCTGTAGCGTAATGTGTAACACCGCTCCTTACGTCGACTACTGCGCACGCTGTGCGTAAATTGAACGTTTCGCATATTGACGTCACTGTTACCGTCGCCGCTCATCGTGTTCTTACTGCTCTTCGGCAGTCCAATGCGTGGCCTTCTCAAAGCGCCATCACAACACGAATAAAATCGGTTGCTAGGTGAGTTCTTCTCTTACATATGAATGCGCAGTGACGTCACTCCCTGCTTCGTAGGGTTCAGTTGCCGCTTCTCGGCAACTGCAGCTTATGCAACCGCAATCTCTATACCGGGAAACGCATGCGGCGAACCAATACGCGCTTCGAGTGGGCCAGCTATGCGATGGTGGTGCGAGGACTGATGCAGCAGCGGAGCTTGTGGTGCTGCCCTCCTCCTCATCCTCACTTCCCTTTGCCACCCCTTGCTATGCTACTATACTATACTATACTATACTATACTATACTATACTATACTATACTATACTATACTTTTTGTCTGTTCCTTTGTATTTCTTTTTATCTCTCTCTCTTTATTTCTATCTCTTTCTCTCTGTACTCGTTATCTCACCTTCTGTCTTCTCCTCTCTTCTTTCCCTTTCTTTCTTCTGTTTCTCTCTCTCTTGTACTGATTCTCTCGCCCACGAGAGTTATTGTATTCCAGGATCGGCGCACTTATTTTAGGAGCGAAGCAGAAGATGAAGAAGAAGAGCGCGTGCCTGTTCATGGTGATGATGGTTTTCAGGTCCCGCCACGCGGCATAACGAAAAGCTTAACAGCGCCGCTCTAAAACATAAGTTACATAAAAACCTTCATTCTTGAAGTCACGAGAAAACTGCGAACAGGCTCATGTTTTTCTATCGAAGTAAAAAAGGACTGAAATTATGACAACACGTGAAGAAGATACGACTAAGACAAACAACGATTTCGTTTTCGTAGGGCACAGTTTTTCAAGACCAAGAGTGCGAAAAGTTGGCAGCTGTACTAAATAACTTTGACGAAATATACAACTAAGAAAGAGTGCAGTGGGCTGACTTTGAGAGAGAGAGATTGGATAAAAGAAAATCAGGGAAGTTAACCATGGTTGACACGGCTGGGTAACCTACACCGGGAAAGGCTAAGAAAAGTTTAAGAAGAAAAGAGAGACGTCACAGTTGTTGCCGCCCCAACAGAGTAACAGTTCGGCGCTCGACGTCACAAGCGGGCAGTCATTCCCTAGCCTTCAGAAATTTCAGCAACACTTTCGTTCTTTTTAAGGAAAAAAGAAAATCCAGGTTTTCTTTTTCCAAGCGCTGACGCTGACGTACATCCATGTTGGTTTTGTAGATTGCCAAAACGAACCACTGTGAATAGTGATATGGTTCGACATTAGTGAAACAGTTTCGACATTAGTGAAAAGCTATCAGCGCGGAATGAAAAAACCGTAGACGAAGCGAAGAGGAAAGACACCTCGTACATACGATTCTGTCAGTACAGCGATACCGCAATACCGCAAGTGCTGCCATGAAAACGAGCCGATCAACCTGATAGGAGAGAAACCCGGGCTTGTTGGTAAAGGTTAATTGCGGGGCGTGTCGACATAGACACAAAATGTAAGCAGACAAGACGAACCGTAAAAACTAGGCTGCGCACGCCCGTGTAAGGACTAGGCCGTGCACCATAATGTCTAAAACGTGTAATTTCGTACGCCTCAAACCTACCGGTATAATATAAGCTGATTGCATGAAGTTCAGTGATTTTGAGAAGCATATATAGGATTGTAAGATTGCACTTAACATGCCTGAATAAAGTGCACAGCTGCCCACAAACGTCAAGGCAAAGCACATTCACATCTGTGGCAACAAAAGATCGCTTTTTTTTAAACTGAGCATAACAATGCCTCAGACAGAACTAACCAAGTGGTCGCGTCTCCTAATGACAACCGCCGTACTGTTATACTACTGGGACAAAGGACAAAGGACAACAACCAATACGACGTCATCTTCTATTTAAAGAGGCACTGACATAGAATTTCAAGCTGGACACGTGTCCTTGCTGCGATTTCTCGGTACGCATAAGTACTTTTGACCAAAATTTAACGGCATCCGTAACCTTGAACTTATTTTATTTCCAGGGCAAAGAGCGTACGAAAGCTCAAAGGGGCTTTCAGCACCTTGCGACATCGACACTACTGTGACGTGTTCGGTGTGGCCCATACCAACCTGAGTGACCATGCGCTAGTGGCGATTACGTCGACGAAACGAGTGTTTTTATCGTGATGCCGACGGGCGCCGACGTCTGGAAACTCTCTCACTCTTTATGCTAGATCTTCATCGCGCCTTTTGTATGATTTCATGAAATTACAAGACGCAAACCGCCAAGGAAAGACAGGCGAAAGAACACAGCATGATTCGACGTGTGTTCGTCAGTCAGCATGTCGGGGAACCATTGTGAGCTGCAGTTAAAATTGTGTCGTTGGAAGCACGGAAAAAGCGGTGTGTGTGTGTGTGTGTCGTTTAATTGCACGTACGGTACACGCCAACACGACCACAATCTATTTATTCAAGTGGAGTAGTGTATAGATAAATATAATTGCTAACATGTAACACGCAGGTAGCGTTCACAGTGAATTTTAGTCGATCCGTAGACTTCCTTGCGCTAACATAATACCGGGTTACTGCAGCCTTAACCGTGAGAGGCCGGATAGGTGGGGCCATCTGGCGACGCAAAGAAGAACTTGGCAAGCACAGAACTGTTACTGTAGAAACCTATCGTATTCTATTTCTCCGCTGATGTGCATTCGCTACAACGATATTCCATAGACCCCTTTGCGTATACATGAATGCCGTGCACACTAAAATTCTCTAACAGAGCGAATGGAGACAAACCAGCGAGCAATTGCCCAAGCGCGCGTCCCCAGTAACCTCCTCGTTGCTGCTTGGAACGGCGTTCATTTTTGAATCACTGTTTGGCAAAGAGTCGAAGCCAAGATGATTCGCGACGTCGCGTATCACCGCGATTCCAAGTTCCAGAATGTCGTCTTCAACACTGGCCGACACTTTTGACCGCGACGACGGCGATGCTGGTTACAAGGCATAACTGAACGTGCGCGCCTAGCAGATCAAATCTCCGTTCAGAAGTTGATCTTCACGTCACTCCTTTCTGTGGACAAATAGACAGCTGTGGCGTGGTCTGGGGTTGACCGCGAGGAAGCGCTGCCAGCGCTAAAAATGGCAGGCTTGCGGGCCGTTTTGAATCGTGCTAGATACCGGTGATATATATCAATAAAGCAAGTGGTTATTCGTCCTTCCGTTGCATTTTCTTTCGCGAATCGCTATCAGGAGTTAAATAACTACTTGTTGATGGAAAAATCTTGACATGCGCAAATTTCATGTCAGTGCTTCTTTATGGTTTAGCTTGCTACTTGCGAGCCAGTTCCACATTGCCGGATTAGAATTGATTACATACCCGAAGAATGCGGAATAAAGAGCCCACAGAAAAACTCGCAAGCAGCATGCCTTCACATAGTGTATAGCGATCACTTCAATGCTTTGGAACGGTATCGAGTAGCTTCTGTATACGAAGCACTTCACGCGCTGAGTTGCATCAAAACACACTAACGGAAAGTTGCGACGGTCACCCACGGCACTCCGACACAAACATTCGCTCGCTGAGTTTATACAGCGCAGGTAGGGTACCCAAGCCTCAGCTGTGCTTTTCAGCGCCAAAGAAAAATAGAAACACCGAAAGGGTATTGCAAAAGAACCTTACGAGAAAGGCACCAGAAACAATCGTCGCAAGTTGAGCATTCGACGCACGCGCGTGAACATGTTTTACTCGGCCGCAGGATTCGGAAGAGAGATCCGGGCTTTAATACCAATGCCCGCCAGGAGTTCATTCCCTTCGATGTTGTGGCCAATAGCACGCAGGTATACAGGCAAGGAGAGGTGTCTTTTTTTTTTTTGCTATTAGGCGAAGTTTTTATAGCTCACGGATTTCATTGTGCACAAAAAAAAAGCCCGGAGGGTACAAAAATGCGGCTCTCGAAGGCGTGCCGGTCACATGCGTATTTTTGTGCGCCGTTTTCTCATAATTGATGCTCTCTTGATCGTGTGCTTGTCGACAATCAGCCGTTTCTGACATTGACAATCTGGTCTGCATGTTACTGAGTTAACTCGTCATTTCACGTTGGCACATTTCAATGCTGCCTGGATATTACGCATCACCGTCGTTGTTGCCGGCAGCGACTGAAGTGTTGCGCAACTTAAGCTCGTGGATGAAGGTCCCATTGCCGGCATGCAGGAAGGAAACAGTTAGGAGGGAGCATTGCGCAACACGATGGAAAGGGGGAAGGAAAGAGAGAAAGAAAGAAAAAAATCGCAGCATATCCACGGAGTGAATGATGATGAGTGGGCGAAGCTGCGGAGGTTCATCGGTAAACCGTGAATCTTCCGTGAATTCTGCCCAACCAATGTGAGATCGGGCGCGTTTATACTAAAGGTTCGATGAGTTATAACGACTTGCAGCTCACTTTAATTTTACATGTACGCTGTGAATTTTCATTGTTTAGAAAACCATTGCTTTAGAAAAATCTGGCGTCTATCGTTAAGCAGCTGGCGCCTTTTCGTTTTGCTTTAGAAACATCTGGCGTTCTTTCGTTTTGCTTTTACAAAACATCTGGCGTCTTTCGTTGGTTTATTTCATCAATCAACGGCGTTTTGAACAAAATTTTTATTGTTTAATCACACACAGGAGAAATCTCACCAGGCACTACCTTGGAGGTAAACAATGACTGCTAATGGGAATGAGAGACAGAAGAAGTCGGCTTTTAGCTAACACTTACACTTCTACTTCTACTAACGTTTCCTACTGGAACATGCCAATGGCTGCTAATAGGGAATGAAAGACAGAAGAATTCGGCTTTTAGTTAACGCGCACGCTGCGAATTTTTTATTGTTCAACAACGCACAGGAAAAATCTCCCACCGGCACCACCTTGGAGGTCAAAGCGTAATACTTGTTACGGACTACGACTACTACTACTGCTACTACTACGACGACGACGACTACGAGGGACGAACGGGTGCCGCCTTAAGGAGCTTCGCCCCTAAAAGGGAAAGGATAAAGAAAGAAAGAAAAAAAGAAAGAAAGTTATAATAGGTCAAGCACGCGCACGCGAAGCTTCGGTTGCCCCCATTTTATTGGTAGGGCACGGGCTCCTGAATTTCCTTGCTGTTGATCCCATTCAACAGGTAGAACGAAGGGGGTGGGGGTTGCAGTCTGAAGCCTCACTTGCTGCGCGTTAATCGAGGCTCATAATATAAATCCGCACTTGTTATGGCCAACATCTGGAAGTTTATTGACGTATCGTTCATTCCAGCAGTGTGCTACATTTCTACAGTGAAATGCAGCAGGCATAAAGCCGCCTCGGCTATGGCTGCAACTGTTAAGGCCCGGGGAAGGGGTAAAGCCTCCATGCACAAGTTATCTCCATTAACATAAGCAACATATACAACATAGACGGTGCATATTAAAGTACGCGTCAAACCTTAAATAAAAGTTTTCAAAAAATGCTGCAGTGGCTTAGCTCAGCTATGGCAAGATAACATAGCTTTAGCAAAGGCTCAGCTGATTGTTCTTAGCATTCCTGATTGTCTAGGGTTAGCTTGATTGTCATGCTTACTGCTGCTCCAATGACAGACACACGGTTACATATTATGTGGCACATGTATATTTATTTTGCCAGGCAACTACCTCGGGACGCGATGCGTTAAGCTTCTCCGCTCTTTTGCGCCGTTGAGCAGCATTTGCGTTCTCCTTCTCCATGGCTAAACCACACTGGCAAACGCCAGTCAGAGGCGCTATCAAGCGGCTCCAGCGCAGCGTCAGACGGCGAATGCACAGCGAAGGCGAATAGCTGCGCGCGCGCCGGCGCCAGTACGTCTACCTCGGGTACGACGTCACTCCTCTGGAAAACGCAGACCGGCCTCAGCGAGTCGCGCGCGGCAGCGGTGGAGTGAGCGGGAGGTAACGGCTCCGATGCGCCAGCTGTGTGATATCACTGATCCTCGAGCATGCGCAGCACGGCTCTTGAGGAGCCGCACGAAACTGGCTCGGCTAGGCCAGTGTAGCTCACGCTACAAAAGATACAACGTACGAAAAAGGAGAATGTAAATGATTCATTATGACATTGTGGAATTTGCTGGCACACTTTCTGGGCTTGCCTTGACTATCAAGTTTGACTCGGCAATTTAGTTTCTTATCTTGCACTACGGGCTCAAACAAATTCTCTAACCGAATGCTTTATTTTTATTGCTTTCCTTTTAGGAGAGAGCGAGAATAAAGGTTTATTGACAGGAAGCCCACTGTGCGCCCAATGTGGGCAGGCTCCTTATCCAAGTAGCTGTGGGCTTTCACCATCTCTCGGGCCCGTTGAACCAGGCTGCATTGATTCTTCAGGTCTGCGTCCGATAGCGCGCCCTTCACTGCTCTTCGGTTAGTGGAATGGTGCTAAGGTTTTGTACGCGTCTCCATACTATATGACATAGAATGTCCGGGACATCACAGTGCTTGCAGATTAACGAGTGCTCAGTAAGTGAGATACGGTGAAGTAGTATACTGTGAACGTAAGTGTTCGCTTGCAATTTCCTTTGTGTCACTGCCTCTTCCCAAGTTAGGAGTAGCAATAAAATTATCGCGGCGTCGCCTGCCCACTCGCTCATGCGAAAACAAAGCGACGACGTGCCACACGACACCCAGGCAAGTCTGATATGAGCTGGTGGCATTTCTCCAATTATATCGCGGTGATCCGGTGTCCATTAAACATGAAGTCGCTTACGACCACGGCAGCAGCTGACGCGTCGTTTTTGGTCTCTCGAGGATGCGGGCAAATGAATTAGCGGTTATGCATCTGTTCCATTTCTGGGTACCATCGTAAACAGCCTTATATGACGGCTTATACAAGAAAGCACCAAGCCCGTGCCATCCATGTTATGGAACGCATCTGAAAGACGCCTGCACAACGTGACATCACCTCGCGCAGACAAGATAAAGCTAATCAAAGTCCACCAAAGTGTCGTGTTTTTCACTCCTTGTCGTATTCGAACGTGCGAGAACTTCAACGAAGGTTACATTAAGCGCCTAAGAAACCATGAGTACGTCTTCCTGTGAGCAGGCGACCTTTCAGGCCGAGATTCCTCAGTCCAACTCAACCTACTTTTGCTCGAAGTTAGACCGTGAGGGCTTTGTTAGTACCATATCAGGTACCGATTGGTCATCAATTAAATCTATGGAGGACCCAGAACTAGCTCTTGAAAGTTTTTGCTCCATCTTTTTAGAAGCTGTCCGCACTAACACAACTACTGTCAAATGCAGAAAACATTTCAAGTTTACCAGTAATCCATGGGTAACGAAAGGTCTGCTAACCAGTATGAGAAAAAAAGAAAACTTATACAGAAAGACTAAAAAAAAAGCCTTTCAATGTTCGTTTGGCTGCTCGATATAAATAATATTGTAATGTGTTGAACAATTTGCTAAAGAAATCAAAACAACTATATTATGAAAATGAATTTGCAAAGCATAAGGGAAACCCTAAAAAACAGTGGGAACTTCTCAAAAACTTTATGAATTCCCCAAAGAACGATGTTACCTGTAATAGTGTAAATTACAAGGGCAAATCTATAAGTGATGCTTCTACCATAGCAAACTCTTTCAGTGACTATTTCTATGACATATACAACAGCCGACAAACAGCTTCTGCTTATCCGATGACACGGTGTAATCGCTCTTTCTTCCTATTTCCTGTAACTGCCGATGAAGTATGCTCTGTTGTATTAGCTCTGAAGAACACCAGTGCTGGTTTAGATAACATTTCTGTTTTCCATCTGAAAATTGTTGCACCTTTCGTTTCCGAGACACTGAGCACTATAATTAATCGTATTTTCAAAAGCGGCGTTTTTCCTAGTACACTAAAAAAGGCCAAAATTATTCCAGTATTTAAGAAAGGTGATAAATCTGAAGTGTCTAATTATCGTCCGATTTCTATTCTATCATCAATTAGCAAAATTGTCGAAAAATTATTTTGTAAACGGTTAAATGCTTATATAAAAAAGTTCAATTTGTTAAATCCCTGTCAATTTGGTTTTCGTACGGGCAGTTCGACTAACTTAGCTTTATTATCCCTAACAGACTACATTCGTCACTCACTTGACAATGGAAATTTCGTTGCATCAGTTTTTTTGGACTTTACTAAAGCTTTTGATACAATTAATCATAACATCCTTTTTGTAAAGTTGGAGTCACTTGGCATTACTGGTCCCGTATTAAACCTTATAAAATGTTACTTGCTTAACAGAGAGCAAACAGTATTTACTGATGGTGTTTATTCTAATAGCAAAATCATTAATCAAGGTGTACCGCAGGGATCTATACTGGGTCCCTTACTTTTTTCCATTTATATTAACGATCTACCATCACGTCTTAACTCTGCACAGTGTGTGCTGTATGCGGATGACACTACCATCTCACTGTGTAATAAATCTCTACCCACCTTAGTTTCTAAACTAAACAGTGAACTTGAACGAATTGTTGAGTGGTGTGTTTCAAACCAATTAATCATCAATCCTAACAAAACTACGTTTATGATCTTCAGAAATGTGCACAAAATACTACCAAACAGACCTGATTTAAGTTTAGATGGTCATATCATCCCGGACTCTAACTGTGTGTCTTTCTTGGGTATTAAACTAGATTGTAACCTTAAGTTTTTTGATCACATTGCTTTCATTAAACATAAATGTACATTCGGTATAAGAGCACTAATTAGGTCAAAATCATATTTCTCTAAAGGTGCGTTATTATCATTATATTGCTACGTACCAGTGGCATCGTGGTCCACAAGACGAAGAAAAGGACGACAATAGGATAGACTGGCGCGAGCTGTTCCTATCGGCAGCGCTGCTCGGTGAACTACTTGTAAATACATCTGTTGCTAGTCCTTCGAGTCTCTGTTTATATTCCCCGTAACATATTTGGTGGAGTGGTGCGATCCCCGTCCTCGCCACGGAACTCCGCAGCGGGCGTTCGCTCGCGGCTTTCAACATGGCCTCTCAAGACTCGAATGCACCCACTCCGGTCGTCACGCCTCCTGTCCTGCCTTCCAACCCAGCGGCCGCAACAACTTTCGTGACGCTTCCCGTCTTGAAAGACCCTGGCGTGTTCTCGGGCGTCGAGGGTTCCGACGTCGACCAATGGCTGCGCCTTTACGAACGTGTCAGCGCCAGTTACAGGTGGGACCCCACACTCATGCTCGCGAATGTCATCTTTTACTTGGACGGAACCCCTCGTGTCTGGTTTGACACACACGAGCATGACATTACAAGCTGGGACAGCTTCAAGGAAAAGATCCGTGAGCTTTTTGGAAACCCTTTTGGTCGTCGACAAGCCGCAAAGCATGAATTATCTACTCGCGCGCAAACTTCCACTGAGTCCTACATCAGTTATATTCAAAGTGTCCTAGCACTCTGCCGCAGAGCCGACGAAAACATGTCCGAGCCAGAAAAAGTTGCGCACATCCTGAAGGGTATCGCCGACGACGCGTTTAACTTGCTGGTATTTAGTAACGTTACGTCTGTTGATGCGATCATTCAAGAATGTCGCCGCCTGGAACAGGCTAAAAGCAGACGCATCTCACATCAGTTCCAACGCCTTCCGAATACCGCAGCGACGTCATCTTGCCTGGACACATATCGTCCTCCAGACACTTGCGATAACTTAACACGACTCGTCCGGCGCGAACTTGAAGCAGCCGCTCCAGCTACAGTGCCACCACCGCACCCTGACCACTCTCCTTCAATCCCCTTGCCCCTAATTCAAGCAGTCGTGCGACAGGAAATTGCCAGCATGGGTATTTGCTCCATTTCGACGCCTCCCCGGCGTGCCGACTTCCAGCAACAATTCACGACTCCACGTCCATTCCCCTCTGGCTCTCCATCAACATTCCGCAATCCGTCCGCATGGCGAACACATGATGACAAGCCCATTTGCTTCTCTTGTCACCGTATTGGGCACGTTTCTCGCCATTGCAGAAGTCGCTGGGGTCCTCCTACACAAACTTTCCAGCGTTCTTCCAATGGCCGTCCCGTTTATCGTCATGCGACCAGCCCAGACCACTTTGCCCCTCAGGAACCTGTGCGTGATCCCCGCTACTCCCGCTCACCATCGCCCCAACGTCGCCAGTCTCGTTCTCCCCAGCCCCGCCGACCACCTTCGCCCGCCTTCCCACGCCGCTCCTCGACGGAAAACTAAATGTTGCAGCCCCTGGAGGTGGCGCTGCATCAATGGGACTGACCGCAAATCCTCTATTGACCATACAGACGAAACGGAACCTTATCGATGTACAAGTGGACGGTGTGCATGTGACTGCTCTTGTCGACACTGGGGCTCAACTTTCCGTCATGACCACTGATTTTCGCCGAAAGCTCAAGAAAGTTCTCACACCTGCGACGACTAAGTTCATCCGTGTTGCCGACGGGGGAACAGCATCTGTCGTTGGAATGTGCTCCGCTCATGTAAGCATCGCTGATCGCCACACAGTTGTTCTCTTCGCCGTCCTTGAAAAATGCCCACATGACGCAATCCTAGGCCTCGACTTCCTGTCCGCACATTCTGCCCTCATTGACTGTTCGGCCAGTACACTCCGTCTTCACTTGCCCATAAGAGACCCTGCTGCACCACGGCCGAGTCGCCTCTGCACTGCCCGACATGCTCGCCTTCCAGCCCAAACACTGACCTACGTCGAGTTCGTATCAAGACCACCAGTTCCCGACGGCGACTATGTACTGACACCTATGACCGATGTCCTCATCAGCCGCGGCATTACATTACCGCACACCGTTCTGTCTGTCGCAGGGAACTTCACGTGCCTTCCAGTTGTCAATTTTAGCTTGACACCTCAAGTGCTGCCGCAAGGCATCGCTTTGGCATCGCTGTCCACCTTAGAAGACAACGCAGTGAATGCTTTCACGGTGGCCACTCCTTCCGATACCTCTGCCCAGCACCAATCCAATACTTGCCCCGACAGCGCAATTAGGTCGATGATTGCTTCTGATTTAACACCGCAGCAGACTGACGAGCTCCACCGGGTTCTACTGTCGTACATCGACGTTTTCGATCTCGGCGGCCGTCCATTGGGGCAAGCTACTGGTGTGACGCACCGCATAAACACTGGTGATGCGCCTCCTATCCATAGGCGTCCATATCGCGTGTCGGCGACTGAGCGTCAAATTATCCAAAGTGAGGTCGACAAAATGCTCGCCAAGAACATCATTGAGCCATCCTGTAGTCCTTGGGCGTCCCCTGTCGTACTCGTCCGCAAGAAAGACGGCACATGGCGTTTCTGTGTCGATTATCGACACCTAAACAGAATTACAAAAAAAGACGTGTACCCTCTGCCACGAATAGATGACGCCCTCGATTGCCTCTATGGTGCCCGCTATTTTTCCTCCATAGACCTACGTTCCGGGTACTGGCAGATTCAGGTGGATGACATGGATCGTGAGAAAACGGCATTTATCACACCTGATGGCCTATATCAATTCAAGGTCATGCCCTTCGGCCTCTGTAACGCTCCAGCCACCTTTGAACGAATGATGGACTCTCTGCTCAGAGGCTTTTAATGGTCCACCTGTTTGTGGTACTTGGACGATGTCGTTGTTTTTGCACCTACATTTGAGACTCATATAGAGCGCCTGTCAGCCGTCTTAGATAACTTCCGTCGCGCTGGCCTGCAGCTGAACTCGTCCAAGTGTCACTTTGGCCGTCACCAAATTACAGTACTTGGCCATTTAGTAGACGCTAACGGCGTACAACCAGACCCAGCCAAAATTAGCGCAGTCAAAAACTTTCCTGTACCACGATCTGCAAAGGATGTTCGCAGCTTTCTCGGACTATGCTCTTACTTCCGACGCTTTGTGAAAAATTTTGCAGACATAGCGAGACCCCTTACGCAGCTCCTCAAACAAGACGTCCCGTTTTCATGGAGCTCAGAAGCGGCCTCCGCGTTCTCCAATCTCATCGCGCTCCTCACTACTCCTCCGATTTTGGCCCACTTTGACCCTGCTGCCCCTACTGAGATCCGTACGGATGCAAGTGGCCATGGCATCGGCGCAGTGCTAGCTCAACGCCAACGTGGCCATGACTGCGTTATTGCATACGCCAGCCGCCTGCTATCAGCCCCTGAACGAAATTATTCCATCACAGAGCGCGAGTGCTTGGCTCTCGTTTGGGCGGTCGCGAAATTCAGGCCATACCTCTATGGACGCCCATTTTCGGTAGTTACCGACCACCACGCGCTCTGCTGGCTGAACTCCCTCAAAGATCCCTCAGGGCGCCTTGGTCGCTGGGCTTTGCGTCTGCAGGAATTTTCTTACTCGGTCGTGTACAAATCTGGTCGCCTGCACCAGGACGCCGATTGCCTCTCCCGGTACCCTGTCGACGATCCTGATGACAGTGACGCCAACACGGTGCCCTCCATCTTCTCCGTGTCCGCCTTCATTCACATTGGGGAAGAACAGAAACGGGACCCACTGCTGCTTGACATCATCAGCCGCGCGGAATCTTCCCCAAACGACGCCTCCGTCCGTCGCTTTGTACTTCAAGAGGGCGTCCTATACCGCCGCAATTTCCGAGCTGACGGGCCTGACCTTCTTCTTGTCGTGCCTAAGCATTTACGGCGCAGTGTCCTCGCTGAACTTCACGATGCGCCTACAGCTGGACACCTTGGCGTATCTCGGACGTATGAGCGCGTACGGCGACGTTTCTTCTGGCCAGGCCTTGCTCGCTCGGTACGCCGATACGTCGCTGCGTGTGAGTTATGTCAACGTCGCAAAACACCGTCGCTGCTACCTGCTGGCCATCTTCAACCAGTAGACATACCCACGGAACCGTTTCACCGCGTTGGGTTAGACCTGCTTGGTCCTTTTCCCGCATCAACATTGGGAAACAAGTGGATAGCAGTGGCTACTGATTATGCTACACGCTACGCTATTACGCGAGCTCTACCAACGAGTTGTGCAACCGACGTTGCTGACTTCCTGTTACGGGACGTTATACTGGTTCACGGTGCCCCAAGACAACTGCTCACCGACCGTGGCCGTTCGTTTCTCTCTCAAGTCATCGCCGACATCCTGCGTTCCTGTTCCACGCAGCACAAAGTGACCACTGCTTACCACCCTCAAACCAACGGCCTCGCGGAACGGTTCAATCGCACGCTTACGGACATGCTCGCTATGTATGTGTCGCCGGACCACCGAGACTGGGATATTGCCCTACCCTACGCAACTTTCGCGTATAACTCATCGCGCCACGACACAGCCGGCTTTTCACCTTTCTACCTATTGTACGGAAGAGAACCGACATTACCACTGGACACCATCATTTCATCCAGTACCTCGTCCACCAGCGAGTATGCTCATGACGCTAACGCGCGAGCTGATCATGCCCGTCAGCTCGCTGGCGCTCGCCTGACGGCGTCGCAAAGCAATCAACGACGTCGGTACGATGCCTCACATCGGGACGCACATTTCGTTCCCGGTACCCTTGTGCTACGCTGGTCCCCTAATCGACGAGTGGGCCTATCTGAAAAACTTTTGTCACGTTACACGGGACCTTACCGTGTAGTGCGTCAAGTAACACCTGTCACCTATGAGATTGGCCCCATCTGTCCCTCGTCATCTGTTGTTCGGTCCAGTGATGTTGTTCACGTCTCACGGCTCAAGCCCTACAACACGGCTTCTGAAAACGACCTTTAAAGCTCCGGGACGGTGCTTCCGCCGCCGGGGGTCATGCTACGTACCAGTGGCATCGTGGTCCACAAGACGAAGAAAAGGACGACAATAGGATAGACTGGCGCGAGCTGTTCCTATCGGCAGCGCTGCTCGGTGAACTACTTGTAAATACATCTGTTGCTAGTCCTTCAAGTCTCTGTTTATATTCCCCGTAACAATATTTTGCTTTCATTCACAGTCACATCATCTACGGCATTGTCTCATGGGGCAATACGTATCACTGCCATTTATCGTCTATTCAGCACTTACAAAACCAAGCCATTCGCATCATCACTAACAGCAACTTCTTCACCAATGCGTCTCCATTACTTCGTGACCACAACATATTACATATAACAGGCTTGTTTAGGTATCATCTCACTATTATGTTTCATAAACTACTCAATAAACAGCTCTCATATGATTTTATTGATTCCAGACATCTTACTAATACAAATATTACCAGGTTTGCGCATAGCTCAAAATTTCTTTTGCCTATTGTACATACTAACTACGGCAAAATGACCTCGACATTCACCGCCATAAAATTGTGGAACGATTTACCCCTGACTGTCAAAACTTCACCTTTTCATGAATTCAAATATGCCATTAAACTTTTTTTACTTGCAAATGTAAATTTAACCAATTCAGCATATCGCTACTTGTATAGCTTCTTTTTTTTTGATCATCACAATGGTTCATTTGTATTATATTTACTTTTTGTTAGTTCTTTTTCAGTTATTGTACTTTGCCACTGTGTTTCAATATATGTACTTTATGGGATATTATCTGTGTTTATTGCGTTTCCTTTTTTTTGTTGTTGGTGTTCACCTGCTCACTGTTTTTTACATCTTGTTAACTATTATTAACCGAGGGTCCCGCTGCAGTCTTCGACTATGGGACCCTCGTCTGTATATTTTTCTGTATCCTCATTTTTGTGCGTAATAGAATGATAAAATGACTTTGACTTTGACTTTGACTTCCCGAATAGTTTTTGAGCCTTTTGCAAAGGCACCATTTTGTTTCAACAACAAAGGACGCTGCATTTCCTCCGACTTCTATGCTGTCTTCGAGAAGATATTTTGCCGGCTTTGTAGAATTAGACTCATATTTAAGATGACCACTGGCCGCCTAGCCGCCTTTATTGCCGTATACGGTGAGTAATACACCATACGTTGTAGCTCGCATTTATCAGACCTGTACATGAATCAAAGATTGAAACGGTGATTCCTAGAGGGTGTCACAAGTGTGCCGTGGTCTCCAAGCCGCAGCCATTGAGACTGATGCAATGCAGTAATACGTCCACGCACCACTTACGTATCTGAAGTGTCGGCAACCTTGCCGCGTTACTGAGATATTGGCAAACTTGTTTCACGGTTCCTCGTGCGGGAGAAGTTAAAACCGTATGAAAATGGACACTTTAGTTATATAAATGCGTTCCTGCTAAATTAATAGAGGCACGCTCAAATTTGCGGATGGGTACATATGTTCAAGAGTTCAAACAAGCGTTCGTTCAAACGAATTAGGATTGCTGACTTAGACGTCTGTAAAAAAAAGCGACATGGCGCTAGCGCTTACGCATCGCCGAATTCCACATAGCGACTTATCGCGGTATTGTTAAGAAAATTTAGTGCCAACGTAAGCGTCGAAGTCTCAGTCACATATAGTGGATGACTACAAGTCACATTATAAAAGAAAAAAAAATACGTGTTCTATCCATTACCGGGATAGAACACCTATAGCATCAGCACCACAACCCTACAGCCACCAAGAGGCCGGTACATCCATTATATTTAAGACACTTAACAGGAATTTTTTATGAGAAATTACGATTAGTATTTCCACGACTGACTTCAGTTCTTCTTGCAAGAATGCTCACTGCATGGTTGGAAGACGAATTCTGGTTAGTCGTGAAAATGCTAACCGTAATTGTAGAAACTTCCTCACCATTGTTTATCAGTTATTCTCGCTTGTCTTGAGAAGAATGAACGTATCTGTGACGACCTTGTATATACTGTATATTGGCTAAGGTGTGTAAATATCCTAACATTCAACGTATCGGCTCTGGGACTGTTGATATACCTAATGAAACAAAAATCTCGTTTTCGCTACATCTTCCCGTGCCGACCTGGGTGGAGCCACCGACCGGGTGAAGAGATGGAGCCTCTTTGCTTCCACCCCTGATCCCGATCCCTTTAGTCTTTTTGAATAAAGTTCCTCGCTCGCTCGCTCGTTATTTCTCGAAATCATGTAGGTAGAGTTCCGTGACCAGTATTTGGGGACATGTACGCGTAGTGCCATCGCGCGTTGGTGACAGCGGTGGCCTGCCGCTGTCACCTGTTTTATACAGGATAGACTTATTTGAAAATTACGGTAAAATTATAGTGCCGCACTACAAACCACGTGGCTTGCCAGAGTATTCAATATTTTTACAATCGGGCACCATCTGTTTCTAATGGGCGATGTTCAATTGTCCTGGAAAGCCACGCGCTCTATAGGGCCATACTCAGTTTTACTAAAATGTTCCAGTGGATTTCTGCTTCATATAACCAGGAGTCCTTTTTGGTAACTTGCTTTTTTTTGGTCAGATATGATATTTTTTGCTTATTTCCCATTCAGTTATGGCGGGACACCGCTGCTGACGCCGAGAGATGGTGCCACGTACAGGTGTCCCCAAATCCTGGGAATCAGCTGGTAGTTACACAGAGATTTTCCTAACACTACCTGGCACTTGACGTGGATGTGAACCGTTGTAGAATGCCACTTTCTGGGGCGAGCATGCTTTCTGGCTTCACAGAATTCAAGTGCTACTTCAATTCTAGTCACCAATAAATGCATATATTTCTCGTGTACTACTAAAAGTAAGACATCCCCTCTCCCTTCCTCTGCTTCCACTACCACTTCGGCACTATATCTCTTGAACTCGTTAGCGTCTCCTGTCGTGAAGATTTCTACCAGAGCACATACAGCGTTTCATCATAAAGCAGGTAGCGCAAAAAATACGTGAACACAAGCCAGGAACATAAACACGCGACGAGCGCTCTGTTCTCGTTAGCATATAGAACGCCCCGTCTTGCTTTGCAACGTTAGGAGCACAACAAATGGCTGGGAAAATTAGCCACGAATGTATATAAGAAGGGTTGCATATCAGTTTCCAGAAGACAAAGATAAATGTGGGAAATGTCAGTTCTATGTACTTCCATAGGTATGAGTATTTTTTAAATTTTATTTTATGTTGACGTTCTTAACGAGATCTTGTGTCGTAAGAATTCACTGTACCTTTCATGTAGAGTGTTCTTTGTGTGTCGATTTTCTAATGTTCATCGTGTGTAATATTGTACACTTAAGTTGTTACTGCCTATTACGTATTTGTATCTGTATTAAAGTTTTACATATTTCTAAATGGCTACACTACTACTCTTCCGCTAAGGGGCACCATAAAGTGTTTATACATGTTTTCTATTTTTATGGAAATAAGCTTGAAGCGTGTATGCTGAACAGCATGGAAAGATTACGGGAACTTGTAATTGGCAATCAGGCTCTAGCACCTATGCAAGAATGGGCTCACCTAGACAAACTAGTAGCACACGACCCTGACAAGCTGCAGAAAACCTAGATGCCAATAAGAAGGGCGTACGGGAGATATTATGAAATCATAACGAGTAGTGCACCAGTACCCTTAAAGGAAAAGTGTTCGATCATTGCATTCTTCCAGTTGTAGCATACGCGGTAGGAACATGGATCTTAACAAGAAAATTTCAGAATGAGTTACGGAGCATGTTACGACAAATGGAACAGGACGCATTCGACTTGAGAGAACGCCGCTCTGCAGGAGGGCATCAGTGGTTGAACAACGGCAGCCCTTCTTACATATGACACTAAAAGGAAACAAGTGGACCTGGGCAGACCATGTAATGAGCTGGACGTAGAGCCGGTGATCCATTAGAGTTACACTATGTGTGCAGAGGAACGCGAAACGCAGTCGAGGAGAGCACAAAACTGCAGGATGTATGCAGAAATTAGGAAATGAGGGCCCTTGACGGAATCAGGTAGCACTTGAAAGGAATGAGTGAATGTTGATCGGGGTGGCCCTTGTCTTGAAATGCACTCTAATAGGCCGATTATGAGATTGACTTAGATATCACGTGATAGCGAGATTTCAGGTGCTAGTGCAAGAAGCGAACCGATAAGGAAGTGATAATATAATAATACCTCAAGATGTAAATCAGGCATGGACCACTCTTCTCTGTGCATGTGTGCATATCTGATGGTACATCATCATCATCATCATCATCAGCAGCAGCAGCAGCAGCCTGTCTACGCCCACTGCAGGGCAAAGGCCTCTCCCATGTTCCGCCATTCAACCCGGTCTTGTGCTTTCTGTGCTGATGTGCGCTTGTGTGCTGTGCTTTCTGTGCTGTGATGTATGCTGTGCTTTCTGTGCTGATGTGTACATGTACACTCTTAATCAAGTCCTGGCTAACTCATGCCCTGTAGGCGGGACGCTTCAAAACCCAGTAAAACACCCGGCTATAGTAGGCCTTCGAAAAGGAGTTAGTCGTGACAAGTGTATATAGAAAACCGTGCACCCTTCGTCGCCGCCTTATAGACGGCCTGCAGTATTAGTCGCGCTTCGGTGTGGGCCGCGTAAGTGAGAATTCTGGCCTTCTGGCTACAGCTCAGCGTATGCTCCCGCGTGTTATAACTTGTCGGCGCAAGCGTCGGTGTATACACATGCGCCGACAGCGTCAGCCGCAAAGGCGAGCTATGCCGCGAGGAGGTATACGCATGGAGCTAACTACGCGCTCTCTCGTGCGTGCGTGAGAGAGAATAGGGGCTGCTACGCTCTCCGTTGCACTCCGCTTCTGCTGTTTTTGCGCAGTGAAAAGAAAGGAATACGTAAAAACGAGAGTTCGGAAGATATTGTGCGACGGTAAGGGGGTTGCGTTTTTGGCGCGAGTGGTTAGTTTTAGCGCATTCCACGACAGCGGCGGATGTTTAATAGGTTGGTGTGGTTTGTTTAGCGTGCCGCGTGAGCCGGTACTCGGCCGCCATAGAAAAATTCTCTTATCTCAATATTAAGGGGGTGTTGCGAGGACATAGCGACATCCCCTTGCACGTGCAATCGCTACACGCAAGCAGTTGACGCAGAATTACACGACGCTTTCGCGCCATTTCTGTCTCGCTGTTGCGCACACTGCGGACACAGCCCGGCGTATCGTACCCGCGTGGGTGAGTGTTCTTCTTTCTTCACATATATGCGCATGCTGTTAGCGTTCACATTGTTGCATTCTTGCGCTGATATATATGAACGATGGTATTGAGCTGCCAGAATATTCTTTTGCGGGCTTTTGAAGTAACTATACAAGCATGCGTACGAGTAACTGTACGAGTATACGAGTACTTATCTTTGTTGTAATCGTCATCCGTCTCTAAGACGCGCACGTGTTGTCGTGCTGGTCGCAGTTATTGTGAACACTCCTGCAGTTCAGAGGCTTTCGTCGCTCTTGACATGTGTCACTGAGATAATCACTTCGTGTTGCTTGACAAGCTGTGTAATTTTAGCTCTCGCATGGCTTCTTATCTTTCGGCTAGCAACTGTCCTCTGCATTTATGGTCAATGATACAATGCGGCAATCAAAGGAAGCATATTTTTGCTAGCAGTTGAATGATGTTAGGACATCCTTTCATGCTAGGTCATTATACTTCGCATTTACATTTCTTTTTTTACCTTTGGGAAGCGGAAAAGTTGTTGAACAACCAAAAAGTAATAAAACTGCACTTACGAGTACCGAAGACGTTAGTACCGTTTCATTGGATCAGGCGCTCATAGATACGACTAGCAGCATCTGTTGTTTTTAGGAGGAAAAATCAGCAATTTGACTTTCTGAATAGCGACAGTCTTTAAAACGCGTTTTGCTGCCTAATTTCTAACTAGTTTTAAAGCCAGTCTCATTCATGCTCGTGAATACATTTGCGTATTTACTGTGCCCCTTCATTGATTTCTGTGGTTTCGGGTCACATTTGCCCATTGGTCTTATGCAGTGCCAAGTGAAGTGTGGACAAGTACATCAGTGCATCATGCACCAGCTGTGGTGCCTGTGCAAATTGCTAATCTTGATGAAGGTAAAGTAATGCGTCATATGTACCTTAGACGTTAGCTAGTCGATAGCATTTTTGTTCTCTCATCCATAATTTCATGCGATGCAACAGCGATATTTAATCCTAGCTGTATAAATGTATTGTTGTTTTCGTTGGCAGCTTATTATTTATGTTGAATTGATCATTGTTAATGTTATTACAGAGAAGTGAAATTCATACAGCAGTTGTAATAAGGGATATAATTGTTGTTCATCCTCGTGATAGTACACACAGAATTTGAATACGTTTGCAGGTGACAAAACTTCTGACAGAAGAGCCAGGCGCAGTTTTATCGAGCAAATGACCAAGAGCTCACACCTTGCAGGGTCTCCGGCAGCAGCAGCAGCAGCAGCAACACCGGCCGTGGTGTTGTTTACAGTACCGTAACGGAACATACGATCTTTCTTCTTGTGTTTTTTATTCATTTTCTTTTTTTTTGCGTTTCACTCCCATATAAAAATCTTATTTACTTAACGATTAAATCGTGAGTCTATTGTAAAACTGCTTTCCTTCTACTTCATTCTCATCAAATTGCGACTGTGCTGTGGTTTTCACTTGCAGCCGACATTCGAAACAGAGCTTCACTTCTAAAAAAGCTGGAAGTTTCATGGAGGAGCTCAACAAAGTCAAAGTCATCTTCGGTCAGATGTTCAATGCCCGCATGTATTTATTTCCCCTTACAAAAATTTGTATCAACCGTCAAAGACAGTTTATTGGGAAAAGTCGATAGAACCTACCGACGGTATATTGAATGTCGTTAGACCGTCTTATATACCAGCAACCAACATTCCGTCGACTATTGGCCACCGATAACCAATAGAAATTTCCTTAATAACTTTCAATAGACGCTAAAGGAACGTTCAATTGAAAGTTGTTAGACTGTTCTTAAACGTCCTATATACCAGCAACCAACATTTAGTCGACTATTGGCCTCCGATAACCAATTGAAGTTTCCTTTATAACTTTCAACAGATGCTAACGGAACGTTAAATTGAAAATTACACTGTTTTTAAGCGTCCTAAATACCTGTTACCAATGTTTCTTTGACTATTGGTCATTGAAGCTTGGTTGATGCATCTTGCCTAATGGAGATTACTCTTACTTTAGGAGAACGGCCGAATGTAAATGCAGGCGCTTCTGTGCTGCATGCCCTAGTCAGACTACCCTGGCTTGTGTTACGGAAGGGCCTACACTTACACTTGGCCATCGTCCTAAAGTGGGATGTTCTCAAGCAGGATATATCGCTGTAATAAATGTTGCTGTAATGTGCAATACAGTTTTTCATAATGTAGTTCTTCAACGCACCACATGCTTAAACTTGTGTTAGGTACATCAAGTTTATTGTAAACATTAAATTATATGTAAAGTCCACAAATGTGCACACAGGGAATATTTTGACAGTGTGCCAGCACATCTGAGTAAACATAGAACTATAGTGATGCCTGAAGTTAGTGACTGAAGTTCTGACGCATGTAGCAAAGTTCCTGTCAAACTAACCAAATTAGGTGAACAGAACTTTCAAACAAAGATGTTTATTTTTTAGCACAACATGTGTTTACATCTATAAATATTAGTGTCTTGATGGAGCACAGAACTTCGAAAAATGTACTTAATGTGTAAACTGCCTCCAGCGTGGCAAAAACGACAATACTAAGGAAAAGATCACTTGCATAAATACAAATTATATGTAAGATAATCAGATGTATATATACGAGGGGAAGTCAAAAAGTAAAGCGACTTTGCTATCTCTTCCACTAGGGTTTGTTAACACTGCTACACTCGGCGACAACTTTTCTTGACAGCACTGTGCAAGCTACAGAACCGAAACGCATGCCTGCCACAGCGATAAAAAATAGTACTTAAGTTTGCTGATAATTTTCTTATTTGCCTTGCTGAAATAAATGCTGCTTTATTTATTGAGACTGAAACAGTGGCGGAAAGTCATAGGTAAAATACAGTTATTGCTCACTTTGCAAGAATGTCCTCCAGTTCTTTCCATTTCATAGACAGCACCACCTTTTCAGCATGCCCGTTTTCCAAAGTAAACAAGGTGTCCATGACGTAGTGAGTCAGTGTGCGGCCGCAAACGCATTGTTTAGTTCTCCAAGAAAAATATACTCGTAATATGACACTAAAACGTACACTGAACAATCGAAATGTCTCTCCCATTCACATTTCTCGTGTATATGTGTTTTTAAACGCGTGAACGGTGCGAGCGAGCAAAACCGAAATTGGCCGCAAGCTGCTGTACTACTTGCGGAGCCACACGAATGTGCGGAAGCCCCGGCTCCGTAGCCTTGGCTCCACTGTCAAGGTAAGTTGTCGCGGAGTATAGTATTCAGCACTGGATTAGCGTCTTCTGCAACACTTCTCTGGAATGTGCCACTCTTATTCACACTTTAGTCAGAGTGTAGCAGACCGTTAAACATGGCAGTCCTATTGTCGATCTTCACCAGGGAGGAAATGAGGGCAGTGATTCGCGTTTCTTTGCGGAAGGGGTTAAACCTGCAGAAATTATTCGTCGAATGCAAGTACATTATGGTGACATTTGTTTATCACGAAGCAAGATCTCTGAATCGATAGTGCGTGTCGAACATGGAATAACTTTATGTGATGTGGAAAGATGGAGCAGGCCATCAACGTTTGGGTATCGTGATGGAAAACAGACGAATCACAACGGACGAAATGGCAAATACTTTAGATATCAGTTTTGGTTCACCGTATTCCATCTTACAAAACAGGCTAAATTTTTCTAAAGTGTGTGCAAGGTGGGTCCCGAATGAATTATCAGCACATCATAAGGCACAAAGTTTTGACATATCTCTCGTAAACATTTCACCCGTTATTGTCGTGAGGGAGATGGGATTTTTTTGGAGCAAATTGTTGCTGTATATGAAACGGGTGTATCATCACAAACCGGAAGGTAAAGCTTTGAGCATAGTTTAGAAGCACTGATCACCAGACTTCAAACAATCTGAACATCAACCATGAGCTCATAAGATTGTGCTAATGCTAATCTGGAACAAGGACGGTGTCGTAGCCGTTCATTTCACCCCATGAGGCGAAACTGTGAAGTGTGAACTAATGTGATGTGTTGCGAACCAAACTGAAACCTCCAATCGGATCCAAATGTTATGGAAAACTGCGAAAAGGTGTCATCCTGCAGCAAGATAATGCTCGGCCACATTCTGTCAAGCGACTGCCAAAACAATAAATAAATTGGGTTTTGAATTTCTCGAACACCTTTACACAGTCCAAACCTGGCTCCAAGCGGTTTTCATACGTTTGGACAATTGAAAGAAGCACTCGGGGGAAGAAGATTCGCTACTTACGCAGAAGTCATGATGCTGTGCAAAAGTGGTTACAGGCGCAACCAAAAAACTTCTTTTTCTGACGGAATCAAGAAACCTGTGAAATGTTGCACAAAGTGCGTTGAAGTGCAGGCAGGTAATGTAGCAAAAATAATGTATGCTTAGTTTTCTATCATTAGAATAAGTGTACCATTTCCTTAATGTGCCTTCACTTCTTGACTTCCCCTCATACATAGTAGTTAACAAGTAAACCATCTGGAACCATAACAATTTACATTAGAGGCATCAGAAGTTAAAAAAAGCATATTGACGCTGTTGACAGTGCAGATACACAACTGAAAAAAAGGAAATAAAAGTAAGGGAGTGTGATAAGATTTGCAAAACGTATGTGCTGTAAAAACCGCCAAACTGCATGATCACAAACTTGCCCAAGGCTTATTTACAGCTCACTCTATGTAACTGTGTATAAACTTTCGCATTACAAAATCACAAAATTTGACAAGGTAATGTAAATGGCGTTAGATTAACCTAACGTGACTGTTCATACACTTGCACATTACAAGATCACAGCTCTTCAATGTTGGTTGCACAATCCATCTTCAGCTGCTCAAGCGACTCTGGTTCCTTCGACAGAAGTGGGGCCACGGTGTTCCTTCTCTACAGTAGATTCATACCCGGAAGCCTAAAACAAAAACAGGAGCAATGACCAAAAGCTTCCCAAGAAAGGGTGTAACATACAGTATGCTCCCGTCATGCTGGAATTTTCTTAGTTCTGTGTGGGTATAAATGCACTGCACGGCCAACATATTCAGTAAAACGTGACTCCACAAAATGAATAATGCAAGAAGGGCATGCTGAAGAATAAATGCAACAAAAAGCGTTTTGTGGCAGAAATTGTTATACATTTGATACCAACGATCTCAACTTTACCCTTTTTAGCTCACTCATGCACCAACGCAAAGCTACAGCTCTTAGGCAAAGATGCCCCCTGTGAGCTGTATGTGTTAACCACGTGCAATTCAAAGTTAAATTCTGTGTGTGAGTAATGTCATTGGCTGCTATCGGTAAATTCTGTTGTTGCGGCGAGACGTGTGCATGAGTGCATCCACACAGGTACATTTGTATTTCTGTAGATATACTATGGTACTCATATGATGTGTTTCTTAAAGGGAATGCAATGCAATATGCATCATATTGTTGTTGACCCAGCACCTCCACCACAACTGTTACAGCGAGTTGTGATGCGAGGGTTTTATTTACAGGAGATGGATGATGGTGGCAGCGCGCTGCGGCCTTGCAAAAACCCTTCGTTCTCCTCTTCTTCTCTTTCTCTTCTCTGTCCTTCGCATGACCGTTACAATATGAAATTTTATTTATTGCACAAAAGCACAATACCACTGCACATACATGACGGTATGCACATTCCTCATGCATCCATTGCAGGTGACATCTAAAATTAAATTACGTGTTAACTTGTGAATACAACTAATGTAGCTTTCTTCAGGCTGCTGACAATGGGACGATTATATAATGTCGGAAATTCAGTTCACTAAATGGCTATTGTGTACTGCCAAATTGTGGTCATTAGTTTCAATGATTCTGGCTGGATAAAAAAGGCAATACTCCTCACCAACGCAGCACAGGCCGTATGGGGAAAAAGGTATATATGCTAAGACTTACAAGGCATCAACCTTGAACCACATGCCATCACAATAAAGCACGCAAGCTTTAGGTACCCCCGGCACCCAGAATCCTGGAAGCTACTGACCGCAATTTAGCAATATACAATAAGCATTCGGTGAAACTGATGTTTGAAGTTGTATAATTGTTCCAATGCCAACAGCTTGAAGAAAGGCAGTCTAGATCTGTTGTGTGCTCACGTAAATACATTGTCTAATTTTACATTTGACAGGCAACACATGCACGACTTACGCATGCGTACCGTGAAGTATGCATAACTTTATCGAGTTTTCACCAATAAATAAAATATTCATAGGCTACACATGCCACAGACCCCTTTAACATCTGTAGAGTATGACTAGAGAATTTACTATATCCGATAGACCGTTAGCCTTGTCATCATCAGACAATGTCATTGGAGGTGGTGCTACAAACTGTGTTTTATAATGTTCGTACACGTAAAGGTATTTAGCGAAGTTTTGACGCCAAAGCGGGGTGACGCTCATGCAATTCTTAATAACCAGAACAAAATCATTAAAGCTAAATATGGTGGAAACAAGCAGAATCAAATAAATTGTGCCCGAACGCATGCCCTAATGCTCAACCTAGCGCTTCCACAGTTAAGATACGGCTATTCGGCCACACATAGACAAGGATCCGTTCGGCTACAGTTCGAGTTTAAATGACGGCTCAACAGGCACGGGTGCCGGCCGCATCATGCAACCTATCGCTACCTATGTTGCGGGTGAATTAGAACGTCGGTCCGAATTTAACTAAACTGGCTGTATTAACACCTAAGCGTAAGTGCAAGCACACGCATTAACACGAATATCACGGTAAATATGTGCCTTTGCGGATGCATACACGCGTTTGGTCACACGCAAGGAAAACACGTCTCTGATAGTAGTCACATAACGATCTTGTAGCTGTTGAAAAGAGGACGCGCAGCATATGGAACTTCCTTAGACACGTTCACTCTTTTAGCGCTCAAAACGAACAAGTACGGGGGAAAAGACAACGCGGACACCACGTCATTCTTTTCCGACCTTGTTCGTTTTGTGCGCTAGAAAATTCACCATGAATTAACAACATACTCAAGCGTGTGTACGCGCTTTAGACACGGTCGACGCTTACACGCAGGCGCCGTCCCCGCCCTACAATTATTAAACAAAAAATAGTGATTTATCGCGAGCAAGCCCCCCCCTTCCAACACCACTGCCGACAGAGGAGAGCGCCACCACAAATCTATTCAAATCCCCCGCCGAAACAGAGCCGCGCATGCGCATACTTGCTTTACACTCCAAAAAAAAAACGTTCCCCTGCACTTAACATAACACAGCTATGCCTTGATCCTGATGAAATGATACACACCAACAGGCTCGCTACGTTAACAAAAGCTCACTTATCGTCTACTAGTCAAGAAAAACATAGTTAACAGCGTTATTATCCCGCTCACGGTGTTAACAAAGCGCTGACAGCAGCAACGTTCGCGTACCTGTTTTCGTTCGGCGACGGCTCAACGATATGACGCAGCAGGTCTTCGCTTGAGTCTTCGTAGTAACAGCACTGTCAGAACCCACAACACGAGCACAGAGCGCAAGCACCATTCACACAAGAGAAAATTCAACTTCAAACTCAGCCCTTTGAGAAGCGGCATGGACGCGACGAGCAACAAACAAGCAAAGTCTTCAGTCCCGCAGAAGTCAACGGGTCCGCATTCGTGCACCATTATTTTTTAATCCCAACTAAAAATATTCATTCCTGCTTGTAAATACGTAAAAGGACATTTATGTAAACATAAAATATATTTGATGCGTACAATGTCTCGACTTTTGCAAAAAAAAAAGAAAAATTGGAATGTAAGCGCGCAAAATTTGAAATGTATGGTGCAGCTACAGGGAACGTTATGTTGAACGAGTGAGCAAGAACGCTAATAATTGCTAGAAAACGTATATATCTTGTGAATTAAAGTTATTCAATTGGTGCACACGTATACACGCGAGATTTTAATGTAATGATTCATAGTCCTTATGTCAAACTAAATAGATACCAAATACAACTTTTATTCAGACAGTGGTACGAGAAAAAATATACTCGTGGGTCTGAGCACTGTGCATGAAAACTTTACACGTAATTTGTGTGTGTGTGTGTGTGTGCGCGCATATATACTATGAGAATATATATATATATATATATATATATATATATATATATATATATATATATATATATATATATATATATATATATATATATCCGCCAAAGCCCAGTGGTTATGCTGCTCGACTGTTGACCCGAAGGTCACGGGATCGAATCCCGGTCGCGGCTGCCGTATGGATCATCTCATTCATTTTCAATTATTAATACTGTCAGCCCTGTTGTAGGGCTATTACGTACAGGAGTGGCAAGTACAATGTGATATTATCATGCATTGAATGTACGTAGATTATACATTGTTATATGGATCCCCGGGCATATATATATATATATATATATATATATATAAAGGTTAATATAAATAAATACACAATCACAGACAGAATGTACAATTGACGACAATGAAGTAAGGAAATGACCGTCACCAAGGGCGTATACCACAGCTTCTTTTTTTTTCAGGGACGGGGGGGAGGGGGAGGTGTCGACGACCTTTACGTCTGTTTGTATATGAACGCGTACAAAATGCAAAATGTAAATGTTGCGGTGCGTGGGGCAATGGCGTAGGCAGAATTTTTTTTTTTTTGGGGGGGGGGGCGAGGGTGTACGCCCTTGATCCGGCATTGAGTCCGGGCAGGTAGGTGTGGTCGAGTGTCATTTTGTGAGATCTATCCCATCGGAGAAAAAAAATTTCGAGGGGGGGGGGGGCACGGGCCCGATGTGCCACCCCGTGGCTACGCCACTGGCGTGGGGGCCCGGTGGAGGAGACGTGTACACGCATGGAAAATGTAAATCTTGCAATGCTTTGGGGGCGGGGGCGGGGGTTGAAACTGCCAGCACACCTCCCATGGCTACGCCACTGAGATCTTTTTAACAAACATTATTTTCACATTCTTTAGAGAAATTGTCGTTAGACTGAAGTAAAGCAACTTTCTTTAGAGAAATTGTCGTTAGACTAAAGTAAATCAACTTTCTTTGAACGGTATGTTAATGGAACGTGAAAGTCCGTAGGCCGTCATTAAAGTTGGTAGATCGTTGATTAAACGTTTAAAGACCGTCAATGTCCATTTTTGTAAGGTTCGTGGAGGTCTACGAGTATTTCTGAGGAAATGATGCTAAGCTTTCTTTCATAACTGTGGTAAGTTTATGGTTAAAATACTGTAAGAAAGCTTCATTAGCAGCTTCTGAAAACACTTTTGTAATTTCCAACTTCTGTGACGCTATCTATTTAAACAAAATTCGACAAGGTGTATAACAGAATGAGAACAACCTTTTCCCAAGTAGAAGTTTTTGTATGATGGGCGAAAAGGGCAGGTGATCTCAGAACATAACGTCGAATGTGTCTTGCTTTTTTTTTCTCTTCAGGATGACATGCCAGCAGCCCGCCCATCGCCTGACCCCGGAGTTTGGAGACAGTACGACAACAAGGCTTTCTACTGCGATCAAGTGCAAGAGAATTTGAAACGTTCGGTTGGCACAGTTCTAGAGAAATTTGTGCTTGACGATGTACGATACGATTATTTTGTGCTTGACAATGTACTATATTAAGGTCCTCACATACCCAACTGTGTATGCTCAATGCTTCGTCTTGTGCAGAGTGCAATGCGAAATACCCAGTTGTTTCCCAGGTGTTTTGCCGGCGGGAAGTTGCTGAAGAAACATTGAAACGATCAAAAGCACCAGAATATATTTGTCCAAAAAAATATCGGATGTCACGTTTATCGTCTCCTTCAGCTCTGAGCATTGCTTTTAGCGCTGTTTGTATTTTTTTACAATAAATACTTACTTTTACACGTGAGTAGTACCTGTTTCTTGCATGCTTATACACACTAGACACAGCAGGTACTGTTGAACTATGAAGCTGATAGGGCCAGTCAAGTCATTATCAACGAAAAAGATTCCGCTAAACGATACATTTACGAGGAACATGGTGCGTCCAAGCTTTAACCGCCGTTACCTAAAAAAAAGAATGCGATGTTTTATACGCATGCCTAACACACTTCATGCTTATAGTTTACAAGTTACTTGTAGTGGTTACTGTAGGCAACCATCAATGGGGAACTGAGCGTAAAAACTCTCCTATGTGATGTGAACGGTTCTAGTTAAAAAAATCCCAAGTGGTTAAAATTAGGCACTATTAAAATTCGGTAGCCAGAGCTTGGTGTGCACAATTTCTTGTGTTTCTTGCCACTGCGTATCTGTGAAAGACTAAACACTGGTATACGCACGTTACTTTCCGAATACAGTATAGCGTACATGCTCAGCCAACGCAACATCTGCGTACACAATGCTAAAACTCTGTTAGCCAACAATCAACCCCTACACGGCGTGCCACTTGACGTCAAGGGAGTCCGCATTAGGGATACCGCATCCTGACTGCTTTCTTCGTTCTTGTGCATGCCACAAACACACGAAAATAGTAATGAAGACGCTGGATAGGATCAATGGGGGATAAGTGAAGAGACCTTCGTCCTCAAGTGGACATAAAATAGGCTAGTAATGATTAAAAACAAAATGCTTCCTTGGACAAATGCTCGAATCGTTTGCCGTGAAATGTATGTATCAAATTTAATGTTCTACTATTAGTAACGGCATACTGTCGAAATCAATTGCGGGCAGTAGAGCTTCCACGAGTTGTTCGCAAAACCGTTCACCTTTTCTCCTAAATCCGCGGTAGGCAACGTCTAAGTCTGGAAAACAATATTTGGCATACTTAAATTACCGTCCTCTGGAACGTACATACGTGCCAGCGCGAAGTGCGCACGCAGGTGGGTGTACCTCGCAATTACCTCGCTTCATTGCCATAAATAGTTCACAAATCGTTAAACACACTCATATTCGACAAATGGCCACTCTACGTTAACTTTCTTGGGATAATATATCATAGTTTAGCATTTTAAGTTCCTCGTGACGACTGCCACACTGAGGCGCAACCGCTTTGTATGTGCGCAATAAAAAGATTAAACATCCAGCTTGCCCCAAAAGTTGCATCCTTCATAGACCATACGTTGTCTTTAGCATCAGCGCATAGCTCTGCCCACTAGAACCTATTATTCGATGGGGTCAAATTCATTTTCCATAATGCACCACTATACTACGTTCTGGATTTCTGGTGTGCGCAACACCCCTCAGTAATCCGCACATAAAATATTGAGTGCTTGTGCGAGTAAAAACCCCAGAAGGCTATCCCATGCACTCTATATAGCACAACAAACTAAGATACCCCAGTCGGGTGCACATGCAAATGCAGCTGTGTGGATGTAGCTCGCCAATCTTGCGTGTACCGCCATATTAATCGCGGCGAAATATGTCAAAAATTTATTGAAAGGTGAAACTTGCAAATACAGTTAGGCACTGCATGCCCATGAAGGTGCCTTTCGCACAAATACTGCGTATAGTACATTGCATGGACTCGCGCTTCCAGAAAATATTCTAGTAAACTTGTGTGAAAAATATTGTACCATCCAGTGTGAACTTAGCGAATTCTCCGCTTTGAGACGAGTATGAGGTGATTTCAATTGCGCGGCGGGACCGCTATACCAGCATGAATCGAGATGTTCTAGAACATATGGCCACTGATGGAGTCGTAACAGAACGTCGCAAATATTTCGGCGTTAACTACTGCCGGATATAAGATCCAGTTCATGCTAGCAGCCAATTCCCGCCTGCGCACTGCGTACCAGACAACGGCGAATGGCGAGCCGCCATGTCTATAGCGTGGACAGTCCACTTCACGAGTCACGTCTGTCGCGCGAGTGCCGTCCAAAGTGAGCGCATGTGAGAGGCATTTCTTCCGCGGCGCTGTCCGCCGAGCGACCGCGAAGCTGCATGCCCAGTCAGCTCTACCTCCTCGCTTCCATGGTCGACTGAAACGTGGGCCGCACTTTTTGTCGAAGCAAAAATAATATCTGCTGTAGTAGTGTCATTCGTTTGAGGGGAAGCGACATGCACTATCCAAGGTTTAGAACCAAGATGAGTTCCTTTACAAGTGAAGTTCATCTGCAGTGCGTGCGCGGCACACCGCACCTGCTCGAGCGTGTTCGCATATTATACATATTCCCGACAATACCACGGTTATCAGCGCATGTTCATCTCAGTGTGTAATTATTACGCGGAGAGGGTCGAGCCAACAACGGTAAGAAGTAAAAGATCCTGACATATGAGCGTGAGCGCTTTGTTCTGAAGCACCGTCGACTACGGCATCGAAATAAACAGAATAGGCTTAGTGACGATATCGGCTACCGGCCCGGTAACCATTGGCGGTGAAGCAGCCAGCGACGTTACTTAGAACACGGCTATTCTCCATCGTTGCTACGTCGTTGCTACTGCTACGTCGCTGTGCGGTTGGCACGGATGGATTCCGAGCTCACGTCCCAAGGAAAGCGAATCTTGACGTTGAAAACTCGTTCAATCCACGAAAGGCAACAGGCTGGCGGCTTACGTGAATAGAATTCGGCTATTATGCACGCTAAGATTCCTTAAATGTCACTGAGGTGCCAGTACCAAATATATGCGGAACAGTTTTATTTTTTATACCAAGCGCGCAAATTCGCTGCAAACATGCTCCGAGCAATAACTTGAGTGACCCCGTATATATTTTCACGAATGTCATTTAAAAAAAAATTTGTCCTTACGTATCAGTGAACGCTGCATGTATAATAACGATCTCCACTGCACTAACACGCCAGTGTGTAGCGATGCATTGGTACATCTAAACCTCCGTTCTTTTACTACTGTTGCCGCGTCGTGATGTGGTGTAGTTGTTAGCGCACGCGCTTGCTGATCGAGTGTTCGCGAGTTCGAATCCGCGAGTGTTTGTTGTGAATTTTTCTGTGGTTAACTTCTGAATGTAATATGGTGTATATGGATTATGTATGTCATAAAATATTTGTCTCAGCCTCCAAATGCCCGATAAAAGCTTAAAAGGTGACTTATAATCAATTTTTTGTTTCGTCGCTTCATACACCGCCTATAGCTAGGACGTGCCGCAGCTGGGACACACTGTAGCTAGGCTCAGGCGGAGCGAGGAGATTTCCATAGCCGGCCTTGTAACTAGCCGGGATTCGAGACGAAAAATCTCCGGCCTATTTGAGTCCTGCCTATGAGATGAGCTGCTGAGAAAACTACTACGCCGCGGGACGGCTACGGGTGGCGCCGCCTACAGGTTGTGCCGGCTAAACAAACAGTCTATAGGCGTTAGAATTTTCGCCTCGTTTCCGGGCTATAGATTGCCACTTTAAGCAGGACCTGATTAAGAGTGCAGTTTGATGCACGAACGCCGAACATTTGTTTTTCTAACTTCATTGCCGCACAGATCATTTACAAGCCCCTAGCTGAAAATGGAGACGCCACTGTCCGAATAACGTAATAACAGAAAGCAAACATAAAGGCAAATCCGGGTTCCGATTTCTGAAACTCACATTATTATAATGCACCTCACATGCTGTAACTTTGTCTTTTAGCTGTTTGCCTTCGTTACAGAGCACGTCATTTGATAGTACACAAGGAAAAAAAAGGGGGTTTTGTGTACAAACACTGACAAATGATTACGAATTACGCGGTAATGTGGGGCTCCGGATCAATTTCAACTAATTTTGTAGTCTATTCGTACAAAACTACGTGGTCGCTTTTTTTTTTTTTTGCATGCTGCCTCCATGAAAATGCACCCGCAGTAGCCGAGAAGTAAACCCACGCGTCAGCAACGCAATGTCGTAGACGCAAAGTCCCCACGGCGAGTAGATCCTAGGAAAGCTTGTATGTAAATAATAAAACGCGGATTAAGTGAAGCAAAAGAGAACCGTTGCCCTTTATATCTTTTTCTGCGAGTGATTTTCCTTCTCGAGAACGTATAACGAAGGGCAAACCTTCTACATCTGCTCAACGAGGGAGGGTGAACTCAAAGACGACCGGACTGGCAGCCTGCCGCTTGCGCGAGATGCCGGTGATGATGCAGTAAGGAAAACAAGGAAAGACATATTGAATCACCAAACACCATAATACCCACTTGCGTGAAAATCGTTGGATACGAGGGAAATGCCGATGCGGAGTGAGCTTTGACGAAAGGGCAAGGGACGATGAAGAAAGAAGTGAAGGGCTATCCCAGCTCTTTGAGTGGATCAAGCCTGCTCTCTATCTCACTCTGAGGCGGCACTCTCGAACGTCTTGTCCGGTGCATGTGTACTCGCGCCTTGAAATCTGCGTTCGTCAATGGAGCGAGGCGTGTTGAAGCATGTCGTCCTGTCTTCCGTGACGCGCACCAAACCCATATTTGCTGGGTGATCGGATTGACCAGTCGGTGTACTTTCCGTCACCTTGCATCGTCAGTGATATTAACCGAGTCAGGCGGACGCGTTCAGTTGACTTCTGAAGAATACCACCGGCCTTATACCACCGCCGCACCTTTTAAAGTGCTACCGTTCACTCCCAAGCCCGGACACTGACGCACTCCGTCCATCGGTGTTACCGCGTCTTTGCGCGCGTCGTCATGTTTCGCTGACGTTCCGACAAGAAGGGCTTCGCTGTCTTTTCACGCCTCGACAGTCGCGCGACGCGAGTGTTGGTAGGGCCTTTCTTTCTTCTAGCGACATCGACGAACACCTTCGATGCTCGCCCATGGGGCGTCGCGTTGATTGAGTGGTGTTGCGTGCGCCTTTCCTGCGAGACACGAAACGTTGAAACAAAACGACTACTGAAACAGCGATTACGAGGGGAAGGTTTCCTTCGGAGAGATACGCAAGGTCGACGCGTCCTGGATGAACCCTCGACCGCCGGTGAGTCAAACGTCGGGAGGTAGTATATTGTGAAGAGAGAGAGTGCAACGTACAGTTCTTTCGAATATGAAGATGGAACTCGTGCTGGTCTGTGTGCTGCTACGCTTCACGGTTCAGTGCGTGCGAGCGCAGCAAGACGGTACGGATGTCACCGAAAAAGAGGGCGGTAGTGACAACGCCGGCGACGAATTGGACTACCTCCAATTGCTACGAAATGCCCTAGCCGGTGGCTTCGCCAACATGCCAGTCGCTCTGAGGAGAAAGCTCTTGAGTGCGGACATCGCGCCCGAGTGCAACGCGGGCCTGCTACGTACCATGCGGGCCTTTCAGAACATGGAACCTTGGGCGCTAAGACGTAAGTATGCTACGTACAGCGAAATCTGTACTCCCCTGCGTTTTGCAAACGACGAGTTAGAAACTTCATCCACGAATTTAGTTTGGTGCGCACAGTTGCGCTCACGATATTTTACTGGAAACATAATACAGCGAAAGCTGTTATGAGATCATTTCAACGGCCGTTTTTGATGCCTTAGTTGTCCGCCGCCGCCGCCTCTGCCGCCGCCGGTGTCCGTAACCGCTATCGCACGAAATAAGAAAAAAAAGGAAATAAGAAAAAAATTTCCAAGATGGAACGAGGTTCGAACCTGGGCCCGCTGCGTGGGAGCCCAGTGTTCTACCTCAGGGCCATGCCGGTTTTTTTTTTTTTGCTTGAAAATGCTTTGCAAAAAGACCCTATACAGGCTTCATGTGGGGAAGGAACCACATTAACAAATGTAATTTAGTGTGGCAGAAGAGTAAAATAACAACCAGGCGTCACACAAACGCGAATTCTGTAGCCGGGCGTCACACAATGCGAATTGCGCAACGAGTGGGTTGTTGAATGCTTCCAACCCATTACAAAGACCTCCGCGACAATTTTTCATCGTCATCAGCCACAGCATCAACAAAGTGCACATAATGACTTACAGGTGTTTAGCGAGTACCACGGTTCTCCGCAGAATGAAGAAAAATTGCATAGCGGCTGCTTCCCTACCTCACAAAAATTATGATGATTTATAGCGTAGTGGGTTCCTCGCAAGTGCACTTCTATTGGTTGCCAACAAAGCCCATAAGACTCTCACGGTCCATTTCCTCAGGCTCTCAATAAGGTTAATTACCTCTCTCTCGCTCTCCGTGTCTCCGGTTAACGTGTGTTACAAAGCGTGGTGGGACAGTTAAATAACGACCGGGCGTCACACAATATGAAATACGTAACTAGTGGGACGTTTGAAGCTTCCAACCCATTACAAAAGGTTCAGCCATATTTCTTCATCGTCATCAACCATCGCATCAAGAAAATGCACATAATGCCTTACAGATGATACCTCGCTTCTCCGGAGAATAACGAATAATGTCGTGGTGGGTGCTTACCAACTGCTCAAAAATTGATTTGTGGCGTAGTGGGTACGTTGCTAATGTACTTGTATTAGTAGCCACAAGAGAGTTTATAACGAGCTCTAAAAATGTCCCTCTTCCAGGTTTCGCTGTGACCGTGCTGCGCTTTCAGCGCAGGCCTGGCGTTTTTTGAAGTACTGCAGAAAAAGATACTCAAAGCAAGATCATCAGGTCATGTTACTGCGAGTAAGTCATGTTACTCGCACGCACGCACGAACACACGCACACAAGCGCGTGGGGTAACGGTGCTCGGCTGGTGACCCGAAGGTCGCGGGTGCGATCCCGCTCGCGGCGGTCGCATTTCGCTGGAGGCGAAATGCTGGAGGGCCCGTGTACTATGCGATGTCAGTGCACGTTAAAAAAATTGGCCGCGTATCTGCGTGCTTCGCTGCAAATGTCGTCTAAAGACGATGGAAGAGGCGCTGCGTGAGATATGGACGCCATCTGGCAATACGTCGGGAAACATAGTGCTGTGTTGCGGGCTGGTAGTCCCGGCGCAGCGGCAGGCGAAGACCGGCGGTGACCAACGCGACCGGTGGGGACGCCGGCCAGCCCGAACACGCTGTTTGGCGCGATGCGCCGAAGGAGAAGAAACGTCCGCACTCAACGGGTACTCTCCACAAACTCTCTTATTTACACGTCGCCTGTTTAAAACAGGAATGCCAGAGCGGCGCCCCCTGTCATTCGTACAATGCAATACTCAACCGAAACCGAAACACAACCTGAGCTTGTGCAGAGGGCACGGAGGAAGACAAGTTTCAGCGCAGTCGCATTTTCAGCGCAGCTTAAGAAACTAATGTCTTTAAAATTGCGTATCTATGTATTTTCTATGAAAGAAACACACGACTTAATACTTAACTAATGATTTTGCGCCTCAGATATGCGTAATATTTACTTTTTGATCGACAACGTTCACAAGTATGAACAGCCGTACCACTTCAATATTGGTGGGCGGTAAGCAAGTGGTTCGACTTTGGCCGGGTGGCTGAATCGGGTGACGTGCCGACAAACAGAAAGACAGACAGAAAGACAGACCAAAATTTCTCCGTTTAAGTTCCCCAAGAAAGACTATCGTCTTTAAAACATCAAATGGTCGAAATGTCCGGAGCCCTCAACTACGGCGTGCCTCATATCGTTGTTTTGGCACGTAAAACCCCAGATATTCTTATTATTACACGCACTTTCAGATGCTAACAAACCGTCGGGCTGCTTCTTGTTTGCTTTGTTTTTGTGCTTCCCCCTCTCTCTTTCACTCTACCTCTAACTTTCAGATTATCTTATCTCTTTCCCAGTACAGGGTAGCATACCATCTCTCATAGAGTGGTTGCCATACCTGCCTTTAATCTTCCTCTTGTTGCTTTGGGTTCAGGGAAACTGGCACTTAGGCATGTGACAATATGGCCAACGTGGCTTGTTCTGCATCAGTTTGACGAGTTACATTAGAAATCCTCTCCATTTTACGGGCGTTATTTCTGTTGCTTTTCAGAGCTTGTCTTTTTCATTCTGTTTGATCTAGTCTGACATTCATGCAAAGGCTGATCAACCTGTTCAGAGCCTGAGATATTGCATTAGTATTCCTACGTTGTACCATTTTTGTTAAGTTGGTCCGACAGTCGAATATTATCAGGGATCATCGACACTCTTAGTGTTAGAGCATGCTTACATGCTTTGCCCACATGACAGTAGGACAGAGCGGAGTGCGCAAGCACACACACACACACACACACACACACACACACACACACACACACACACACACACACACACACACACACACACACACACGCACGCACGCACGCACGCACGCACGCACGCACGCACACGGGCACGTACACAAACATACACACACGCGCGCACGCGCGCACACATGCACGCACGCACAAAACACAGACGCACGCACAGGCACACACACACAGACGCGCGCAAACACGCACACATACAGACGCACACAGACGCACGCAGACAGAAACACACAAACACGCACGCACACACACACTGTAAATAACGAAAAATATCAAGAATAGAACCCACAGAAAGTGATGCGATGAACTGGTTTCGGAATTGTGTCATTGGTGCTTTTAGAAGAAAAAAAATCCTACAGATCCCACGCACTGTGGGAATCGATGTAATGCGAAGCAGCCAGCAAAGAGCTGCATACATCGCCTTGTTTGAATTTGAGCCAAATGAAATCATTCATTCCATGGCATCTAGTTCACCATATATCGCATGTTTGCCATGCACGCATGCATCCACAATCTAGTATATCCCATGCCAATGAGATGTATATTCTGGCATGCATGACCTGTCGTTTAGGTTCATCACGCCCTGGTGTCATGCCACACCAGTTTTGGTATATATCCAGTTAACAAAACGGCCGGAAGCGCACCATGACAGTGTCATGTAAATCATATCGTACATGACATGCATAACATGAATCGCATGTTGGGACCTGTCTTATATATTAGTCATGCAGTCACATCTCGCAATACCAATTTTGGTGTATATCAAACGAGCGAAATAGCCGCGCGCGTACCATGAGTATGGCATGTAAATCATGCCATACATTACATGCATGTCATGGTTTTCATATTAGCACTTGCCACTTATATTCGTCATACAGTCGCGTCGAGCAATACAAACTTTGGTGTATATCAATCTAGCGAAACGTTAGCGATCGGACAATGAGTGTGGCATGTAAATCATGCCGTAAATGATATGCATATTATGATTTTAAGATCCCGCATGGCATTTATGTTTGCCATACAGTCGCGTCACGCCATACCAATTGTGGTGTATATCAAGCTAGCAAAACGGCCGCGAATGCACCATGAGCAAATCATGTCATACATTACTTGCATGTCATTATTTTCATGTGACCACCTCCCGTTTACGTTCTCGATGCAGTCGCGTCGCGCAATGCCAATTTTGGTAAACATCAAGCTAGCGAAACGGCCGCTAATGCACCATGAGCGTGGTATGTAAAACATGACATACATGACATGCATATCATGGTTTTCATGTTACCAACAGTTATTCATGTTCTTCATAAAGTAACATCACGCAATACCAATTTCGGTGCATATCAATCTAGCGCAACGGCCGCGAATGCACCATGAGCAAATCATGTCGTACATGACTTGCATATCATGATTTTCATGTTACCACCTCTCGTTTACGTTCTCATACAGTCGCGTCGCGCAATACCAGTTTTGGTGTATATCAAGCAAGCGAAACGACCGCGAATTCATCATGAGCGTTGCATGTAAATCATGACGTACATGACATGCACGTCATGGTTTTCATGTTACCACCTGTTATTCATGTTCTTCATACAGTCACATCGGGCAATACCTATTTTGGTGTATATCAATCTAGCGAAACGGCCGCGAGTGCGCCATGAGCGTGGCATGTAAATCATGTCGTACATGACATGTATGTCATGATTGTCAAGTTAACACAAGTCAGTTATGTTCGAAATACAGAAATGTCTTGTCATACCAATTTTCGTATATATATCCATTCATTTAAGCGGCCGCGAGTGCTACGAGACCATTTCATGTAAATCATGCCGCACATGACATGCGTGTCATGATTTGCACGTTAGAACCTGTGATTATGTTCGTCATGAACTCTTGTCACAGCAATTTAATTTTGGTATATATGAAATTAACGGAATGACCGCAGGAGCCCCAAGGTCGTGGAATGTAAATCATGCTGTTCATGACATGCATGTCATGATTTTCATGTTATGACCTGTCATTTATGTTCTTAATACGGTCATGTTCTCCCATACCATTTTTGGTATGCATCCGATTAACGAAACAGCCAGGAGAGCACAAAGTCGTAGGCGGCTAGATAGATAGATAGATAGATAGATAGATAGATAGATAGATAGATAGATAGATAGATAGATAGATAGATAGATAGATAGATAGATAGATAGATAGATAGATACGCTCAAAGTCGCAGAAGTTCGCTAAGAAATGCTTCGCACTTAAAATCTTCGTTTCCATTGAAGATCGAACCCGGGCCGTTTGCGTGGCAAGTATGTGCCCTACCACAAAGCCACCATGTTACTAGCAATTGCTCCGGGAAAAAACACTGTACATAAATGTCATGTATTGGAAGGAGTCTCCTTAACGCATTTTCTTCGGAAGGTGTCACGACGAAAATGAGCCCATTCGGCGATTCCTAGGCGAATAGGCGAGGCCATCAAACTACGTTTTTTGCGCGAAGCCATGCATAAAAAAAATCCGGGTTAGTGTAGCCATCGCCGCTAAAAACACACGCGAACTTTCAAACAGCTCCAAAAATGAAGAACTCTGTCCATCTAGCGGAAAACATATCACGCCATCGCCTCCTCTAAGTCAACGCCTCCTTTCTAGAGGAGGCGTTGATCAAGCAAACAGCAAACATTAAATAATGTGCTCCCATCTGAGAGGCATTGTGAGAAATATGTCTCGACTCTAGCGCAGGGAAGTGCTTTAGATCGAAAACCTGTACCATTACTATATTAGATGCGAAGTATCTTAAGGCGGAGCTCAATCCGGTGGTGGTGGTGGTGGTGGTGGTGGTGTGCGTTCTGACCACCCTTACTGCGCATGCGCATACCCTCTCCACACACCTCCTCTCCCCTCTCCACACCTCCTCTCCACTTTCCCTCTCCCCTTCCCCTCTCCACTTTCCCTCTCCTCTTCCCCTCTCCACTTTCCCTCTCCCCTTCTCCCCTCCCCCTTTCCACTCTTCCTCTGAAACGCGGGCTAGACATGCCGAAATTCTCCCCTGCTCAACGCCGCGATGAGCTCGAGCGCATGCGCGTCCCCTCCCCTTCTCTCTCCTCTCCTACGCTGCCCCCCTCTCGCCCGCCTGTAGGCCGCGTTCCCCGCTCGCCCTGTGAGAATTAACGGCCAGGCTAGATGGAAGATACGACGCGCGTAGCGTCCCTCTTCGCGTTCCACGACGCGAGGTCGGTAGCATGCCCAACGAACGCCAACGGAACGCGATCGTGCAAGTGCTCCGGCTTCGCATCGCCTCATGGTCCCCTTTAGCGGGAGATGGTGTAATTTTTATACATAGCGCGCGCGCGTGTGTGTGTCTGTGTGCGTGTGCGTATGTGTGTAACAACACACATTAATAAGTATGCACTTAATGGTTGAAGTGCGCACTAGGGACCGGATTTTGCTATTGCGTTCAACTCTTAAAGGCGAAGCTTAACTCTTAAAGGCGAAGATAGATAGATAGATAGATAGATAGATAGATAGATAGATAGATAGATAGATAGATAGATAGATAGATAGATAGATAGATAGATAGATAGATAGATAGATAGATAGATAGATAGATAGATAGATAGATAGATAGATAGATCAAAGTCGCAAAAGTTCGCTAAGAAATGCTTCGCATTTAAAAAGAAATGGTTGAAATCTGCTGATGCTAATAGCAAACAAAATTTTTAACTGTGTAACTGAACAATGGCATACAATATTATGAGTCGGTAAGCATCACCTATTCAGACACCTAAAACGCGCAAATTCTGTTTCTAGAATACCCTAATTAGCTAGTATTACATAATAAGTAGACTGGTAAACACTGCAACATCATAATAACAAAACTCACGCCTCAAATTTGTCCCTTTTAGAAAAGACATGGTGTTTTGAGTAGTACAATAACAGTTTTGGCTGAGCAAACTAGGCTTACGTACACTTAATGCATGACTCATTTTATGTGCACTGCAAGCGATTTTGCAACATGTTTAAAGTACTATATCAGAGCTCCATTTCAAATAGTCGGTATAATTACATATCTCTAAATTCCACAAGTGTCGTTCGCATGCAATCCTCGGTCCCCTGTAACCGTATTTCTGCGTTTAACGGGCATCTCCACTACAGCGCGGTGTTCAAGGCGATGCGTCCGTAACGTCTTTCCGGCGGCCCCGATCTTCCAGTACGTGCAGTTAACAAAGGCACAGCTTTCGCGACCGGTTTGTTTGTTTACCTTTGACTAATCATCGTTGAAGCGGGCATTTGCGCGAAACCGATTGAGAAGCGGGAGTCGACCTCTTACCAAGAGGTCACTCGCACATAAGGCGCATGTATCAATTGACGCCTTTTGGACGTCAGTCCTGGTCATCGAGGAATGATCTGCATGCTTAATCTTGCCCTACTCACTGGAAACTCGCGTTGAACTCGAAAAGAACGGTGATTCACGGGTGTTTTACGAGATAGTTGAGCGCCACGGTCGTTTGCTCTGAAGCGTCAGTCAGTGCTCCTCGCATCATGTTGAGAGTGGTATCAGTGCACGTCGCTAGTACTGCTAACACAAGCTATGCATGTTTATTAGCTCGCACAGTTACTGTTATTTTTTCTAGGTCTCAGTAAAGTTGACTCATTGGTAGAACGTCTCTTTTTTCAGATGTTCAAGTTAGCTAACAAGACAAAAACTGAACATCATCGACACAATTTGAAAGGTAGCTGATTGGCGAATGAGGCACGATATTCAACCTGTATTGTCCCCATTGCTTCGAGCAGTTCCTTTCATATTGGAAGTGACAGTAGTGAAGTCGTCCCTTGGGTCCAATATCTTACTTTTTTACGTACCGATTTAGTAGCCAGCCCATAACTAACGTTTTAACGGGACTAAGGAAAGTACGTGATCGTCCAGTGGTAATGCTGTGAATTCTCTTCAATTCGAGCAGTGTTATTTTCTTGCAATTCCTTGCACAGTCCAAAACTTGTTGCTTTTGTAATGTTATTGTATATTATGAAGGGTAACAAGATTAGCAAATTGCCAGTAACATGGGACAATAATTCTCTCTGATTTAGGACCAAATGAGTGGACAACAAAAATGCGTAGTTTTAATATACACGCTAGACTCCGCAGAGTGTTTTACAGAGGGGCAGAGGTGGCGCTCCCTTTTCCCTCCCCCTTTCCACCAAAGAAAGCCGCATACCATATCAGCACCAATTAGCGCATGCACTTTTTCCAGTCATCGATGTAGTATGCATGGTTCTGAAATGAACCTTGCATGAAAAAACTTCCAAATTGTGTATCACGACAGTGACAAGTTTATTTTTTGCACCCTAGCTTTCGTTGCGCAGATAGTCCGGTTTGACTAATTTATTCATAGCCCCTAAATACTTGAGCACTACTTGTGGTTAGAGGTGTACTATAATTCATCGTGCATCACTAGCTACTTTTGCCCAGTAGCCTGTTAAGTGAAAGCGATCAGTTGCTTTCTGAAAAATACCACCGGCCTCAATCGCATTCTCACGCTGCACCCTCTGATTCTACCGTTCACTCGGAAGCGCAGACACTCACGCATTCGGTCCATCGGCATTACCGCTTTCAGCCCATCTACGCATTTCAACACGGTTGCAAGTAGGGCAAGTTGGGTAAAAAGAAACGACATGAAAAAAAAAAAAAACGTCAAGAAAGGCATCGCTGTCCGAAACTTTCTGTGCCTCAATTGTGACATGGCGCGGGTTATGAGAAGTCCTTCTTTATTTAGGCCAAGGCAAACATCATCGATGCTCGCCGAAATGGCGTAGAGGCAATTGAGTGGTGTTGCGTCCGAGTTTGCTGCAACAGACGACACGCTGAAACAAAGCTACTGCTACATCAACGTTTACTATAGGGGGTGGGGGGGGGGAGCGGTTGAGTCTTGGAAAGACGCGAAGGTCTACGTGTAGGTCAACGCGACTTAGTTGAGCCCTGGACAACCGGTGGGCCAGCCGCCTTGAGGTAGTAGTAGATAGAAGGGGAGGGGTTCAGCAACGATGTCTTTCGATTATGAGGCTGGTACTCATTCCTCTTTGTGTGCTGCTGTACGATACACGGTGAACGCCTACGATGACTTGGACTACCAGCAACTGTTACGAAACGTCCTGGTCTGCGGCTTCACCAGCATGCCGGTCGCTCTGAGGAGGAAGCTCCTGGATGCGGACATCGTGACTGAGTTTAATGCACGTCTGTTACGCACCATGCGAGCCTTTAAATGCCGTGGACCCTAGGCGCTGAGGCGTAAGTAGTCTATACAGAGAAGGCTGTAATCCTATGCTTTCACGAACTGCGCTTTAGAAACTTTAGTCACGCATTTTCATTTAGTGTTCACAGATCTCCCTGTATCTTGTATTGTAAACAGGTTTAAAACAACGCCGAAAAAAGAAACTGTCGCACCAGTTGGGTCACAGAGTAAGACACTTCACGCCAGTCTTCAAATTAAAGAAAAATGATTAATTGCTTGATTAGTTACTTACAGAGAGCTATAAATGGCGAGACCACTGGCTTCCATTGCGAAACCACCTAATAAGCAGCTGTTTGGCCTCTCGTCATGTGTTGATGCACCTTCAGCGCCCTCAATTAGAGCGATATTGCTCCTTAACTGTGACAGAAGTGAATGGGGAAAAACAAAGAAGGACGTTCCACTCACGTAGCAAATAACAGCCGTGCCAACGGCACTGTAATTGTCTTATGTTGTACACTCAGTAACACAAGCTTAGTCAATTCAGCTAACGCTATCGAGAGCAGGCAAAAGCCTATTCTTAACGAGCCACTAACTCACTTAATTAAGTATAACATTTCATTCACTCTTATTAAGAGCCGAGCCATTTAAGGCGGCGCTCAGTCTGTGAGCAGCGATCAGAAATGATTGTCTTCGTGAACCGGATCGCACTCTTAGAGTGTACACAGGGGTCCACTGTTAAAGGGAACATCGGAGCGTGTGGCGGCAGCTCAGCACCACCGCCGGCCGTCAGCTGCAACGAGATTCGTGCAGGCACAGTGAGCACCGTGCCCGGTGCTCTTTCGTCGCGTCAACGGTTCGCTTCGCGACGATTCGCAGCGCAGAAGCAGACGGCAGCAGACGACGGAAGAGCACGACTCACAGCGCGCACTGCGCCTGCGCAAAACTCGTTGCACCGCTGGCCGGCGGTGGCGCCGAGCTGCCGCCACACGCTCCGATTTTCCCTTTAATATTGGACCCCTGTGTACACTCTAGCACTATCTTGGTATTCAATTTTTAGGGGCGAAGCTCCTTAAGGCGGCACCCGTTCGTCCCTCGTAGTCGTCGTCGTCGTAGTAGTAGCAGTAGTAGTAGTCGTAGTCCGTAACAAGTCTCACGCTTTGACCTCCAAGGTGGTGCCGGTGGGAGATTTTTCCTGTGCGTTGTTGAACAATAAAAAATTCGCAGCGTGCGCGTTAACTAAAAGCCGAATTCTTCTGTCTCTCATTCCCCATTAGCAGCCATTGGCATGTTCCAGTAGGAAACGTTAGTAGAAGTAGAAGTGTAAGTGTTAGCTAAAAGCCGACTTCTTCTGTCTCTCATTCCCATTAGCAGCCATTGTTTACCTCCAAGGTAGTGCCTGGTGAGATATCTCCTGTGCGTGATTAAAGAATAAAAATTTTGTTCAAAACGCCGTTGATTGATGAAATAAACCAACGAAAGACGCCTGATGTTTTGTGAAAGCAAAACGAAAGAACGCCAGATGTTTCTAAAGCAAAACGAAAAGACGCCAGCTGCTTAACGAAAGACGCCAGATTTTTCTAAAGCAATGGTTTTCTAAACAATGAAAATTCACAGCGTACATGTAAAATAAAGTGAGCTGCAAGTCGTCATAACTCATCGAACCTTTAGTATAAACGCGCCCGATCTCACGTCGGTTGGGCAGAATTCACGGAAGATTCACGGTTTACCGATGAACCTCCGCAGCTTCGCCCACTCATCATCATTCACTCCGTGGATATGCTGTGATTTTTTTCGTTGTCGTCGTCTTCATCTTGTGCTTCGCTCCCAGAACACGTGCGCCAATTTTTCGGCACGGGATGCAATAAATCTGATGGACGAGGCAACGAATACCGTGACAGAGATGGAAAGAGACAGAAAGAAAAAAAACATAAGGATAGAGATAGTGAGAAATTATGAAGAAACTCCCACTAAAGGGAACCATGTGGGGATGCGAAGCAGCGCTGTGTGTTCACTTGTGTTTCCATTGTTGCTCCATTTGTATGTTTCCGTGTGTGTTTCATTTGTGTGTGCAGTTGTGTATATGTTGTGTACCGCAATGTTACCCCCCCCCCCCCCCAGCTCGATGTTGCCGCTGCGCTTCCGCTTCGCATTGCCACGCAGCTTAGAGATTCGTGCGTAGCCGTTTACGTTCAGCTTCGCGAGCATCGATAGCGCCGTTGCGAAGGAGTGTGCAACGGGAGCGAGCCGTATTTTATCAACGCTACCTAGACAAACTGAAGTTTGTCTAGGTGGCGTTGATTTTATGCGCACAGCTGCGGCGGAGAGAGAGAAACGTGAGACGAGAAACGAAGTGGAGACAGCGCTCACGCCGCCTCCTGCAACCAACCTCCTCCCACCTCCTCGCGTTCACACGAGGAGAGGGGAAGAGTTGGCGCATGCGCAGTGGGGAAGCGGACGCGTGAGGGAAGGTTGGACACAGCCCCTTGCAAAAGCTGCTTCACATCTAAAAATTGCTTCGCGAGGCGAGATTGGCACCCGCGCGCCCACGATCCGAATACGAACATCTTAACTACTCAGCTATCCCGGAATGCTAGCGGAGCATAGCATAGCAAGGAGGTGGAAAATAGAACATAGGATGAGGAGGACAGGTGTGACGGTGAGCAGGTGAGAAAAGAGCAGGGGAGAGAGTAAAGCCTAGCATATGAATACAGAGAACTAGAGAGAACGAAAGGCAGGAAGAGAGAGAAGGAAAGAATCGAAGAAAGAGATAGAAAGACATAGAGAGCGAGAGTTAGATATATAAAGAAAAAGGAAGCGAGATATAGAGAGAGGGAGCGAGAAAGAAAGACATAGAAATAAACAGAGGCAAAAAAGACATATGCACAAAAAAGAAGAAGAGAGAGAAGAGAGAAAAAGAAATACACAGAGGAAGAAAGAGAAAATTGGAAAAACTTAGCAAAACATCAACCGCCAGGGTGACTACCGAGGTGGCCATCAGCCCCGCTGTCTCTTTAGCATTGTGCCTCTGCTGCACGCTACGCTAATTTTTTTTCATTTTATTGCGATAGCAATTATATGGACAGTCTCGGCTGGATTTTGCCGTCGCCGTCGCCGCCGTCATGCACCGTATATGCATAAGTATGTATATATATATAAAAAAGCCCCAAAGAAAAATAATTCCGAAAAATGCTTCCGAAGCGCGGAATCAAACCAGGGACCTCTTGCTCCGCAGCGAGTGGCGCTAGCCACTACGCCACGAAACGCAGATCCTTCGGGTAGCTAACGGCGAGCGTTATATACACACCCTTTACCACTGGACGGACTCAGAGACGGCTGCCCTTATAAGCGTTTCTTCATTACCAGCGAGATGGCGTTAGGAGCGCGACAGGCGCATTTAAAAGTCGTGGGCGAGCTCGCTCACTTCTTCTTATACTTGCGCAAGGAGAACCTTGCCCTTCCGCTGTCTGCTCGCGCGGTTTTCTTGTGCTGAGGGGAAGAGGGATGTTTCACGCTTTCACCGTGATGTCCGCGCTCATGTTACGGAGCGTACGAAAGCCACTCGAGCTCAAGGGACGCCGCTAAACGAACAAACAGAAGATGAGCGCGAACTATCAAGTGTCACAGCTCGACACTTGAAGCACGCTAGTTTCCTTCGCTGCTTCGGCCGCCTTTGCAACAGGAGCGCTGTTCAAACTGAGAGTATCCATTGGCGAGCGTCACTTCATATAGCATTAGTTTCTTGCTATCGCATTCAGCTTCGGCCTTGCGGCGAAACTGTGACTTTTTTTCTTTTCATTTGCCTGATAATTCACATTTCACTCACCTTTGATTCATCTGATTTAACTTTAACATTTCATTTACTAGAATACATTTATTGCTTCAAATCACTACAATTCACGCTTGATTTGTTTAATCGATCTTAATATCTCATTCACTGTAAGTCGCTTAGCATTTGAGTCACCATTATTACCTGTTTGATTTCCTTGCAACTAACAGTTAAAATTCACTTTAAAATTTAACTTTTAAATTTAACACTAACATTTCATCTACAGTTCTTACTTGTCTGATTCACTTGCGTGTCCTACCAACATTATTTCCCTTTCATTCAGCTTTGGTTCTCTTTAGTTCTCCATAATTACGTTTATTGAGGCGAAAGCCTTAAGTGCCTAATCAGAAGCGGACCTTGAAAAACGTTGCATGCGGGAGAAAAACTGAATGACCGCAGAATATTGAATCTAATGAGAGCACAATATCAGCGTAGTTGGCGATTGAGTTGAATTGCTGCCCTCAGACGTCGAGAATTTCAATCCACGCTTAAATTTACAATGAGGCTACTGGCATAACATGCCTTTGACTTCTTGCGAGAATTCAAAAGCTGGCATGGCTTGTGAAGTGCTGAGATAAGTCTTCAAGTGTGCGTACGTTGTAAAAGAAAGAACACAGGTCTCAGCAAAAAAATACGTCCATTTCGACCCCGTCAACGCCCGAATTGTTGTTCCCTTGTCAAAACATTCACGAATATTATGGTGTTGTTTTGCGTTTCATGATTTGCGCTATTTAGAGCCCTCAGGTTGTACACTTGATGAAAGGACTTCTGTGTAACCAAGATCGCGTTCGTCGCCCTAATTGGTGTATTGCACGCTGGTTTTGATGTGTTTCCTATGTAGTTTTGCATTATTGAGCTATAGCTTCACGCGGTCCTGTCAAACACGGGAAATGTTAATATCCGAAGGCTACAAGGCGGACAAGTCTAATCATCTCGGGCTTACTGTGTTCGTGATCAAAATAATATTTCGTTTTCTTGAATACTGGGTTGGATTTAACATCGTACTGCGGTTGCCAACCTTCACTTACCACTTAGTGTTGCTTCATCATATGGTGACAACTAAAATGTGGAACACAGTGATTTTTCGTTGTCAGTGATGATGCGGCAGTACGTCTGACAAGTTGACGCCATGTATCTAGCTTGACGTGACGACATGCATCTCACCTTATTTCTCCCGCTTTAACGACGAAAGCAGTGAAAGCTGTTTTTCATGGGGGTACGTAGGTTCGGTAGAGGCTAGAACGGTTGAAAGGCCCGCTGTGTACTTTGTGCTCATTGGCGGCATTACCTATGGTTGCCACAGAGTTGCTCAGTTTTCTGTTGGTAGATTGGGCAGCATATCTGTAGCATGGCCTGTGAATGCTTTTTCCCTAAATGATTTTGACCAGATAGACGGATTGCCCACTGAAGAGCATCATATGACTGTTCTCTTAACTTCATACCAAGGACCTGGGCATGACGATAAAATAATGTCCAGTAATGAACCACCACTTAACCCCAATAGTTTAGCAATACATGGTGTGAGGTTGTGTTACCTGTGCAATTGCGCTCTCGTAGCAGCTTTATACGTCGCCCTCCCCCCCCCCTTATACGTCAAAGCTCTTCTTGACTTCTATGGAACTCACATAAACAGAGAGAGAGAGAGATGAAGATGGAAAGAGAAATAGAAAGAATGTACCTGTTGGGTGACATACTTCGAGAGAACTCATGTCACCTATCTCGTCAGTATTCAAGGGAGCGTAGCTTCTGCATTACATCCAAATAAGGAACGTCGATATTATTCGGCGCCTTGTTTAGATGTAGAATATGTAAGCTGTTGCCTTTGAGACTTCATGGCCACATTTGGGCCTTACGTGCTGGAATAAAAAAAAACGTCACAGTTTCGCCGCAACGGCGAATACAATGAATGCGATAGCGACAAATTGGAATTAACGAGAAGAACGGAAAGCAGCTCTAATTTGCCAGCGCGTCGCTCGAGCGCTAAGGACGCACGAAAAGAACGCACACAGGACGAGCACGAACTATCATGCGTCACAGCTCGATACTTGAAGCGCACTGCTGAAACATAAAGCAGGACGCACGAAATGAACGAACAGGTATACACAGGACGAGCGCGAACTAGGGGGCAATCGGAGATCTCTTCGTTCCGCTTGTTCATTCTCCTGGGGAAGAAAAAGCGCGCTGATTGGCTGAAGCGAGAGATGCCACTCAAGGTCGGGGGGTGTCGCCATTTTTTTTTCTTTTTTTGCTTGATCCTTTCTTTTTTGGTGACGTCATGCCGCGTCATAATGAGTGGGATGATCGGAGATCTCTGTTCTGCGCCGTTCGTTCTGCGCCCATTCTGGCGGCGCTCGCGATTGGCCGAAGCCGGAAAAAAACACGTCTCTGAGGGGCGTCGCCATTTTTGTTTGTGCTTGATCTTTTATTTTTTGGTGACGTCATACCGCGTCATAACGAGCATGTCGTCTACGACCAACTAACGGAGCGCGAGACCGTTCGCACGCGTTCTCTCGAGTGAACAAACGGCATGATGCGGCGGTTGCGGCTGCCGCAACAGCTGATTTTGTGAAAATGGCGCTTGCGACGTGTGCTTCTCTTGCGGTTGGAGGTGCGAGATGCGTTTAAAGACCTGAGCGAGTGCGGCGTCGCTTTCGCTTCACGAAACGAACAGTGCGAACGAAATGAACGGGCCGGCCACTGGGCTGTGGTCTTACGCGCAGGTACTTAGTTCCGGCTACTGCCACGTGTCGTCCTGGTCCTCATTCGTGAACGACGGCCCCAGCGGGCACGACGGCGTAGCGATCTGTGGGTGCTCTTTCATAAAAGCCAGCAGAAGCTCCCTTTGACGATCCGACACCCGGGAGCCAAGCCACACATTCCGGTGGGACATCTTGAAAAAGTGCGCCAACCGCTACTTTTCTGTTTGTTTGTTTTTCGCGTGCGCGACTTCACGCAGCGAGCACGTTAGAAAAACTAACACCAATAAATATCAGCACTCAAACCTATAGCTGTTTCAGAAACTGTTTGAGCTTGAGAAGAAATACAGTATCTTTTCGTATAACAACTGTATTTATTAGAAGGCAAGAAACACTTCGTTTTGAAATATACGGTTCCCTTGCCGAGGACAAACGATGCGCGTCTACTTCCGGAAAGCTCGCCGTTAACTGCTTGACGACAGCCTGTCATCTTGCTCTCGGCGGAAGAGAGCGGCGGACCGCCCACTTTTGTGACGTAACACCGCCAGAACGAACACGGAACGAACAGAGATCCCCGATCCCCCCCCCCCCCTAAACGTCGCAGTTGTTACTTACTTCTGTTTGAACAACGCGCTCCTTTCGCAAACGCGGCCGCTGGAGCGAGCGAAGTGACCGTCGTACGCTGTGACTTCAGCGCGGACATCGTGGGGAAAGCACAAGTTAACAACCTCCCGCTCTACACCGCGCCCGCCCCCCCTCTTTTCTTGAGATAAGACATACTCTTCAGCACAAAGCAACAAAAACGCAAGGATAGCTAGATTTCCTTCCTTGCAAGTGTACATAAAAATTAAGATGAATAACTCGAGTCGCTTGCGCAGTCATGTATTCGCATAGCATCATTAAAAATACATTGCAGACTACGCTGAAGGCCAATCATTTTTACCAGCAACAATATGCAATTATTATTATTATTATTATTATTATTATTATTATTATTATTATTATTATTATTATTATTATTATTATTAAGTAAAATCTTGCTAATTCGAACTCGAAGGGGGCTGTAAAGCAGTCCGAATTAAGCAGAGTTCGAATTAGTGGCCCGGCATAGAATGAACATGAACGCACTTTGCACCACACTGTGCGGGCAGAACCCGAAGAAGCTACTTCTGGACTCGTTATGGCGGACTAGGCGCTACTACACGTTTGTGGCCCGTGACTTCTTAAAGTAAGTTTATTGAGCTCTAACAGCGAACAGAATTAAGCTGCCCCTGTCAGTGATACGCCAGAAACAAGCATCGACATGCATTCATGTGAGCAGTGAGCCTTAATGTCGAAATATATGACGCTATTTATGCTGGCAGAGTTAACGGCAGAGTTAACGCAATCAAAATTAAAAGTAATCAGTAATTTGCGTTTGCGTGTGCTTCTTTTGTCGCGACTCCACGAGCATCGCTTGTAGCTTGGCCAAGAGCACCAGCGCAGCGTCCGAATTTTCATCAGCTGAGAAATGCTGCTGTTTGGCTGTTTTGCATCTCTTGTAAGCTGAGTTTGGTTTGGTTTGGTTTTCCAACATATTGTGATCACTCTGGGCCGACTTCTGCGAGGAGCGATGAAAACCAGGGGTTCCCAGTTCGAATAACCGTTGTGGATACCAAAGCGTTCGAATTATCGGGAGTTTTCCCCCATAGAAATGCACAGGGCCGTGCCGTATTACCGTTCCAATTAACGAGCTTTTACTGTATTACTCTCCTTCTTCTTCTTCTTCTTATTATTATTATTACACATAACGCAAAAAGACAAATAGGAAATAGAGAGGGAACAGGCTGACATCTGCCCCCTACGTGCCATGAAAATGAAAAGGTTTATCAAGTGCAATAAAAGCAACACATAGCAGTTAAAAAACAGATGACGAAACCACGTTTCGGAAGTTCATATAATTTTTTTACAGTCGTTCCAAAGGGACAATATGAATGCCATCGCAATGTTAATGACGTAAAATGTGTGCGCGTTTATTACATCACTCACTTGCACGTTTACAGCTTATAAGTAAAATTTAGCTCCGTGTATTCCACTAAAACCTCTCCTCTAATATTCTATGGACGATTCTATAGTTGCTTATTGCTCCTTCCCCTTTCTGTTTTCTTCCTGCTTTCCAATTGAGGTGTTCCACTACAATGGCGTACTGGGCATTCTTCATTATCGGCTTCTCCTATTGGGCTTCTCTTTCTGCATTCTTCATTCAATATACTCGTAAAGTAGTTGTTCTTCGTCTTCCTGGCTGGGCGTCGGAGCGTAAGGCAATACCATCTTGAGTTTAAGCATCTAACTTATTTTAGAGCAACAGCTGTTATCAGATAACAACAATAGCCGATCTTGGCGCCGTAGATGTGCGCTGCCGCCGCCGGTTTCGGTAACCGCTATCACGCGAAATAAGAAAAAATGAAATGAGAAAGAAATATCTAGGATAGGAGGGGATTAGAACCCGGGCCTTCTGCGCTGCAGCGGAGTATTCTACAACAGAGCCACGCCGGAGCTTCAAACTCCTTTCAAAGAGAAAAAAGAACAAATAAGAAAAATTGGCCGCGTATCTGCGTGCTTCGCTGCAAATGTCGTGTAAAGACGATAGAAGAGGCGCTGTGTGAGATATGGACGCCATCTGGCAATACGTCGGGAAACATGAGTGCTGTGTTGCGTGCTGGTAGTCCCGGCGTAGCAGCAGGCGAAGACCGGCGGTGACCAACGCGACCGGCGGGGACGCCAGCCAGCCCGAAAACGCGGCTTGGCGCGAAGCGCTGAAGCAGAGAAATGTCCGCACTCAACGAGTACTCTCCACACACTCTTTTATTTACACGTCGCCTGGGTAAAACAGGAACGCCAGAGCGGCGCCCACAACCGGCAGCCTGAAGGCCGCCCACAACGCTGCTTTTTCATTTTTTAAATATTTTTTTTCACCTTCTTGGCCTTCTCAAAACTAAAGTTTTTCAACACCAACCCATGGCATTCGTACAGTGCAATACAGAACCGAAACCGAAACACAATGAGCTCGTGCGAAGGGCACGGAGGACGGCAAATGTCAGCGCAGTCGCATTTTCAGCTTTGTTGAAACAGCGCTCACTAGACGACGACGAAGTAAAAGAAGGCACAGGACAGGCGCTGCCTGTCCTGTGCTTTCTTTTACTTCGTCGTCGTCTAGTGAGCGCTGTTTCAACAAAGATGAGCGCATAGCAACTCGCTCAAGCTTCCATTCTTATGCATTTTCAGCGCAGCTTAAGAAACTAGGGTCCTTAAAATTACGTATGTATGCATTTTCTATTAAAGGAACACGCCATCTAATACTTACCTAGTGATGTTGCACCTCAGATATGCATGATATTTACTTTTTGATCGACAACGTTCACAAGTATGAACAGCCGCACCAGTTCAAGACGGCTGGCCCTTGGGCAAGTGGTTCAACTTTGGCCGAGTGGCTGAATCGAGGGACGTGCCGACAAACAGAAAGACAGACAGACAGACAGACAGACAGAAAGACAGACCAAAATTTCTGCGTTTAAGTTCCCCAAGAAAGACTATCGTCTTTAAAAAACGACAGGCCTTATGGGTTCCCTTGGCAACTAATACAAGTACAGTTGCGAGGTACCCACTACTCCATAAATCATAATTTTTGTGAAGTAGGGAAGCACCCACAATGCCATTTCTCGCCATTCTGTGGAGAATCGTTGTACCGGCTAGACACCTGTAAGGGATTATGTGCACTTTGTAGATGCAGTGCCTAATGATGGCGAAGAATTATGGCTGAGCCCTTTGTAATGGGTTGGAAGCATTGAAGTTCCAAATATTTTTTGAAGTTCCCATTGGAGGCAATGGGTTACATCAACGAGGATGGTGCCGTATGACCAGATGAGAAAATAGCCATCAATGGGGAAATTCAAAAATTATTTTCTTCCCTAAAACAAAAATTGTAATAATAAGACATGTAATATAAGAACTATTTATTCGCTTTCGACTGAGGTATAAAACTGATTTTTAACTGGAGCACCTTGTGGGGGAATATGCGTCTCAATGTGGACCAAAATGATGACTTTCTCAAATTTGTCTTTTTCTCGTAAAATTTAAAAACATCAGAGGTCGGAAAATAGTTTTCAACGAAAAATATACCTTCGGTAGAGTAAGTATTCATTACTCAGATATTCATACATGGCAGAACAATCGAAATATTATTATTGAGCTTCGAACAACTTACACAAACGTCTTTACTTAATGTCTAAGCCAAATTTGGTATTGAAAGAACAAACAATACTCTCAGAATAATTTTTCTAATAAACCACACTCAGACGACTTTCTGAGAAATTCGAAAGGCTCCCACGTGACCAAAAATTTTTCCTCTCCGAAATATTCTAGCAATCCAATGCACTAAATGAACACTTTAAATGCACTAAATGAGCATATTTTTTCCGTATACATTTGAGATGGTCGCCGAAATGGCGGATGCGTTTGGCGTGGAATGATACAGAGGGATTGCCTTTTGTCTAAGGAGAGCCATGCCGGTGCTTGAAGCCCGTTTGCAAAACGACCCCATACAGACGTCATGTCGGGAATGGAGTCGCGTTAACATATGCAATGTAGCGTGGTAGAGGAGTAAAATAACAACCAGGGGTCGCACAATGCGAATTCCACAACGAATGGGTCGTTGAATGCTTCCAACCCATTGCAAACGGTAAAGATGACGGTGAAGGATTATAGCTCAGCCATAATTCTTCACCGTCATCAGCCACAGCAGACATGCTTTGGAGGTGCGTTAAACCGAACTCCGATCCCTCCATGGCCAGGTGGGAGGCGGTCATCTGCAGCCCGCTCCTGGCCGACCAGCTTTGGGTTCTCAAGCAGGCTCGCAAAGCGGCCAACACGCTTGGCCTGGCGGTCCCGACGTGGCAATAACCTAATGCGCGCTACGGCGCTTCCTGCAAGACCTCAGTAAAATTATTTCGATCAATCGATCAATCAGCCATAGCAAAAACAAAGCGCCCATACTGCCTTAAAGATGTATGGAGGGTACCACGCTTCTCCGCAGAATGACAAAAAATGGCATAGTAGGTGCTTCCCTACTTCTTAAAAATTACGATGATTGATGGCGTAGTTGGTACCTTGCATGTGTACTTGTATCACTTGCCTCAAGAGAGCAATGCCGATGCCTAAAATTCCTTCGCAAAAAGATCCTGTACGGCGTCATCTTCGGGCAAGGAATCGCGTTAACATATGTAATATGGCATTGTAAAAGAGTAAAATGTCAACCGCGCGTGACGCAATGCGAACTGTGCAACGAGTCGGCTTTTGATTTCAGCCATAATTCTTCATCGTCATCAGCCACAGCCCAACCAAAGCGCACATAATGCTTTACAGATGTGTAGCGGGTACCACGCTTCTCCGCAGAATGACGAAAAATGGCACAGTGTGTACTTCCTTACTTAATGAAAATTACGATGATTTATGGCATAGTAGGTACTTCGCATGTCTACATGCATTAGTTGTTCCAAGAGAGTCTACAACGGGCTCTAGAGAGGCCGCTCTTCCAGCTTTCGCTGCGACTGTGCTGCATTTCCCGCGCACGCCTGGTGATTTTTATCGCAAGGCTTGCTATGCTTTCATTTACATCATACAAGTCTTTAAAGTTTCCTAAAATGTCTTTATGAATTAGAATATCGACGGCAACTTCTTTCTCGCAAAGAGTCCTCGTAGCATAGGACATGCCTGCTAGATACAGTGAAACCTCGGTCACACGATCACAGTTCATACAAATTTTGGGGGGATACGAATTTTTCGTTGGTACCGGCCAAGGCCCATTGGCCTGCAATGTAAGGGAGTACGATTGTTGCGAACCGATTTTCACTCAGCGACGTTTGATACGAACCCTCGTACCTACGTTACCGCCCAGGTACCAAGGGGTGCTGTCCGCGCTGTCGCGGAAGACGCGCCAAGCACATGCGAGCGCGGGAATGCAAGCGTGGCAATGCGCGCCGCACCGCCAAATCGTCAGAAGCACGGTGTAAGAAAAGCACTTTTCTTGTGGTCAGAATAAACCTTCAGAGACGCGTCACGGCTTCCGAGATTGTGTGCGCGAATCTTTGAGTCTCTTACGTGCCTCTGTGTGCCTTCGCATTTAGATGACAGACGACATTAGCGCCATGTTTCTTTTTCTAACTCGCCGACGCGGGCTGCTGTCGTTGTACTGTGTTTACACGTGCCTGCCTCGTGCATCAGACTTCCTATGAAAGGTGGACGAGGACCGAAAGAAGGCGAGGGCAGTCTTGGCGAAGGAGTCAGGCTTCACAACGTCAACATGCGCGACCGTTGAGGTCGCATTTGTGTGGGCGCGGCCGTAAATCTCCCAAGAGACATCCCCAACACATCCGCGATGACAAAATCATAACACAGGACCGTGGTTCTGTGATTTTGTGGCCTTGAGCAACCGCGTCAAAGCGCTCTTTTGTTACTTTCGCTGCCGTACTCCGGTGTCATGCAAAAACGCATACTGAAATATGAAGGGGCTGCTGTTGTCGCGGGTCACAACGCCCCTGGTTCATTAATTAAGTGCGCGAGTACGGGCCGTATATTTACGAGTGCTGGTATGATTGCCGACATCTACAAACTTAACTGACACTCATTCAGGGTTCTTCGCGACATTGCTGCGGCCCTGAAAAACAATAAATGAAAATGTACGCCAGCTTTCTTTTGTCGCACGTTAATTTTCCATGCTTTCTGATGATACGAATTTCGGGTGATACGTATATTTTTGGTGGTCCCATGAGATTCGTATCACCGAGGTTTCACTGTAGTAACGTACATGCTTCCCTCATACTTCCAACCTCACCTGAGCTGATACTATTCAAGTTAACATTTTTTCTAACTCCGCGAGTAACTCTGTCGTTCTGGCTTCGCTTGACAGGTTCCTTGTATTGAACGTTCCCAGGTCCATCACACAATGGCGGCCTCTTTGGATACAGAGATTATTAGCACTTTCAGGACAGTCTACAGTGGAACGTATATGCCTGAGATCCTGAGTCCAGTACTATATGCAACGCAGCTGTGTTCTTTAGGCTCACGTGTATTTCTTAGTATGTTCCCTTCTTTCTAACTTCCATTCTTTCCTTCTCTTATTCCCCGTTCCCCAGTGTAGGGTAGCAAACCGGACGCGCGTCTGGTTGACCTTCCCGCCTTTCCTTAATTTTCTTTCTCCTCCTTATCCTTTGAGCGGCTCGGTTGTAAACACACACGCATTAGCAGTGTCCTCTGGGTGCTCGAGCAGCGGCGTCATCGGTGGCTGTCGAAGACCTGGGTGGTGCGACGCGAAGCATGGGAAAATTCTGCTGGCTAGCTTTTGTGCTTGGCCTGGTTGGTTATACATTATCAAAAACATGAGCAGGAAGAAAGGAAAGAAGGGAAGAAGGTTAGGCAGAGAGAGAGAGATTCTTTATTTGGGAAAATTAGGTGAAGAGTGGGAGTAAGTGACGCAGAAACTGTCTCTCAGTCGAGGACACCACAACAGCGACACCTGGGGGGAAAGGGGAGAAAAGTATATGAGAAGTTAGAGTGGAGGAGGAGGCCTGGGGGAGTTAAACATATCACTGGGCGGAGAGGAAAGAAAAAAAAAAAGAAAAAAAGAAACACGAGTTAAACACATGACTGGGGGGAGAGGGAAATAAAAGAAACACGGAAGTTCCGTCTGTTGGTGGCTTGGTCGGCGTGGTTCAGAGAAGACGGTCGGTCAGTTGCGCGGCCTTGATGTAGTTGAGGGCTACGCGCAGGGCAGGGCGCACGCGATGGGCTGATCCTACCGGGTGCAGAATGTCATCCACCGTGGCAGACGAAAGTCCCAGCTGCTTGAAGGCCCGCGCCGGTGCTTCGCGGCGGGTGGAGAGGGCGGAGCAATAAAGGAAGAGATGCGGCACGGTTTTTTCTCTCCGCAGTCACTGCAGAGGGGCGAGGGCGCACCGCGGTGGCGGTGCGCCTTCGCCCTGTCCGCAGTGCGAGGAGCGACCGCTCTTTCCTGGTCAGCATGTTTTCCGATAGAATCAACACCCTCTAGACTTTGGGGCCTGAAGGCTGCCACCGTGACGTCACGAAGCGGCGGCGGCGGTTGCTCGCCACACAGCGAAGGCTTGCGTATGGA